>NC_064617.1:384428859-384736743 GCF_023898315.1 Schistocerca nitens | reverse complement strand
ATTTGTTTAACTTTTAGTATGGCAGTCAGTACCAAAAAATAAGAGGCAGGAATATATTGCAATAAATCTGTTAACACGCTAAGATTTAAAGGTTTGAAAGCAAAATAAAAATAAATTAGGCATCATAATTGAATAAGTGTTACTTTACTGTCTGTTTCTCAACTCTGAGAAGTATTAATCGGCGACTTTTCTGTTATAAAATAAGAATTCCTAAACGAACGGCAGGGTCTTTTATTTCAGATTTCTAATTTTCAGTGTTAACCTAGTATAACTGGTGCACGAATAAAATTATATTTTGTACACTTTTTCTTGCTCTACTTTTTAGAGCGTTGGATATGCTAGATTTAATTGCACGAGGTTTTAATTTGAGATTGTTAACTCAGAATGGTTCATCCGTATTCATATTAACTATATCACGAGATGGAGGCACTAAGACAATACGCTTATTATCTAGGCATTAAAGTAATGCACTTTTAGCTGGCTCAATGAAAAAGTACCACATTAACGAGCCAACAGTCTTGGGATCGATCCTTCATCAGTCCTCGGTTTTTTTTATCAGTCTTCTAATTTCCTTTACCTCTAGCAATTTTCGTCAATTTGTAAAATGCCTTGATGCAGCTACGTTCGGATTCTTCGTTAAACTGTAGGCCCACTTGTAACTATCTGGGTAACTACATTTACAGGTCGGAAGAATGCAACGGCGTGCCGTCTCCCAACAGGACGACGACTAGTAAAGCACTGTGGTGATCAAACCAACGTTCAAACTTACGGAGCCTTCACTTTTTACCATTAAGAAAATACCGGATGAATAACTATAAAATGTTCAGTACACAACAAGTTTTCTTTGCCTCCTGAAAACTTTAATTCTTGGAGCTCACCGAATCAGTTACATAAAAAAATACCTGTTTTAGAATATTGTCCCTCACGGCTGAATTTCTGCGGAAGCTCATGTTTGTAGTCGTAAAATATAAAGGAGTGGACGTCAGCAGTCTCAAACAAGGTTTTAATTAAAGCGCGATGTATATCGTTCTGGTAAGGCTCATCTTGAGTTGCTTAATATAATATTTGTCATTATTTTTTTACGACAGTTTCTACTGACCCTGTTAAAGATATATGTTAGTCTAGTCAGATGAAACATATGTGCCGTACAGAACAATTATGTAGAGCTATTTACTTCTGTTATCAACTGTGCACGCTAGAAGTACGAACAGAAACAACATTTGCGACAGAAGGCTGATGTTACTTGCTTTGTATTTTACGAATGTAAGGAGTCACTGACCCGACGGTAATCACTCCAGATAAAAATAAGATTATAGAAAACTTGCAGCAGCGGAACTTCTGCTAACTATTTATGTTTACATTAGCCAAAAAAAAGTAAACTACTACGATGAGTTGCAATCAAAATGTCAAAAATGGCTCTGAGCACTATGGGACTTAACATCTATGGTCATCAGTCCCCTAGAACTTAGAACTACTTAAACCTAACTAACCTAAGGACATCACACAACACCCAGCCATCACGAGGCAGAGAAAATCCCTGACCCCGCCGGGAATCGAACCCGGGCGTGGGAAGCGAGAACGCTATCGCACGACCACGAGATGCGGGCAATCAAAAATGTCCTGGGGAGTACGATGAGACTACGAAACTCAGTTAAACAACAGCCTAACATATATAGTGTGGTGTCACAGCCAGACACCACACGTGCTAGGTGGTAGCTTAAATCGGCCGCGGTCCTGTAGTACATGTCGGACCCGCGTGTCGCCACTGTGTGATCGCAAACCTAGCGCCACCACAAGGCAGGTCTCGAGAGACTGACTCGAACTCAGCCCAGTTGTACGGACGACAGAGATAGCGACTAGACGTACGAAGCCTTTCTCTCTCATTAGCCGAGAGACAGAATAGCCTTCAGCTAAGTTAATGGCTACGAACTAGCAAGGCGCCATTAGCCTTACAGTGATTGTAATTAAAGTCTCCTTTGTGCGATGTACCACAATGATTGATTAAAGACAAGTATTATACCAGCTACGTACTTTTCTTCATAGCATTAATTACGTATCATGTTCCAGTACTTCACGCCCGTCTGCGTTAGTCTAGCGTGCCTTTTAAGCCACCTCTTATCTACAAGGTGTTGGCCCAGCTGCCGACACATCATATAGTCGCGACACTCACTTCTGAGAACAAAATAATTACCGCCTGACAGTTGGAACAACTAGCAACCCTGGCGGGAGGAAAATCAGCAATAAGACAGATATTTATTTGTAATTATTTTTCCATCTCTTTAATGAAACAGTTATTACATGTTTTGTTTCCATGCTTTCGGAAATTATCAAGAACATGAATGATCGAGAAATGAACGTTCAGGGACATAAGCTACAACTCATTCTTCTTCTTTCGTTTCACTCTCTTTGGGGGTACGCTTGATCAATCATTTCTTTATGCGTTGTTCTTTTCTTAGGGCCCAGTATTTCTTCATTCATTCTGATCTTCTTTTCCTCTCTTCTTTCGAGATGAAGGGTTTGGTCTTTTGTGTAGATTTGTCTTGGAACTTTATGTTTTCATCTTTAATAATTAATTTAGCTGTTCGATCAATACGTGAATTTTCTGAAATCTTTAATTCTACTACGTCTTTCTCAGTTTCTTTAAACCAGTTGGGTTTCAGTTTTCGGTTACGGAAAAAGTCAAAGATTTGTTTAGTTCATCGACTGGAATTAATTCTGAGAAGATGACCATAAAAATGTATCCTCCTTTTTCGCATAGTATCTGAAAGTTTTTCAATTTTCTTGTAGTGTGTTTCATTTTTGATGTATACTGTATAATTTTATTGTCTTGAAATTTTGGTCCTATGATTTTTCTTAAAATTGTTCTTTCCTTTAGCTCAAGTTTCTCCATTTGGCTTTTGAAATTCATGTTTAGTGTTTCGGCTGCATACAGTGCTTCTGGCTTAATCACTGTCTTGTAATGTGTAATTTTGGACCCCCATGAAAGGGATTTTTTTATTGTATGTATTTTTTGTTAGTTGGAAGGCCAATTCAAGTTTATTTTTTTCTGGATTCTATTGATTTTCTTTCCCCAGCATTCCAACTAATCCATTCTCCGAGATGTTTGAATTCTTTTACTCTTTCAGTCTTTTGTTCTTGATCTTTGAGGTATTTACATGAGTGCTTGATGTTCGTCAAAATCTTCATTTTATCAAAGGAGATGTGAAGACCTATTTTACCTGCTTGTTTCTTTAGTTCAAGGATTTGCTCCTGTGCTTCTTCCATTGTTTCAGCAAATAGGGCCATATCATCTGCAAAAGCAATGCAATTTACTTTTAAGGTTCTTCTTTTTGCAACCCAGTCTTATACCACTCTTAATATTTGTATTCCATTCTCTGACTACTTCCTCAAACGCACAATTGAACAGCAACGATGAGAACCCATCCCCCTGTCGCACTCCCGTTTTTATTTCAAAGGGTTCCGATAATTCGCCCATAAATTTAACCTTCAAAAAGGTATTTGTAAGGGTAGCTTTTATAATATTAGTTGTTTTCTTATCCAAATCCATTTCTTCCAGGACTGATAATACAGAATCTCTATCAAACGAATCATATGCTTTTTTGAAATCAATGAATAAGATTAGTCTTTGCCATTGATTTTTTGTATGCCAAGATGTTTTTGAGGTTTAGTATTTGTTCTGAACACGATCTACCCTTTCTAAAACCTCCCTGGTGTTCCCCAATTTGCGGGTCCAATTGCGGCTCTGCCCTGTTCAAAAGGACTTTAGAAAGAATCTTGTATGTTATATCCAGCAGTGATATTCCTCTGTAATTCTTGGGGTCTGTCTTCAAACCTTTCTTGTGGATAGGGTGGATGAGATATTCTCCATTCTGTGGGGATCTCTTCTTCTTTCTAGATTTTATCGAAAACACACTGAAGGGATGTAATTGCATTTGTGTCAGCCATTTTCCATAGTTCGGTCACTATTTGGTTTTCTCCGGACGCTTCGTTGTTTTTAAGTTCTGAAATGACCTTCTGTAGTTCTTCAGTCGTCCGTAGTTCTGAATCCGGCTTCTCACTGTTATTTTGGATGGATTCAAATTTTTCAAGGATGGGTGCACAATTCAAGATTTTCTCAAGGTAGCCTGCAGTTTTCCGTGTTATTGTGAGCGACGGTCCCATTTACATCTCGAAATTGGAGAGTGGGTGCTTTGTATCTAGTTAACCTTTGTTTGAAAGTTCTGTAAAAGCTTCTCTTGTGTTGTTTTTAGCAAGTTCTTCATCAATTTGGAGGAGAGTTTTGTTTTCATGTGTCTTCTTAATCCTTTTTACATTTTTACCTACCAGTTTTCTAACTGTAATGAAATTCAATCTGCTTTCTATGATTGCCAGTTTTGCCAAGCCTGTTTTCTTGTTTCAATGAGGGCATCACATTCCAGCGACCACGAGTCATGTTTTTTACTTTTTATGTTAGGTGCTATCCGTTCGGCTGTAGTAATGATGTTTTCCTCGACATTCTCGTAGCTTTGTGTCTGAATGGTTTCTGTTGCTTTTGTGAATTGATCTGATTTTAATATCTTTTCCGTGTTGTACTTCCAATCCTCAATTTGTTTCATGCTACGTTCCCTGTTTGGGATGACTTTGAACTTAATTTTAGAAAGATAGTGGTCTGAATCGAAATTTGCACCCCTGAGTACCCCAACATTCATGATTTCTTTGCGAGAAATCTTCTTGATTGCCACATGATCAAGTTGAAATTCCCAAAGGCTAGGATTTGGGGATATCGATGTCTTTTGTCTTAGTGGTCGTTTCTTGAAAGCTGTGGATTTAAGAATTAAACTGTGTGCTTGGCAAAGTTCTATTAGCCTCACCCAATTTCTGTTTCTTCTCTTGTGTGCAGGATATTCTCCAACTATTTTCTTAAATCATTTTTCTTTATAAATCTGTACATTAAAGTCGCCAAGAAGAATGATGACGTTTTTACCTGGAATTTTCTGAATAATGTCATCTAGATGATTCCAAAAGGCCTCCACTTTTTCTTTGTTTTTCCAGTTATCCTAATTTATAGGGACATGTACATTGATAATTGTGTAGATTTTGTTTGTGCTTGTGAATGTAAGAGTTGAGATTCTTTCTGATTGGGAATCAAAGTCAACTATTGAGTTCAAGATTTGTTTGTTGATTATAAAGGCTGTTCCAAAATGTGGTACATTTTTCATTACTCTAGGTCCCACTTTCCCTTTGTATATCCTAAAACCTTTGGAATCGAAGATATCTGTATCCATGTATCGTGTTTCTTAAATGGCTGTTATGAGAATGTTGTGGTTGTTTAGCGTATCTGTTAGATGTTTTAGATTTTCCGGTTTTCAACTATGAGTTTGCATTGAAAGTTGCTAGGTATGTTGATTGTCTCTGTGTTGAAATTTGGATGATATTCCAAGACACTCCGACTTGTCTTTGTGCAATGTTGCAGACTCCCCAGAATCCGAATGTCTCCTGACGTATTGGCGTAGGTGGATCGTCCACCTCCGGTAAAATAATTTACATCACACACTTCCATGATTGACGAAAAAAACCAAGATTGTGAGTCCTGGAAGTAGTTCTTCCGCTCTCTCCGCCGTTGGGAATCTGAACTTCCTCTTCCGCCTTTGAGACCGTTGACCGCTGAACAGGTTTCACCTAGTAATCCTAAGCAGGAGCCAGATGGACACAGGTTTTTTAGCGAGGTGTTACTCCTCCTTCCTCAACACTTGCGAAATGAGGCCCCGGACTTGGGACCGGCAACTTATTCATGAACAAATACTTTAGAATAAATGTATAATTTCAGTTTACTTCACCTAAAGCAATAAAACATAAACATGTATTTCACGCTTGAGAAGCATACATATATTTCTGTTGTAACAATTTTATACGGCTCTAATGATTCGCCCTATCTTAAACATCACTTGACTTTCTAAAACACATATATTTTATAAGTGTAATTACTCTTGCTTCAAAAGCGAATAAGCTGAAGATTCCTGCCGTCTGTGGCGCAGACGCAGCTACAATTGTGGAATTGGTTTCTTCTGTGTTACGAAAAATTGTGATGGCTTATTTGGTACGTTAAAAATGTAGGTACTGCAGAACGGAATTTTCAGATTGCAGCGGAGTGTGCGCTGTTATGAAAATTCTTGGAAGATTAAAACCGTGCGCTGTATCGAGACCCGAATTCCGGACCTTTGCCTTTCGCGGGCAAATGTTCCATCGATTGAGAATCCCGCAGATTTATCAGGAAAACTTCTGTGAAGTTTGGAAGGTAGGAGACGAAATAGTGGCGGAAATAAAGCTGTGAGTCGTGCTTGAGTAGCTCAGTCAGTGCACGCGGCAGGCGTAGGTCCCGAAATCGAGTTTATATATATACATCCTTCTGCAAGGAAGTTTCAGTGTAGGTATTGCATTGCATAAAAGTTTCCTTCATTCACTGATCTGACTTGAAGTGTAGTGAAGAAAACTTCACATTGTTTGCAATTTTTTTGCTTTTAAAAGAAAACGACATTCTTCAGTAAATATCTGTAGGTGAGAAAAGAAACGTAAAAAAGTTCTGTACTGTTTCATACCTCCCAGGGTCCTTAGGAAGGTAATGAAAGACAAATATGGTGTCATTTTCTAGTTAGTGTCGATTTTTATGGCACTACATACACTCCCTAGTGTTAAACTATGTTACAGAGCAATGTATACTAAATCCTGCGTGGATATAAGACCTACGTCAAAATTGCAAATTTTCTTTATTGATTACCGGTTTCGGCTCGTTAAAGTCCCACCCTCAGACATAAAATGCAGAAAATTGTATATAGAAAGTGAACAGTAAAAAATACATTCAATACTTGAATTTCCATTGTGCAGTACATACCAATCTAAAATGTTGTTCAGCGTGTGACAGTCATTACACATCGTCGTATTCTTTGAGCTAAGTCGCCCTAAAATGAAAAATCGTAATTGGTTATGTAAATGGCAGAAGTTAATGATTAATCAAATATTGTTATACTGCCCGTATTGCCATACGGTGTGTAATGACTGAACAACATTTTAGATTGGTATCAATAGCATAATGGAAATTCAAATATTGAACGAATTTTTTACTGTTCACTTTTTGTATACCATTTTCTGTATTTTAGATCTGAGGATGGCTCGTCATGCGCCGAAACCGGTAATCAATTGAGAAAATCTGCAATCTTGACGTAGGATTTTTACCCACACATATTTTAAATCAACAGATCATGTATCTCCCCACTGAAAATATCAAAGAATAACACGAAAAATACTGTTCGCACTCACTCGACATCGTTTTCAGAAGTGTAGCTTACTGTCCGCTTGGAGCGCTGCTGTCACAGTGTGTAACAAAAATGAGTGTCGTGACTATGATTAAACTTTGCACCACGCCTGTTGTACAGATTGTCCACCCAATGATGCTTTTACGGCCTTACACTAAGCTCCACAATACACTAAAGACAAGGGAAACAGTAAATTTAGTTTCTTTTCCATGACTACGTGACAGCCAGCCCTCCCCCCCCCCCCCCCCCTCCCACCACAAAAAAAAAACGGTTTTACCCATTAAGATACCTGCGGAGCTTTTTTTTACCACCGGTTATTGCTCTTGGTAAGAAATGAGCGACATCGGAGACGATAGGTCACATCTCGTCCGCTCACCTGTCCAAAATTGGAGCCTGGCGGCTGCGGACAGCTAGGAACGGCCGCCTCCTGGAAGAAGATGCTCAGCGCCGTCTGCAACAGAAACGGGAGTTACAGTTTAGTACAGCGGCAATGAATCCCCTCTCTGGCGTTTCGTTTTCGATTCATTAGAAGCGAATAAAAATGCTGTAGCGGTATCCTATTTATCTCGACCACCTCAAATAACTTTTTGACCAGAAGAAAAAAAAAAGAGTATCAAGCAAATGTTGCTTAGCACCAGCAGAACCACAACGTACATGACTGCGTGTTTTGTGACTTCGCTCGTTTACGAAGATCTAAACAGCAGTACGCCTTTTTGAAGTAGTGGCCTACATTTTTATTCAGCAGTCCACCTCCTCTCTTCAAAACATGTTCAAAAACGTATTACAGTCTACCATTCACGTAAGTAGGCCGTTATCAAAAATGTAACATAAATTTCACTTCGACCCTCCTGTTCCAACACCCAGTGAAAGCACCCGGGGTAACGTAACTCGTCCACTTACTAGAGCTGACGTAAAAATATAGAAACAAGCATACACACCGGTCATTCAGTTAACCGTCTTCATTTGAAGATTTTTGTGAGTACAATGTACACCTACCCAAGTGAAAATAGAAATAGTACTCTTCAATGGAGACTGCAATAATATTTTACTATTTTGATAAGAATGCAAGTAAAACTGTGGGGCATGCAGCCGCATAAATTCAGCTTCATCTTCTAATATTTCGGCGGAATACCGTCCAGCCATCTTCAGAGTGAGCCGAGGTGACTAACGCTTCAGCACTTGCTCCGTCCACTTAAACTCGACGACCGAACCTCTGCGTATGTGGTCAAAGATAAACACGACACCAGAGACGTTGATAGGCAGCAAATGCATGGAAATTAAATCTAAGGCTGCGCAGTCGATCCACACGGTGATATTGAGGTGTCACGGAGAGCTCCATTGTCGCGACGTCTTTGTGATTTAATTACAGAAATTGCCGGATTCCATGATTTGTACAAGCTGAAGCCGCTATCTTTATTAATTAAATTCGTCGCCAACCGAATTTCAATTGTTTCTTTCACTACTGACCGATGACTTTAATTAACAGATATAGCGGCTTCAGCTTGGACAAATCATGGAATTCGGCAATTTCCGTAATTAAATCACAAAGACGTCGCGACGGTGCAGCTCTCCGTGACACATCGATATCACCGTGTGGATCGACTACGCAGCCAAAGATTTAATTTCCATGCATATGTTACACCTCTTTGCCGCCGATTAACGTCTCGGCGCCTTGTGCATCTTTGGCCGCATACGCAGTGGTTCGGTCCTCGAGTTTAAAAGGACGTAGCAAGTGCTAGAGCATTAGTCACCTCGGTTCATTCTGAAGATGGCTGGACGGTATTCAGCCGAAATATTAGAAGAAGAAGCTGAATTTATGCGGCTGCACGCCCGAAATTTTATGGAACAGTCTTTACGCCGCGAAACCATGAAGATGCACAGAATGCAAGTAATACAATGCTGTAGCAGAGCGATGCGAGAGGAACAGGAAGAGTGTCAATGTGGTTCTGGAAGGTACCGACAGAGATATGGAGCCATGCCGACTCCTTTACATCGATCGAGGATCCATGGCGCGAACAGCCCGATCGAGGTGGTCCCACAGATTCACTACTGAGTTTAGGTTGGTTGGTTTGTTGGATTGAAGGGACCAGACTGCTAGAGCCATCGGTCCCTTTTTCCAAAAACTTCAAACACCCACACAGAATAAAAACGAACAATGCAGATGACAAGAGACGACACAGGACAAGAAAGACTCAGACAGAGACCAGACAAAAGGAATTAAAATCACACAGAGTGTGACAATGGTTGGCCGACCATAGAGACAAAAAAGGAAAAGCCAACCACCTAGAAACACATGAAAAAAACCCAGTCTAAAATCGTAGCCCATAGGCCAGACACATCACAAAAAAAAACCACAAACACTTACATCAAGTGATAAAAGCCCCCTGCCCGAATAAAACGCAAAACTAGGCCTGCCATGGCAGCGTCATCTGCGGCCAGGGGAGTAGGGTAAACTCATCCTGGTGGTCTTCTAAGCACACACGTTACACTGTCCTTCGTGGCATGTTGCGCTTTCTCCTGCTGGTAGATGCCATCGTGCCGAGGAAAAAAAAAAAAACAAACTGCATGTAGGGGATGGCATGTCCCCAAGGATGGACGCTTACTTGTTTTGATCCGATGTGCCTTCCAGAATGACGAGCTCACCAAGGAAATGCCACGGAAAACATTCCCGGGATCATAACGCCCCCCTCTGGTTGCAGGGTGTTCGCTTTCATACGTTTCTCGCCGTACACTCCAACGACATCCGTCCGATGGAGCGTAAAACGTGATTCATCCGAAAACGCCACATGTGCTACTCGGTGGGTGTCAAGTTGTGGTACTGGCGGCAAATACTAGGCTTGCCATGAACAGTAGTCAGCATCGATGCATGAACCAGGCGACTGCTGCGGAGACAACACGCAGCAAACTCGCTGAACAGTCTTTAGGACACGCTGTTGGCAGCCCCTTGGTTTATCTGAGCGGTCAGTTGCTCAACAGTTGCACGTCTATTCGACTGTACACATCTCCGCAGCTGTCGTTCTTCCCTGTCATGCACAGTCCACTACAGTTGGATCGGAGCCGATTCTGAGCGACGCCATTTTCCCTTGAACTGTACATTTTAACGACGGCGGCACGCGAACAGTTTACAGACTCAACCGTTTCGGAAATGCATCTACCCTTGGCCCAAAAGCCAATGATTACGCCCTTTTGGACGTCAGATAAACCGCTCCACTTTCGCATTCCAACAACTGCACTGTTTTCCACGTCCCCAGACACGGTTTATACAGGGTGTTACAAAAAGGTACGACCAAACTTTCAGGAAACATTCCTCGCACACAAAGAAAGAAAATATGTTATGTGGACATGTGTCCGGAAACGCTTACTTTCCATGTTAGAGCTCATTTTATTACTTCTCTTCAAATCACATTAATCATGGAATGGATACACACAGCAACAGAACTTACCAGCGTGACTTCGAACACTTTGTTACAGGAAATGTTCAAAATGTCCTCCGTTAGCGAGGATACATGCATCCACCCTACGTCGCATGGAATCCCTGATGCGCTGATGCAGCCCTGGAGAATGGCGTATTGTATCACAGCCGTCCACAATACGAGCACGAAGAGTCTCTACATTTGGTACCGGGGTTGCGTAGACAAGAGCTTTCAAATGGCCCCATAAATGAAAGTCAAGAGGGTTGAGGTCAGGAGAGCGTGGGGGCCATGGAATCGAGGAAGTACAGTACATACTGACGAAACTAAAATGAGCTCTAACATGGAAATTAAGCGTTTCCGGACACATGTCCACATAACATCTTTTCTTTATGTATGTGTGAGGAATGTTTCCTGAAAGTTTGGCTGTACCTTTTTGTAACACCCTGAATACACTCCACTGCTGCCACCTGCCGTCTGTGAGTGATTACTGCGCGTTGACGTCGAGCACAGGCGGTGGTCACATTAATGTGACTGGAGTGTGTATTTTAGGGTCCTATTTCTCGTGATCTCACCTGGACCGGAAATAATATTCCCTTCCATGTCGACTACCGGGAGTGTGTGAGCGTAAACAGACAGTCTAAGAACGTTCAGTATTCACTTCCCGATAGGTAGATTGCCGCACTGGTCAGTCTACACTTTAGGATCCTTTACCATATGTACAGTCGAAACAAGGCCCCGGGAGTAGAAAACATTCCATTACAACTACTGATACCCTTGGGAGAGCCAGCCCCGATAAAGCTCTACCATCTGGTGAGCAAGTTGTATGGGACAGGCGAAATACCCTCAGACTTCAAGAAGAGTCTAGTAATTGCAATCCCAAAGAAAGCAAGGGTTGACAGGTATGAAAATTACCGAACTATCAGTTTAATAAGTCACGGGTGCAAAATGCTAACACGAATTCTTTACAGACGAATGAAAAAACTAGTAGAAGCCGACCTCGGGGAAGAACAGTTTGGATTCCGTAGAAATGTAACACGTGAGGCAATACTGACCCTACGACTTATCTTAGAAGATAAAGTAAGGAGAGGCAAACCTACGTTTCTAGCATTTGTAGACTTAGAGAAAGCTTTTGACAATGTTGACTGGAATACTCTTTCAAATTCTGTCGGTGGCAGGGATCAAATACAGAGAGCGAAATGCTATTTACAATTTGTAAAGAAACCAGATGGCAGTTATATGAGTCGAGGAGCACGAAAGGAAGCAGTGGTTGACAAGGGAGTGAGACTGACTTGTAGCCTATCTCCGATGTCATTCAATCTGTATATTGAGCAAGCAGTAAAGGAAACAAAAGAAAAATTTGGAGTAGGAATTAAAATCCATCGAGAAGAAATAAAAACTTTGAGGTTTGCCGACGACATTGTAATTCTGTCAGAGACAGCAAAGGACCTGGAAGAGCAGCTGAACGGAATGGACAGTGTCTTGAAAGGAGGATATAAGATGAACATCAACAAAAGCAAAATGAGGACAGTGGAATGCAGTCAATTAGATTAGAAAATGAGACAGTTAAAGTAGTAGATGAGTATTGCTATTTGGGGAGAAAGCCGGCCGGAGTGGCCGAACGGTTCTAGGCGCTACAATCTGGAACCGCGCGACCGCTACGGTCGCAGGTTCGAATCCTGCCTCGGGCATGGATGTGTGTGATGTCCCTAGGTTACTTAGGTTTAAGTAGTTCTAAGTTCTAGGGCACTGATGACCTCAGTAGTTAAGTCCCATAGTGCTCAGAGCCATTTGAACCATTTTTTTGGGGAGAAAAATAAACGATGATAGTGGAACTAGAGAGGACATAAAATGTAGACTGACAATGGCAAGGAAAGCGTTTCTGAAGAAGACAAATTTGTTAACATTGAGTATAGATTTAAGCATCAGGAAGCCTTTTCTGAACGTATTTGTATGGAGTGTAGCCATGTATGGAAGTGAAACATGGACCTGTGCGGCTGGTCCCGGCGGAGGTTCGAGTCCTCCCTCGGGCATGGGTGTGTGTGTTTGTCCTTAGGATAATTTAGGTTAAGTAGTGTGTAAGCTTAGGGACTGAGACCTTAGCAGTTAAGTCCCATAAGATTTCACACACATTTGAACATTTTTTTTTTAAACATGGACGATAAATAGTTTAGGCAAGAAGAGAATAGAAGCATCCGTAATGTGGTGCTAGAGAAGAATGCTGAAGATTAGATGTGTAGATCACGTGACTAATGAGGAGGTACTGAATAGAATTGGGGAGAAGAGGAATTTGTGGCACAACGTGACTAGAAGAAGGGATCGGTTTGTAGGACACGTACTGAGGCGTCAAGGGATCATCAATTTAGTATTGGAGGGAAGCGCGGAGGGTAAAAATCGTAGAGGGAGACCAAGACATGAATACACTAAACAGATTCAGAAGCATGTAGGTTGCAGTAGTTGCTCGGAGATGAAGACTCTTGCACAGGATAAAAAAGCATGGAGAGCTGCATCAATCAGTCTTCATCACAAGAACAACGACAACTACAACCACCATATGTATATTGTAGTGGTTGGGTAGAAGACTCAAATGCAACTGAATAGGGTCGACCTTCTGCTCGCCTCCTACGCGCCTTGCCCGCGCGGCGGGACGACGGCCCGCGCTGCGCGGTAACGGTTCAGCTGCAGCCGACCCAGGAAGGCCGCGCTCGGCGAGTGACTCAGAGCACCAGGCGGCCGCAGCGAAGTCAATACGAGGCCAGCCCGCGTGCCGAGCCGTGACGCCACGCTGCTCGCGTTACGCCGCCCTGCCCTCTCCCAGGCGGACCGGTTCTCCGCCCGCGACATATCGCACTGTCTCCAGCCGGCGCACCAGATTCGCGCAACCCAGCGCCGCTAAGCTAACTTATCGTGACAACATGACGACGGCAGTGTCTCGACAGATGATGTTACGTATCTTCCGGTTCCATTACAGGGGCGGCTCCTCAAATGTCGGTTCACACTTTACGTCACAGAAAGGAGGGCCAACACATCCCACAATGCATTTCCAATGGCGGCATTCCATCGCACTGTGAATGGAACGAGTAGCCTACAGTTCACAGCACTTCGTGCAAATGTGACGTCATTTTGACGTCACACACTGTATGCATGACGAAAAGAGCTATCTAACGACTTCTGTGATCGTTCGGTCCACAACACGTGACACGAACGTTTCACCTCGAGTAAAGAGAAGTAGAGGTTATGCTTTTTCTTTAATGTCGGGTACTTTAACCTCGAAGTTACGTCCTTTATAAATATGTAAAGTTCTGTATTTATGTGGACTGACTGTGGATAAGGGAGAAATTAAAGTGTTCGCAAGAATTAACTTCGAAACTTAGTAAGTTGTACAATTTTTCCTAATATGCCTTCATCAACCCCGAAAGTGAAACGACTTACTGATTTACAAGCAAAAAAAAGTTGAAGTCAGCCCGCACTGAATCCAATCACGCATACAAATGGTGGTCCATTGATCGTGGCTGGGCCAAATATCTCACGAAATAAGCGTCAATCGAAAAAACTACAAAGAACGAAACTTGTCTAGCTTGAAGGGGGAAACCAGATGGCGCTATTGTTGGCCCGCTAGATGGCGCTGCCATAGGTCAAACGGATATCAACTGCGTTTTTTTAAATAGAAACCCCCATTTTTTATCACATATTCGTGTAGTACGTTAAGAAATATGAATGTTTTAGTTGGACCACTTTTTCGCTTTGTGATAGATGGCGCTGTAATAGTCACAAACATATGGCTCACAATTTTACACAACAGTTGGTAACAGGTAGGTTTTTTTAAATTAAAATACAGAACGTCTGTCAACCTCAATGCATTTGGCAATACGTGTAACGACATTCCTCTCAACAGCGAGTAGTTCGCCTTCCGTAATGTTCGCATATGCATTGACAATGCGCTAACGCAAGTTGTCAGGCGTTGTCGGTGGATCATGATAGCAAATATCCTTCAACTATCCCCACAGAAAGAAATCCGGGGACGTCAGATCCGGTGAACGTGCGGGCCAAGGTATAGTACTTCGACGACCAGTCCACCTGTCATGAAATATGCTATTCAATACCGTTTCAACCGCACGCGAGCTATGTGCCGGACATCCATCGTGTTGGAAGTACAGCGCCATCTGTCATGCAGTAAACATCTTGTAGTAACATCGGTAGAGCATTACGTAGGAAATCAGCATACATTGCACCATTTAGATTGCCATCGATAAAATGGGGGCCAATTATCCTTCCTCCCATAATGCTGCACCATACATTAACCCGCCAAGGTCGCTGATGTTCCACTTGTCACAGCCATCGTGGATTTTCCGTTGCCCAATAGTGCATATTATGTCGGTTTACGTTACCGCTGTTAGTGAATGACGCTTCGTCGCTAAATAGAACGCCTGCAAAAAATCTGTCATCGTCCAGTAATTTCTCTTGTGCCCAGTGGCAGAATTGTAAACGACGTTCAAAGTTGTCGCCATGCAATTCCTGGTGCATAGAAATATGATACGGGTGCAATCGACGTTGATGTAGCATTCTCAACACCGACGTTTTTGAGATTCCCGATTCTCGCGCAATTCGTCTGCTACTGATGTGCGGATTAGCCGCGACAGCAGCTAAAACACCTACTTGGGCATCATCATTTGTTGCAGGTCGTGGTTGACGTTTCACATGTGGCTGAACACTTCCCGTTCCCTTAAATAACGTAACTATCCGGCGAACGGTCCGGACACTTGGTTGATGTCAACCAGGACACTGAGCAGCATACATAGCACACGCCCGTTGGGCATTTTGATCACAATAGCCATACATCAACACGATATCTACCTTTTCCGCAATTGGTGAACGGTCCATTTTAACACTCGTGATCACGAAGCTAATACCGTCCGCACTGGTGGAATGTTGCGTGATACCACGTACTTATACGTTTGTGACTATTACAGCGCCATCTATCACAAAGCGAAAAAAGTGGTCCAACTAAAACATTCCTATTTCTTTACGTACTACACGAATACGTAATAAAATGGGGGTTCCTATTAAAAAAAAAAACTAAGTTGATATCCGTCTGACCCAAGGTTATTTAAAAGGGAGGTTGGGCCCGAAGCTAAATCGGCTGTGATTGGCTGGCGCAGTGACGTCACTGTAGGAGCAAAGCGAGGCAGCAGCTAGCGCAACAAGCGACTCTTACTAAGGACAAGCAACTACTTATAACACCAATAAGTTCTCAGGAAATTATTTAAAACAGTTGATTTACCTGTTTAGATGTTTGCAGTAGAAGAAGAGTGCCAGTGTCTTGATTTCCGCTTCTGTGCTGCTGCTCCTTTCTGTGTTTTATGCTTCGTATTGAGGAACCGCATACGAATGAAAAGTCGTGTTCTGACATACAGTTTTATAACGTGTGACGAAAATTCCGGATATTTAGTTTGGACAGCAGTGCAAATTGTTTTCACTATATTTTTTTCCTTGGAAATACTATCCAATCCATTAAATTCATTAAAAATTAGTTCAAACTGAGACACCTTATGTAGCCACATCTGTTGGAACTGTAAGCCCACCGCGAGATAGAAATTCAATCCAACCATAATTTTCAGTTCTTGGAGGACTTAAAATATCAGCAGACGGCGTTCCCAGTGTCTTGTCACAGTTATTTGCACGATATGCAATGTAACCAGCCAGGTAACGGAATCCTTCTGCAGAGCAGTCACATCCCTCTTTGACAGCAGATTCTTGTGTTGCAGGTTGAACAGGAAAGTTAATATCTCGTAGTTCTTTTTCACCATATATCATTTGCAGTGCTTCGCTCATGTCAGGCAAAATTCCTGTGAACAGATGTGACGTCAAAAATCCGTCACATTCATCTGCCTCTACTGATGTGTCACTTGACTGAGGAATGTCATGAGCATTGTGTCCCAGCAGTAACAACCGTAATCGATATTTTACTTCTGTTGGAGAAGGGTTCAAATGGAAATGACCAATTCCTCAGATCTGTGAGAAAAAATTTTCTAGTGCATTCTAGTTCAATCTTGCAGTTAAAATATATGTTATTTGTAGTGGCTGCAGATCTGAAAACAGTCGCCGGCCGCGGTGGTCTAGCGGTTCTAGGCGCACAGTCCGGAACCGCGCGACTGCTACGGTCGCAGGTTCGAATCCTGCCTCGGGCATGGAAGTGTGTGATGTCCTTAGGTTAGTTAGGTTTAACTAGTTCTAAGTTCTAGGGGACTAATGACCTCAGAAGTTGAGTCCCATAGTGCTCAGAGCCATTTTTTTGAAAACAGTCCAAATAATGATCGAACAGTTGTCATAATGCCTTTCTGGAATGGGAGCAAGTGATTTGCATTGCCTACGCGCATTTTTTCGGCACACGTATACAGTTCTCTCAATATTCTTTCTTGAACATCCCTATGTATCCCATAACCACATGATAATACATTCTTATTGTACCTCCGAGCATTCAGAATGTCAAATGCATCGTTTGCTAACTGAAAAAAAAAATTGCTGCGTCCTCTTCTTCAGGCATTAGGTACTTTATGGCTTTAGCTGTGGTACTCGAAAAAAGTTGCATTGCCAAATAAACCCTTTGACGCTCTCTCCCTTTGACACTGAGATGAAGCTGTGACAGTTTAGGACACAACTTCATTTCACTCCTATCTAATGCGAGCAGTCTTTCTACAATAGATTTATTAACAATTTTACCACTTGGAAGCTTTAGTCCGTCATCCAGAAAGTGGTTCCTCATTAATTTAAACAAATGCGGAACATCTGAAAACACCCAGATTCGTTTATTTTCATACTGCGGATTGGAAAAGCAGGAATTTGTTTCTGTCACATTAAAATCTTTCCACACAGATCAATTTTTTCTTCCAAGGTCGCACACTACCGCAACAACATCGTAACCAACAGAGCAGATAATACTGTTTAACCGATCAGCTGTTATTTGTGTGTCAAAATCATAGTAAATGGGTTGCTTCCACCCAGAAAACAAACCACGTACCATAACAAATAGCACGTTACTGTGTGGCCATACAACACGATCTTCAACAGGATCATAAATAATATTCCTGTCTACATTCATTTCGTCGAATGATAGCACGATGAGTGGGCTTTCATTAGTTGCAAAACGTCTGTCAGCACACCAGGAAAGCATCTGAAAGAGCGTGACGTCCATCTCTTAAGTGTTGACAGTCCTGGAAGAGGGAAACCGACCTGATTTCTTAAAAACAAATAACACTTCCTAGACACAGCACGAAGTGTAACCGCTTTACAAATATCTTCCCTTTGCCATTTTGCTCGTTTCTTTCCACTCAACAAGCAGTTTGTCTGTGTTTTTGAAAACAATTTGCCTAATATTTGAGTCACTTTCTCCTGCACTTGCTTCTTTTGACACTTTTGTTGATATTTTATTTTCTCACCACAAGCTTTCACTTTGAGTTTCAAACGCTTCTCACTACACCTGAGATTTACACACATAGCTGTCAGTCTGCGGTTCCTGTATTCTAATTCTTCTATACGTTTACAGAGTTCGCTGATCTGTTTACTATCAGTGTCACATTCATCTGTCACTGTTGACTGGTCTATTTTTCTTTTTTTCCGAGACACACTAACCAGGTGCTCAATCGCATTTTTCATTGTCTTTCTTGCCTGCAACCTATCTGCACTATTCGGAGAAACTGTGTCATCAGGGCCTGAATTTCCACTAACACTGGGAACACTTCCTGGTATATTCACACTCGGCACTGCGTCTGCTTTAAGTGTTTTCTTCGGCGGTAGACTGAGAAGTTCTGCTCGCAAGTCACGTAGATAATCATCGGATGTGAAATGCAACGAACAAACAGTTGACGTCGCAACATTGAAGCGATCTTTTAGGTGGCACTTCATAATCCAGGCCTTCTGCACTTTAACGTCTTTTGGGAACGAATGATAAATTATATCCGTGCCTTTTGTCTTTCGGCTGTACGACAGACACCCTATTACAGCACACCCAGGCATTTTAACGCAACACTTATACAAAGCACCGCAACAACGCCACAAACTAAAGCAAAACAACAACAACGGTAAAACAGCTCTTTTGGCGCCTCGACACAACGTGCTCCTATGCTGACTTCATACGCAGAACGACGAAACATTCGCCGATCTGCGCAGCCCATTTGCCCCCCCCCCCCCCTCCCCCAGCCCCGGTCAGACCTCTGGCAGCGCCATCTAGTGGGCCAACCACAGCGCCATCTGGTTTCCCCCTTCAAGCTAGACGAGTTTCGTTCTTTGTAGTTTTTTCGTTTGATACTTATTTCGTGAGATATTTGGCCCGGTCACTATCAATGGACCACCCTGTATTCAACGATGTTCAATAAGGTGTCTCCACAACAGAAGCTTATTATTAGAAATTCTGAAAACTAGTTTCAGGAGTTGGTCTTTAATTAGAAAGGATACGCAGCCATTATAGCAGACGAACTAAAGTTTCACCTTGTTTATCTTATGTTCTGTGAATAAACGATTTTTTCAAAACAACAAAATATTGAGTATCTCTCGGAAACGCGTCAGCATTGGTAAAATTTGTTGAAACAAAATTTACGGAGTAACGTCATATTGTTGGTTAAAGATGTACTTTAATTGAAGACAGGTTTGTTTGGCAAAGTAGTGTCATAGAAGAACTAGCTCGTAAATTTTCTTTCGTACTTTATACATGTCTCGACACTAAGTTACCTTTTAATTCTCTTGCATACGTGTCAGTCTTTTCTATGCTTTTAATTCTGATTGATAATACGTGTTACCACATGATCAATGTATTTTGAATATTTATTCGCATTCGCATGTTTCATGCTTAATTTGGAAAATTATTGACAATGACAATTCACTGCTTAGAGAAAAAAATGGTTCAAATGGCTCTGAGCACTATGAGACTCAACTGCTGTGGTCATAAGTCCCCTAGAACTTAGAACTACTTAAACCTAACTAACCTAAGGACAGCGCACAACACCCAGCCATCACGAGGCAGAGAAAATCCCTGACCCCGCCGGGAATCGAACCCGGAAACCCGGGCGTGGGAAGCGAGAACGCTACCGCACGACCACGAGATGCGGGCTCACTGCTTAGAGAGCGAGTTCTTATATTTACATAACATCGAATATTACAGAACATCCTTTTATTAACTTAATAAGGCAGAACCTTTTAGATAGGTGAAGGTGAAAAAAGAAAAGAAAAAAGTTCGAATACGACAAGACGCGAACTTGCTATAAAGCTATAACCCCTACACCATTATGAACGAGCGAGAGCTTGCCTTTTGTACTTAACTTAGATCTCACGATGGCTTTAACCGCCAATATGCCATCATATGAGGTTTAATTACAATAAACTGAACCGAGAATTGGAAGGAGAATCAGCATTGGACGTTTTTTTTTTTTTTTTTTTTTGTTTTACTACCCGCAAAATCGATTTTCGGTCACTTAGTGACCATTGCCTACTAATTTTAATTGTATATTACAGCACTGAGGATTGTCGATTTTGTGGATAATAAAAACAAAAAAAATACGACCAATGCTGATTCTCCTTCCAATTGTATCCACTATTTGGTCGTTGTTCACAGAACAGTCCATGGAGTCGCCAAATCAATGAACCGAGAATAATGTGTTTTTATAAATCTTCAATGTGCCATTGCCTTAAAGCGGCACACAGCAATTTCATAACACCCAAGCTGTGACACGAAATTAGGGAATCCAATATGGTGATTCCCAACCACCCAGGATCGAATGTTAACGGAAGTCGATATCTGTTCCTGTGGTCTTCGAAGTGTGTGTGATGTCAAAATGACATCATGTTGTGAACTGTTGGTTACCCGATTGGAACGGGTCATCAAGTTCAAAGGTTTCGGGAAGAAAGTTTTGACGTTGATGTTCGTGGGGATGGAAGGAGGGGAGGTAGTGGGGAGGGGGGGGGGTCGGCGAAGAGAAAAGGCGAAGGAGGGGGGGGGGGGCGACCGGCGTCGGCTGATAAACATCGAATGTTAGCCTTTTGTCCGCGCTCTCACTCATGCAATCGCAGTGAAACTTGTACTTTTGTGTCTTTTTAATTTTTATTTTATTGTTTGCTTGCTTTTCATGACCGTTTGTGAAGGCTCAATGTGAACTTCAATGTTTTTGCTATAAATGTTACTCCACAAAGAGGCTAAATATCTGAAATGGAGAAATGATTTAATCTTCACTGTCCCTGGACAAAGAATCGCCTACTCTGTGCGTGACTAAGAACGTATACCGATGAAACAATTTTCATATTTTTTTACCATGAAACTCAGTTGTGTTCAAAGAGAAAAATACAGTTTTTTAGACTTTATTTAGTACTTCCAAAGCACAATGGGTAAGGTAGAGAGGCTCTATTTTTTGGCTTCATAATAATGTGTATGTACGCGTAAAAAGAAGTAGATGTACCGAAATGTTTGCGCGTCACATTTCCTATTCTTTTCATTCTCAGCAATGTCGAAAATTTACGATGTAAATATTGTCCGTAACAGCTGTCTGTAACACTTTCACCGTTCGATACCAGGAAAGCAAACTGACGTGCTGATGCTTCGCCTGGTGTAAACACACCTCCATGTGACGATGTTGCCTTCCGTTCCGGTAATATCCAGTGTGAATGGGCCTTGACGTTGCAAACGTTCTAGAACTACCGCCGTATAGGAAGTCCCATCGATTATAACGCTGTCACTAGAAGTGTATTTAAAATTTTACAAATGGCCGCTCTTACTGAATGTACTATGTACGAGTATGTTTCATATCTCCCCATTTATAAGTTTTGTAGTTATCTGTGCTTTGCGATAGATAATTCACGACTGTTTCTGACATCTTCGACCAGTAACTGTTACGTTCAGTGTTTAAAAATGGTAGTTTTAGGACATGTTCCGTTTGAGGAACAAGTGTATACTAAAGCATTATTGGGAAGTTCAAAATTATACATGAAAAAATTACAACTAGACCCGAATTTGAAATCGAGTATTACAGCGCAAAATGCTATCTACTGCACTAACTGTGCACCACAACTTCGTAAGATCGAATGAACATACTTGCTGTACAAGTGGTTACTGTGCTGCTAAGCTGCCGTTCTTCGACGTCTACTTTCTATCGAAAATATGCATGGGGTGAAATTCTGCTACAGACACTTTTGTACTGTTAGTATGCAAGGAATCGTGCTGTGGTGTAAGGGTGTGAGGATTTTGATTCACACTGTATAGGGTGTAAAAAACTTAAGTATACAAAATCGCAGAGTGCTTAGATCGAATAAATAAAGTAACACTTTTTATGAGAGAAAAATGTCTCGTGTCCACCGTTTCTCGGATTGGGGTGGGGGGTGGGGGTGGGGGGTAATCCTAAACACATACTGCATTAAAAAGGGTTTTTATTCATTTGTGTTTCACTATATTATAGAAGGATGATGATGATTGGTTTGTGGGGCGCTCAACTGCGCGGTCATCAGCGCCGATACAAAGTCCCAATTTTTACAGAATCCAATATAACCACTGCCACGAATGATGGTGATGACGATGAAATGATGAGGACAACACAAAAGCCAGTCCCGGGTACAGAAAATGCCAAACCCGGCAGGAAATCGAACCCGGGAGCCCGTGATTCAGAGGCAGCAACGCTAGCCACCAGACTACGCGCTACGAACTTATAAAAAGAAATGAAGATCAGAGTTTAAGGCCCCGTGGACCATGAGGTCACTGGAAATATAGTACACTATCAAGCTGGGAAAGAAACTGGCGTGTCCTACGATGAACTGTGTTGGTTCAAATGGCTCTGAGCACTATGGGACTTAACTTCTGAGGTCATCAGTCTCCTAGAACTTAGAACTACTTAAACCTAACTAACCTAAGGACATCACACACATCCATGCCCGAGGCAGGATTCGAACCTGCGACCGTAACGGTCGCGCGGTTCCAGGCTGTAGCGCCTAGAACCGCTCGGCCACCCGGCCGGCGAACTGTGTTGGCAATCCCCTTTAGCGATTTAAGGAAAGCACAGAAAACATAAATTTTGATGGTTGGCTGGGGACTTGAACTGCTGTCCTTCCGAATGAGAATCCAGAAAGGAAGCTTTAGTCTATTTAGCACTTATTTACCATCACAGTATTTATTAAACTGAAATTAATACAAGTATTACGTCACATACTGAAAAATAATAAAAATGTGTTCATCCTATTAAGACAAAGACACAACGGAATTGAAGACATTAACTACCAGTGGACATAGATTTATATCAATGGCACAAGCTGAAAATTTGTGCCAAACCGTGATTTTAAGGCGGGACTCCTGCTTACTACACAGCTGTGCTGACCACTATGCCATCCGGACACAGTGGTCCCCACAACCGCACGGACTACCCTAGCACGTGTTCGGTCTCACCTAAATTCTCAACTTATACCACACACTATTGACGTACTGCACCTGCTCATTGGCCTCATTACTCGTGGCATCTCGCCGATTCCCATACAAACAGCTGTGCATCTGCATTGAAGGAATCATTGGCCGTCTGCCCGGAAGAACAGACGTCACATATACATTAAGAGGAAGACGGCAAATGTTTCAGTACACATGAACACCAAGCTCGAACCCTTACAGGAATCGACGCGACACCGCGAATAGTGATGCTACTGAGCAGATGCAAATCAGTAATGAGTGAAGTTGAGAAGTTAGGTCTGGCGGGAGGTGTGCTAGGGTAGCCCGTGCGGATGTGGTGACCACAGTATCTGCAAGGCGTGGTGATCAGCGCGTCTGCCTAATAGGCAGGAGTCCAGCACAAATGTTCAGCTTACCCTATTGATATAAATCAACGCCCACTGGCAGCCAATGTCTTTAACTCCTTCGTGTTATGATTCATAGTGGCCGCAAGATCGTGTCCTTTCACTATATTCAAAATTACCCTACTAAAACAAAGGAAATGACAAAAAAATAAAATGAATCCAGTAGCGTTTGGAGGGAGTAGCTTCTTGTGAGTCGATCTGCAATGATAGAAAAGCGAACTGTCGATCAGCAAGGCGAATGCAAACTTACTGAACTTTAAACTTCCTGTAATTATGACTCGTACAACCATCTGAATTTTCAGTTAAGTAAGTCTTTTTGGTAAACATACAATTAATGTTAAAAAAGAAAAATGAGGAGGAGGAGGGGGACGCTGAACATTATAGTTTAAGGTCTTGTTGACAAGGATGTAGGCTATTTAGAGACGGAACACAGGCTTGGAATGAAATCAGGGTGTGGGCAGACCGCGTACTTGTCAAGGAATCATCCTGCCATTTGCCTTAGGTGATTCAAGAAAACCGGAGAGAAGGAAGGAAAATGTGCACAAGCAGTCCCAACACGATTTCCGGCTGTCATCAAGTGGATGAGGTTTCGTGCTGTCTTCTGTTCTGCGAAGACAACAGTTTGGTTGCAATTTCCTTCCATCCTTTTATTCACAATTTTGTAACATCTAAATAAAACAGCAGTGCATTGATATAATCGCCATCGTTATACGAGTGCTTCCTTCGAAGGTTTGACAACAACCATAACAACCAAGTCTTCGAAGGAAGCACTCGAATAATGAATTCACGGTATCCAGATAGTGAAGGCTCCATTAGACCAATATCGACACATCTGAATGTCCATACATGAAGTGCATATGGGGCCGAAACTGGTTGTCAGTCCGCAGCTCGTGGTCGTGCGGTAGCGTTCTCGCTTCCCACGCCCGGGTTCCCGGGTTCGATTCCCGGCGGGGTCAGGGATTTTCTCTGCCTCGTGATGACTGGGTGTTGTGTGATGTCCTTAGGTTAGTTAGGTTTAAGTAGTTCTAAGGGACTGATGACCATAGGTGTTAAGTCCCCAGCGGGGTCAGGGATTTTCTCTGCCTCGTGATGACTGGGTGTTGTGTGATGTTCTTAGGTTAGTTAGGTTTAAGTAGTTCTAAGCTCTAGGGGACTGATGACCATAGGTGTTAAGTCCCATAGTGCTCAGAGCCATCTGAACCATTTGAACTGGTTGTCAAAATAAAATAATTAACTTCTCAAAAGATACGCCTCTTTGGCGACGTTCCTTGGTAAATCTCGGCAATTTTTGGAGTGATTTACAGAAATCACGGAAAACCTAAATCTGGATGCCGGGTGATGATTTGAATGGTATTGCAGTTTAGGCCAACACTGCCTCTTCTAGGCATATGTAACACTTTTTTTAAACTGCCTCGATTTCCGCCTTTCTTTTTATATTTTCTGGGTTTCACACATTACAAGTCATTTCAATCCAACATGCCACAACAGATCGCTCACTGGAGTCAGATCGCATGGAGGTGGTTGCATTTCAATAGCGGTATAACGTTCTATCACTCTGAAAACACCGTCATGGGTCAGTCTGCACAGTGTCTTCTGGTGTAGCTTCCTTAAAACAGTAAACTACTACCCAACTTTACGACGCGTTGCTAGTCCTGCCTGAGAGGTAGCTGCAAAACAACGCGTTTACCTTATCAGCCACAAGTGAAAGTCAGCCAGGAAAGTGCCCTCATACGACAGCGCATTGTTTCCAGGCCGTATCCGGCTACCGGCGTGGCGGGCCGGAGTTACTGCTTCGAAAAGTTGATGTCGCGCCTCGATATTGAGTCTGGGTTCTCAGTGCTCCGACAGTTACATCGTAAATGCTGCACAACAGGTTCTGAAAGTAGCAGGCGTACAATACTGGGAGAGGAAGATAAACTACAACTTGTACCGAAACCAGGATACAGTTACTAGAATCAAAAGACTTGAAACAAGTAATTAAGAAATGTTGATAGCCTGTCCCCGATATTATTTAATCCGTACATTTTGGTTTGCCAAGAAAACTGTAAGTATGTCAGAGACTGCAAATGACTTGGAACAGCAGCTGAAGAAAACAGCTTATAAGATTAACATAAAAAAAGGACGAAAAAGGAATGCAATCGAGTTAAACCATGCAAGCCGAGGGAATTAGATTAAGAAATGAGATACTAAAAACAGTAGAGGGGTTTTGTAGTTTAGGTAGCAAAACAGCTAGTATTCTAACGATGGCTGACAAAGAGAGGATATAAACTGCACGCTGGTAAAACCAAGAAATGCATTTCCGGAAAAGAGGAATTTGTTAACATCATACATAAATTTATAAATTTACGATACAGAAGATGTTTCTATAGAGTTTAGCTTTGGGTGGCAGTCAAACGTGAACGATAAATAGTTCAGACAAGAAGAGCACAAAAGCTTTCGAAATGTGGTGCTACAAACGAAAAATGTAAATTACATACATAAAGCACGTACTGAATGGAATTGGAGAAAAAAGAAATTTATGATACAGTTTGAGTGAAAGAATGGGTTGGCAGGACTCATCCAGAGGCATCAAGGAATCGTCAATTTGGTAACGGACGGAAGCAGTGGAGGGGGAAAGGGGGTCAGGCGGCAAAAATTACAGAGGGAGACAACGGCTCGACTACAGTAAGTACCGGGTGATCAAAAAGCCAGTATAAATTTGAAAACTGAATAAATCACGGAATAATGTAGATATAGAGGTACAAATTGACACAAATGCTTGGAATGACATGGGGTTTTATTAGAACAAAAATAAAAAAAATACAAAAGTTCAAAAAATGTCCGACAGATGGCGCTTCATCTGATCAGAATAGCAATAATTAGCATAACAAAGTAAGACAAAGCAAAGATTATGTTCTTTACAGGAAATGCTCAATATGTCCACCATTATTCCTCAACAATAGCTGTAATCGAGGAATAATATTGTGAACAGCACTTTAAAGCATGTCCGGAGTTATGGTGCGGTATTGGCGTCGGATGTTGTCTTTCAACATCCCTAGAGATGTCGGTCGATCACGATACACTTGCGACTTTAGGTAACTCCAAAGCCAATAATCGCACGGTCTGAGGTCAGGGGACCTGGGAAGCCAAGCATGACGAAAGTGGCGGCTGAGTACACGATCATCACCAAACGACGCGCAAAAGAGATCTTTCATGCGTCTAGCAATATGGGGTGGAGCGCCATATTGCATTTTGGTTCTACTAAAACCCCATGTCATTCCAAGCATGTGTGTCAATTTTTACCTCTCTATCTACATTATTCCGTGGTTTATTAAATTTTCAAGTTTATACTGACTTTTTGATCACCCGGTACATTCAAATGATATAGGTTGCAGGATTATACAGAAATGAAGGGGCTCGTACAGAATAGACTACTATGGTGAGTTTATCAAACCAGTCTTCGAACTGAGGCTCACAACATCAACCCATTCAGAGTTAGTTTACTGCTTACTGTCCAATTATAAACACCCCTGAGGGTTTGATTTGCTTTCTCTGACAGGAGTTATGACGATTTGTATATCTTTTAACTGAAACAGTTCTCATTTATTCTTCAGTTTCAGCTGCACATTTTTAATTACATGAAATGTTTCGATTTCTCTGGATCATCTTCAGATCTTAGTAGTTGCGTCATAAACCCGCCTTTTCTGTGTCAGAAACTCATACAGTACTGTATGAAGATGATCCAAAGAGATCGAAACGTGTCGTGTCTCTAAAAATGTGCAACTGAGACTGAAGAATAAATGAAAATTGTTTGAAATATCAACACAGTTGCTGATTCTCTCGGAGCAAATATGTTGGCTATAGTTACCTCTTTACGCTGTAAGCCGCAAAGAGATTTTTTCCTGCTGCATAACACCGTCTGGAAATTCACTGTTTAACAAGAACGAAGGACATTTCTTCTTCTTCATGTGCCGTCTCCTCTAAGAAGATTGGCTGTCATCATGGCAATTTCTGATCTTGATTTGGCCGATCTAAGGAGTTCTGACGTTGAACAGTTGTACCAATTTTTTAAATTGTCAATCCAGGATGTCCGTCTTCTACCCCTCGTTCTCTTCCCACAAATTTTCCCTTCTAGTATTATTCGCAATATTTTGTAATTTACTCCCCTAATAACATGGCCTAAATATTGTAGCTTCCTTACTTTAATAGTTTTAATTAATTCTTTTTCCTTTCCCATTCTTCTTAGGACATCTTGATTAGTAATCCTCGACACCCAACTAATTCTAAGTATTCTTCTATATGCCCACAGTTCAAAAGCTTCTAAACTGTTCATGTCCTTCTTTTTCAATGTCCACGCTTCCATTCCGTATAATAATTTTGAGAATACATAGCATCTTAGCAACCTCATTTTTGTGTTTAAACAAATGTCTCTCGAACAGAATGCATTTTTCATCTTATTAAAGATACTTCTGGCCTGTCCTATTCTCGATTTAATTTCTTCTGAGCTTTCAATCTCCTCATTTACAATTGTTCCGAGATATTTAAATTTACGTACTTGATCGACTCTTTCCCTATTGCTTGTAAGATTTTCTTGTTGGTGTGTTTTAGATATCACCATGAACTTAGTCTTGCTTACGTTAAGAGTCAAGCCAAATTCTTCACTTTTTTCTGCGACTTTGTCAAGAAGTAATTGTAGATCTTTGAGGTTTCCAGCTAGTAGTACAGTGTCATCAGCAAACCTAACATTGTTAATGTTTAGCCCATTCACTTTAATGCCAGCTATTTCATCTGATAGAGCTGCCTGGATTATGTCTTCTGAATACATATTAAACAATAAGGGTGAGAGAACGCAACCTTGTCTCACACCCCTCTTTATTTCTATATCATTCGATAATTCATTTTCTACCTTCACGGTTGCGGTTTGATTGTAGTAGAGGTTGTATATAATGCGGATGTCTTTCTTATCAAGTGTTTTCTTTTCTAACAATTCTATGAGATGATCATGACGAACTTTGTCAAATGCTTTATTATAATCCAGAAAGCACACATATAGTGGCTGGTTAACCTCCATACATCGTTGCGCTAATATGTTAAAAGCAAACAATGCTTCTCTTGTACCGAGGGAACTTCTAAAACCGAATTGTGTTTCACTTATACCTTCTTCTACTTTTTTGTATATTCGTTGGTGTATAACTTTTAGAAATATCTTTAAGGTGTGACTCATTAAGCTTATTGTACGGTGATCATTACAAGTTTTGGCATTAGCCTTTTTGGGTAATGTAACAAAGGTAGATGTCAACCAATCCCTAGAAATAATTCCCGAATTATAAATATCATTAAACAATTGTACAAATATATCTATATGGTCTATTCCTATGAGTTTCAGGATGTCATTTGGTATCTTATCCCGTCCAGGGGCTTTTCCTGTCTTCGATTTGTTGATAACATGTAATATTTCTTCTTTCGATATGCTTGGTCCTCGTTCTCCAATCATGTTATCTTAAAATTTTTGATCTTTTCTTGTGTCTTCAAATAGTTCTTTGACATATTCTGTCCACCTGTCCAGTTTACCTTTAACATCAGGAATTATTTTGTCATTTTTATCTAACAATAAACTTGTACTTTTCTTTTTATTAAGTCCAGCTAAATCTTTAACTTTTTTGTGTAAGTTGAAACTATCATGTCTTGTTTCATAACTCTCAATTTCAGAGCATTGTTCCTTGTACCATTCTTCTTTTGCTCGCCGTGTTTCTTTTCGTATTTCTGCATGTAATCTTTTATACTCACTTTCATCTCTATTTTTAAGTATTCTTCTTTGTTCCATCAATTGTAATATCTTCTCTGTCATCCACTTCTTTTTCATGTTGTCGTGTTTGGTCACCATTGTGTTTTTACATGCATTATTTAATGTGTCTTTTATAAGTTCCCATTTGCTATCAATATCTTCTGTTTGATTATTCTTTATCCTAACTAATTCCTTATTAATCTCTTCAGAAGTCTTTTGTTTAGTCAAGGGGTGTCTTAGAATAGTTGTATTTATATAGTCCTTCTTTTGTTTCTTTTGTATGGCTTTCAGTTTCACATGGAACTTTGCTACTAAAAGGTTATGATCAGAAAATATATCAGCTCCCGGATATGTTTTCACACCATGAATAGAATTTTTGTACCTCTTGTTTATAAGTATGAAATCAATTTGATTTCTGCAAACTTCTTCATTACAGTCTCTTGGTGATTTCCAAGTATAAAGTCTTCGTTTAGGGAGTTTAAAAAATGTGTTTGTAATAGACAGATTGTTTTCCTGGCAAAATTGTGACAGCAAATCTCCTCTTTCATTTCTTGTTCCTAAACCAAAAGGTCCAATAAGATCACCTTCACTTCCTTCACCTATTTTGGCATTAAAATCTCCCATGATGATAATAATGTCTCTGCTTTTTGAGGTTCCTATTGCTTGTGTTAATTCTTCATAAAATTTTCCTATTTCTTCTTGGTCTTTGTCGGCTGTTGGAGCATAGATTTGGATTAAATTAATATTTGTTTGTTTCGTTTGTAAATGTAGACTGATTACTCTGAGATTGGTAAAATGCTTTTGACAGATTTACTAGCATACTCATCTAAAATTATTCCTACCCCATTCCTGTGCTGGCTATCAGAATTTCCCGAGTAATATACTTTCATGTTGTCAATGGTCATTTCTCCTGAGTCAGGCCATCTTGTTTCACTTACACCCAAAATATTAATTTTTAGACGTTTCATTTCTTGTATAACATTATTTACTTTGCCTGGTTGGTATAATGATCTTACATTCCAAGTTGCTATTGTTGCATTATTTTTGTATTTACTTGTGGCATTGTTCAAGGCTCTCCCCCCCGGAGATCCGAGTGGGGGAGTTGAAACTCCGGATAATTTGACATTGAACTCTGCCATGATGAGTTTTCCTGGGGATATCCATTGGATCTTTAATGCTGTGGTTTCCCGTTGCCTTCAGCATCCTATGCCGTTGACCACCCTTGGTGATTCTTCCGTCTTTAGGAGTGATTTCTCGCTCCAAGGACAAGAGGGTGCCCTTGCTCTACCAGCTCATCCGCCCTCTAGAAGGTCGTTGACTTAGTAGAGGGTTCTCCTTATCCCGGGAGAAACTCGGTCGCCAGAGCCTCGTTAGCGTAGCAGGGGATACCACGTGCCGGAGAGGTTGACATTTGTGTGGGAGAGGCTATTGGTGACGCATCCCACACCTTACATTTGATAACTCTAAAAATATGCCTGTTTGGCAACTGTTATTGTCTACGGAGCTGCAAATGATTATGGTTCAGATTTACTAGCGATGCTGTTTTACATCAATATTGTGCCTGGGAGACTGTCGTGAGCTCCTGGAATTGATAGCGTGTGGTACGACTTCCATACAAGAGACAACAATGTCAAACCTTTCCAAACAGTTTTTGAGTGAATAATATGAATCAATGACACAGATTTATGCAGAGTTGCTTGCAAGAGCCCTTGCTCTTTCCCAAGTACAGTGTGTTGATAAATATCAACAGGATGGCTGGATATGTTCCGTTTTGCCAGCCGAATTAATTTTCTGCTCGTACAATAACGACCTGTGGCGTTGCGTTAATAATACACCTCAGAAAGCCTTTTGGGAAGACTGCATGCGAGCTGAAGGAGCTTTGTGACATCCTCTGGATGTTTTAAGCACAGAGAAATGGGTGCCCGCATCTCGCGGTCGTGCGGTAGCGTTCTCGCTTCCCACGCCCGGGTTCCCGGGTTCGATTCCCGGCGGGGTCAGGGATTTTCTCTGCCTCGTGATGGCTGGGTGTTGTGTGATGTCCTTGGGTTAGTTAGGTTTAAGTAGTTCTAAGTTCTAGGGGACTGATGACCATAGATGTTAAGTCCCATAGTGCTCAGAGCCATTTGAACCATTTTTAGAGAAATGGGTCCTGCAGTAACATTACATGTACTTGGAATCGAAAACGATTAGAACGCCTTGAAAGACACCGAAGTTTGTCAGTTTCCTCATTATAACAAAGGTCAAAAATGCTTCACTCTTCCGAGATTAAAATTTCCGCATCCAACAGTCTACAACAGTGAGTAAGTAACAAACACAACGAACGTTCAGGCGCAATCATACCTCGGAAGTGGACAGCAAAATCCACCTGGAAAAACGCATCAACCATGATGATACCCATATAATCCGTGCGATCTGTATGAGTTCGAAGAACTGATTACTTCTGCATTCACAACCTTGTGCATTGAATCGCAACTGTTGGCAAGATGTTAGACTTTATTAGATTGGACATAGCTAAAATTACTGTCTAATCAGCTTATCACACAATGGATTGGAAGGAGGCAATGACAAAAAACACATCGGGGACAGCCATTTGAAGACTCTCAAGTGTCGAATAACTGAAAGCACACACGCGCTTGCAACGAAATTAGCGCCTCTTATTTACGTGACTACCTCACTGTTACTGATTGTATGCAAATTACAGCAATGGATCTACTCAGTGAATATTCAAGCTCGGGTCTTGCAAGGCGGAGTAGTTCTATTCGACACCAGTATCTTCTTCCAACGAGATAAAGCAGATCCACTCATTTGGCAGACTTAACAAACTGACGTTCGGCCTCTGTAGGCTATTTTCTTCCTCGTATAAATATCCGCACAGAGGCTACGTGAAGTAAATCTGGCCAAGGGTTTGTCAGCATTCCCACGTGTCAGAAAACTTAAGTAACACGGAACTGATCCACATTTCATTACAACAAGAACTGCAGTACAATATCGTAAAAAATATTCGTAAAAGCTTTATTCGCATCATGCAATCACATAGACGAACTGTTTTTTTTTTTAGGCTTTCCTAATAAAAGCGTCATTTAGAATGGGAGGATTTTTCTTGTTATGCTGATACCACCTATTTGGAACAAATAAATACTTTCTACGGCTTAAATCACATCTAATTTAACGTGTGTATATCGGAAGGCGTAAATAAATCCAAAAATCTTAAGTGCTGATCAGCGGTTGAGAGTGCGAAGAGATTATCTATCAGCTTACCAGCCGACGCTGCTTATTGTCAATAACAGTCTGCAGGTAACGACGCTTCTGTTAGGTACGTTAAATAAATGAAGCGCACAAGCCCATCGTCGGAGTAAGGTTCTGCGATCAATAATGTAGCTAACTAAGGCTCAAGAGTTACATAATTATGATCTAGAGGAAACGTACAATGCCAGGAATAACGTTTGTTGTTGAGTACGACAAACAGCAGGAAGCAATACCTCTACAACCAACAAGCCGTGAAAAAATGATTGATTCGGAAATCGAAGTAACAAGCATGTGTGACAAGTGACACACATCGCTGAACATGAAAGAAAACAGAAAACGCACACACGTATAAACACGCCGGCTGGTGCGATGAAAACTTACTACACAGTCCCGAAGTTGCTGTATTGTCGACGATATAAGCATAAGTTTCAGATTTTCAGGTCAAAAACAGAATAATAAAAGAGACGAAGAAAACAACCAATATGTAGAGCGCAATACAACAGCAGTGAGAAAGATAAGGCTAATTTACGGTTATAAAGTCGTGATGGATAACCGGAGACTCAGCACGGTCTCCGGAATGCGGCTATTTAGGCAAGATCTTCAACGACAAGAAATTAAGCAAAACGACTTGACTGTAAACATCAGTCCTTAATGCTTATCAGAGCTACCAGCAGTAGGAGTGTTCCTAAGAACTGGAGTGAAATGGAATCACCAACACAAACAACCCATAGTACCAGGATAAGAGAATACTGCATTAACGGGAAGATTGTCACATGGTTCAAATGGCTCTGAGCACTATGGGACTTAACATCTGTGATCATCAGTCCCCTAGAACTTAGAACTACTTAAACCTAACTAACCTAAGGACATCACACACATCCATTCCCGAGGCAGGATTCGAACCTGCGACCGTAGCGGTCGCGCGGTTCCAGACTGTAGCGCCTAGAACCGCCCGGTCAAACGGCCGGCAAGCTTGTCACAAATTAGAATTGTGTGGCCGAGTGTACGAGACCAAACAGAGCACAACACTGAGAAATGCGAGTATATCCTGCAAATTGCGCGGAAATGAGGAAAAATAACAATCGATACACAAGCCGCGCGCAACTTCCTGATTTCTATAAATTTCGACACGTATGTCGTTTAAAAACGAGTAATGGCTGTAGGACTTTTGACTAGTGGAGAAAAAAAAAATCTGAAATGGCGGGTTTTCAAAACAAATGCGTTGGCTTTGGCGACGATTAGCTAAAAACCGGGAGAAATAGTGGAACCATCGGGAGGCGGGAGAAGTAGTGGAAAATCGAGGGTCTGCCGCTTAAATCGAGAGAGGTGACAGGTATACAATAGCCGTAATTTCATACAGTTCACACGCCATGTGGCTCTTCTCTTCAAACTTAAATACCTTCTACTGCAGTGATTTTAACGAATGTAAATTACCATCCCTTTGACATTAACAGTCTCTGGGTGAAATGGCTATGCGATAAAATAATTGCACATTTCAAAGCCATTCCTTGCCTTGAACATTTAAAATACTGTGAGAACTCCCTTTATCGCAAGCGAAAACAAGTTCCATGGCAACATTCAAACGTTTCCTGCGTATTCCTCTGATCATATGTAGGAAAAACATTAGATGGGTATTTAAAGACACCTCCAGACGGAGACTATAGATATGAAGGTAACAGTTGTGTACATGAGTGCAAAAGGTAACAGGGAAGTTTCGAATTATGCGTATATAAGTGAACATGTCACTATCTGATTTTTTTCGTGCCCAGAACAACCAACACAGTTTCTTATATCAGCTATGCAGAGCTTGTCAAGTTAGCATCATAGAATCTCAAAGTGAATGAAAGAAGAGGGACTCGTAGTTCTGGAGTACAAGCAATACCTCATGGTTTTGTGAATATGTTCGCGGCACTGGTATAAGACTATTACATCTTCCTGTGACATTTAGATGGTACAGCCTCCAGATAACCCCCCACTCCGATGGATATCCTTAATTCGGCACGAAAATTAATATTTGTGGGCGAAGTCCGAAAAAAGTGCAGGGAAACCAAACTTACACGATTTGCCTTCTGTACAATGCCATTTGAATTATCGTGAGAATTTATTATTCGGGAAAGAAATTTTGTGTTGCTTTCCTCACTGCAAACCGTGTGAAACTTCCATAATCTTTTCATAATCTTCCTCGTGAGACAAGTGTGTAGAATAAGTATGTTAATGTACCACTTCGTATTTCGTAAGGCACTGAGGGTTTAGAAAACCTGGTATCTGGACTAATGTACTGCACCACTACGAACGACATTTTGCCTTCAGTCATTTCTTAACTTAATTATTCAGTACAGGCCCGCAGCAGTGTCTACCCTTCATTAGTTGGTCATTAATTACCAAGTGAAACGAGTGCCTCCTTTGGCTTGTGTTGGGTAACAGTGTCATTATTATGTATATACGCCTTCCGTCCCGTTACTGCTATGGCCCTTCAAAGAGTATTCACGATGATGCTTGTCTCCGGCGCTAACAAGAACACAGGCTATAAAATGCTCGTTTCTGATACAAACCGTCACAAGCAAAATCGGAAATGGGTTCTCTTTCTGATGCTCAGGTATATTAGGTCATCAAAGATTTTTCTTAATGCGAATGTTCTCTAAGTACAAACTATTATGCTGACATTAGCACACTAACTTCCGAACATTTACATAATAGGGTGATGCACAGACATTTTGAGTGTGAAGGTTATCTACTATTACCCAAAACTGTACCTCCAGATTCTGTAATGATTGTTTCTCACTGAGAAAGTTACTAATGGTGGTTACATGGAGGTGGTCTACCATTCCTCTCATCTGGCCAGTGGATGACGTGTCACATGCTTAACTGAATCATGTTAATGACTGTGATGACTGCGTATGCGAACCTTGTATCATCTGTGAATGGAATAGGGAGAGAGAAAAATTATTCTGGTCCACACAGGGGTGGACAAAAATACGTAACACCAAAAGCACAACACATTACCTTGCCTAACACGGTGGAGCAAACCCGTTGACATTCAAACATTTTCCAGTCGTCTCGGAACGGATAAATAAAAGCCTTATGTGATTTTCAAGGGAACCTTATACGTACCATTCTTTCAGGAAAATAGTGGCAAGTTCGGGTAACGATAACGGGAATGGATAACGATGGCGCGCCCTCCTCTCCGATATAGATCACAAAGGGTCAATAATATTGCAACCTGATGACAGTGGTGGCCAGGCAGATGTGACACGAAACAAGTCCTAGGCGATGCGAGCTGTGTTAACAGGGTCCCTATCGCCTTGGAACACAGCGTCACCACTGGGAAACAAACACTGTACCATAGGATGGACGTGATCATCCGAAATAGTCACATAAATCTTGGTGCGGCCTTGCAGTGCATCCATGGGGCCTATGGAATACAGCAGCCCAAATCATAGCCGAATCCTCGCCATGTTTCACTCTTGTGACGTACGCTATGCTAGAGTTCGAAACAGTGTGAAACAAGACTCATCTGACCAAATAACTTTCTTTCATCGCTCCGTAGTCCAGGATTGGCTTCGACACCACGTTTACCTATAAGAGGTATTTACATCACCGATGAGTGGTTTTGGAATTCCAACTCACCCTCCAACTCCCTGTTATGACGCTTCCTTCGTGTTGTTTTTGAGTCGACAGGGTTCACGAGTAAGACACTTTGCTCTGCAGTGACTTTTGCAGCTGTCATCTTCTTATCCTTAGTATCTTAGTATCCTGGAGATACTAAAAGGTATCAGATAGATTATATAATGGTAAGACAGAGATTTAGGAACCAGGTTTTAAATTGTAAGACATTTCCAGGGGCAGATGTGGATTCTGACCACAATCTATTGGTTATGAACTGCAGATTGAAACTGAAGAAACTGCAAAAAGGTGGGAATTTAAGGAGATGGGACCTGGATAAATTGAAAGAACCAGAGGTTGTAGAGAGTTTCAGGGAGAGCATAAGGGAACAATTGACAGGAATGGGGGAAAGAAATACAGTAGAAGAAGAATGGGTAGCTCTGAGGGATGAAGTAGTGAAGGCAGCAGAGGATCAAGTAGGTAAAAAGACGAGGGCTAATAGAAATCCTTGAGTAACAGAAGAAATATTGAATTTTATTGATGAAAGGAGAAAATATAAAAATGCAGTAAATGAAGCAGGCAAAAAGGAATACAAACGTCTCAAAAATGAGATCGACAGGAAGTGCAAAATGGCTAAGCAGGGATGGCTAGAGGACAAATGTAAGGATGTAGAGGCTTGTCTCACTAGGGGTAAGATAGATACTGCCTACAGGAAAATTAAAGAGATCTTTGGAGAGAAGAGAACCACTTGTATGAATATCAAGAGCACAGATGGCAACCCAGTTCTAAGCAAAGAAGGGAAGGCAGAAAGCTGGAAGGAGTATATAGAGGGTTTATACAAGGGCGATGTACTTGAGGACAATATTATGGAAATGGAAGAGGATGTAGATGAAGATGAAATGGGAGATAAGATACTGCGTGAAGAGTTTGACATAGCACTGAAAGACCTGAGTCGAAACAAGATCCCCGGGAGTAGACAACATTCCATTAGAACAACTGATGGCCTTGGGAGAGCCAGTCCTGACAAAACTCTACCATCTGGTGAGCAAGATGTATGAGACAGGCGAAATACCCACAGACTTCAAGAAGAATATAATAATTCCAATCCCAAAGAAAGCAGGTGTTGACAGATGTGAAAATTACTGAACTATCAGTTTAATAAGTCACAGCTGCAAAATACTAACGCGAATTCTTTACAGACGAATGGAAAAACTGGTAGAAGCGGACTTCGGGGAAGATCAATTTGGATTCCGTAGAAATGTTGGAACACGTGAGGCAATACTAACCTTACGACTTATCTTAGAAGAAAGATTAAGAAAAGGCAAACCTACTTTTCTAGCATTTGTAGACTTAGAGAAAGCTTTTGACAACGTTAACTGGAATACTCTCTTTCAAATTCTGAAGGTGGCAGGGGAAAAATACAGGGAGCGAAAGGCTATTTACAATTTGTACAGAAACCAGATGGCAGTTATAAGAGTCGAGGGGCATGAAAGGGAAGCAGTGGTTGGGAAAGGAGTGAGACAGGGTTGTAGCCTCTCCCCGATGTTATTCAATCTGTATATTGAGCAAGCAGTAAAGGAAACAAAAGAAAAATTCGGAGTAGGCATTAAAATTCATGGAGAAGTAGTAAAAACTTTGAGGCTTGCCGATGACGTAATTCTGTCAGAGACGGCGAAGGACTTGGAAGAGTAGTTGAACGGAATGGACAGTGTCTTGAAAGGAGGATACAAGATGAACATTAACAAAAGCAAAACAAGTATAATGGAATGTAGTCTAATTAAGTCGGGTGATTCTGAGGGAATTAGATTAGGAAATGAGACACTTAAAGTAAGTAGTAAATGAGTTTTGCTATTTGGGGAGTAAAATAACTGATGATGGTCGAAGTAGAGAGGATATAAAATGAAGACTGGCAATGGCAAGGAAATCGTTTCTGAAGAAGAGAAAGTTGTTAACATCGAGTATAGATTTAAGTGTCAGGAAGTCGTTTCTGAAAGTATTTATATGGAGTGTAGCCATGTATGGAAGTGAAACATGGACGATAACCAGTTTGGACACGAAGAGAATAGAAGCTTTCGAAATGTGGTGCTACAGAAGAATGCTGAAGATAAGGTGGGTAGATCACGTAACTAATGAGGAGGTATTGAATAGGATTGGGGAGAAGAGAAGTTTGTGGCACAACTTGACTAGAAGAAGGGATCGGTTTGTAGGACATGTTTTAAGGCATCAAGGGATCACAAATTTAGCATTGGAGGGCAGCGTGGAGGGTAAAAATCGTAGAGGGAGACCAAGAGATGAATACACTAAGCAGATTCAGAAGGATGTAGGTTGCAGTAGGTACTGGGAGATGAAGAAGCTTGCACAGGATAGAGTAACATGGAGAGCTGCATCAAACCAGTCTCAGGACTGAAGACCACAACAACAACAATCTTCATATTTTTCGCCACAATCCTCTTCAATGACCGTCTGCCACGATCACCTATCACACAATTTCGTCCTCGTTGTACACTACTGGCCATTAAAATTGCTACACCACGTAGATGACGTGCTACAGACGCGAAATTTAACCGACAGCAAGAAGACGCTGTGGTATGCAAATGATTAGCTTTTCAGAGCATTCACACAAGGTTGGCGCCGGTGGCGACACCTACAACGAGCTGACACGAGGAAAGTTTCCAACCGATTTCTCATACACATATAGCAGTTGACCGGCGTTGCCTGGTGAAACGTTGTTGTGATGCCTCGTGCAAGGAGGAGAAACGCGTACCATCACGTTGCCGACTTTGATAAAGGTCGTATTGTAGCCTATCGCGATTGCGGTTTATCGTATCGCGACATTGCTGCTCGCGTTGGTCGAGATCCAATGACTGTTAGCAGAATATGGAATCGGTGGGTTCAGAAGGGTAATACGGAACGCCGTACTGGATCCCAACGGCCTCGTATCACTATATCAGTCGAGTTGACAGGCATCTTATCCGCATGGCTGTAACGGAGCGTGCAGCCAAGTCTCGATCCCTGAGTCAACAGATAGGGACGTTTGCAAGACAACAACCATCTGCACAAACAGTTCGGCAACGTTTGCAGCAGCATGGACTATCAGCCTGGGGACCATGGCTGCGGTTACCCTTAACGCTGCATCACAGACAGGAGCGCCTGCGATGGTGTACTCAACGACGAACCTGGGTTCACGAATGGCAAAATGTCATTTTTTCGGATGAATCCAGGTTCTGTTGACAGCATCATGATGGTCGCATTTGTATTGGGCGACATCACGATGGACGCACATTGGAAGCGTGTATTCGTCATCGCCATACTGGCATATCACCCGGCTTGATGGTATGGGGTGCCATTGGTTACACGTCTCGGTCAGCTCTTGTTCGCATTGACGGCACTTTGAACAGTGGACGTTACATTTCAGATGTGTTACGACCCGTGGCTCTACCCCTCATTCGATCCCTGCGAAACCCCACATTTCAGCGGGATAATGCACGACCGCATGTTGCAGGTCCTGTACGGGCCTTTCTGAATACAGAAAATGTTCGACTGCTGCCCTGGCCAGCACACTCTCCAGATCTCTCACCAATTGAAAACGTCTGGTCAATGGTGGCCGAGCAACTGGCTCGTCACAATACGCCAGTCACTACTCTTGATGAACTGTGGTATCGTGTTGAGGCTGCATGGGCAGCTGTACCTGTACACGTCATCCAAGCTCTGTTTGACTCAATGCCCAGGTGTATCAAGGCCTTTATTATGGCCAGAGATGGTTGGTCTGGGTACTGATTTCTCAGGATCTATGCATCCAAATGTAATCACATGTCAGTTCTGGCATAATATATTTGTGCAATGAATACCCGTTTATCATCTGCATTTCTTCTTGGTGAAGCAATTCTAATGGGCAGTAGTGTATTTTAGTAGGATGTTTTTCCGTCTTCTCTGTGTGCAGTATAAATCTTCTACGAGTATATGGTGCCTCTTGAAACTCCGATCACTTGGGCTACCTTGGGTACAGAAGCACCCCTCATAGGAGCACGAAGAATTTGACCGAGTTCGAATGCTCTCAGCTGACATAATGCGCTCACAACTACACAAAACACTGTTCTCACCACGACTGAGGCTTGCAACCTATTAAGGGGATGGTACGGGTGCCGTTCGTGGTCCAATAATACTGTGCAACCTATACACTTTGTTAGCATCTACGTTTATGTTCAAGCATGCATTTATCACGGGGTTACCAATTTTTTTCCACCCCCTGTATGTACAATCTGTGCCACAACATAACGGTTGTCTGTGGCATACAGACATACATGTTCTAGTTGTAATTAATTGGCTTCAGTACGAATAATGCATTCTGTAACCAATATTAGGCTATATTTCCAAATTAATAAACATCTCTATTTGGTACACTGCACATATCCCTCGCTACACTAATTACCACACCTATTCCTGGCTTCTAGAATTAAATGAATATTTTGGGCGCATAAGCATAGGGTCACTGTTTGAAAGTCAGAGAAAATGCTGGAGCAGGCCGTTACACATGAAGACTGACCATTTCATGACAGTTTTTAAATTTATTTTCTGTTTCCAAAACATTCATCACCACGTAGGCGAAGTCTTCTGACAATCTGTACTATAACTAAAAATGTGGCGCAATGATTAAGGTATTAAGAAGTGTATTTGCGAGAAGCGGACTTCAAATATCCGGCCAGCCATCCAGATTTAGGACTTCCTGGTTTCTTTAAATCGTTCTCCTCCTACGTTAAGCAACTTATAGGTGAAACGTTGAACTCTAACCTTCCTTCCTTTTCTTGATTAAAATAGTTCAGCCTTTATCATGAATCATAAAAATCCCTATACGACCTGAATTCACACAAATTATTTGGCAGTTATATGTGAGTTTATCTGCACCAACACGGGGCTACGCCACAGGAAGAAGGCAGCGTATCCACCAACATTGTATCTAGTAGGGGAGAGAGTAGACGAGAAACAAATCTCACCGCCGCATTTGTCGGGTTGCACAGAGTTTCGTGCGCACCACGAACACGGAATTGGGTAAGTTCCATCAACATCAAAGTCATTAGAGACGGAGCGTACATCAGTATAAATTTGAAGGAAACCTCTCAATATTCACAAAACGTGATACAGGAAAACAATTAAAAATAACATGCGGTTGACCAGGAGCGGATGTGAAACTTTTTTCTCCAGACTGGTCAGTTTTGCGTATTTCTTCCAGCAAAAGTTTGATATTTCAAGTGATAAAATAGGCTTTGCCAGAACCCTTACAGTTCCATAGATGGTCAATTACATGATATTCATATTAGAATAACAACTTGCCTTTAGGGAGATCTTACGTGTTGCAGTATTTGTTCCGGTGTATCATCTGTCACCTATAAGGAGCTGTTTGATGTTCCTTTGTTTGACTCAATGTATGTTTCGTTCTTATTTCACGTCCGACAGAAACCACTGTAATTTACGTTGCACGTTCTGGTTACCATAATAATCACTCAGCAGACAAGGCCGGATAAAAGAAGAGTTCGAGTACTCAAGCGCTGACCGTAAACATTCCCACGCCTCTCAGTGTCATCTCTTAGATTAGGGTTTCTGTTTCAGTTTGATAACACGACGGCGCAGCCGTCACTTACTGCATGGCGACGCCGGGCGCAAAACTTTGCCTGATAAGTTGTCTCGTCGTGTCGTGTAAGCCTGTGACGTAGCAACTCTCATGAATTGTTGCAAAACTGATAATAAGCATAATCCGCGTAACGTTTTGACAGCACACGCGTTGATTTACGGAAGACTCATATATTCTGACAGGACAAATGTCGCTAGCTGCGGCGGTTAAGTGGTGCAACCAAATGTTTGCGAGAAAGCGGTACCAACTCCGAGGCACTGGCCGAGAAAGACCGCTGCTCAGCAATAATGCACTTATTTTTTGGCCGTGCTCTTGTTTGAAGTCGTGTACTTTGCCCCCCCCCCCCCCCCCCCCCCCGCCACCGTCTTTTTCATCCACCCCAGTAGTTAGGATATGGAAGGTCTCCAAAATACCCTAGTACGGTCGACATTAATTCCTCACTGGATTCATTGTGTTTTAAAGTCACAAATATCTTTAAGAATAGAAATAAGTGGAAGTCAGAAGGTGAATAGGATGATTGTTCCAACAATTCGTAATGAAAATCCCGATATTTCCTACTGAAAAACAACTTTGTCGACTGCCATGACGTAGGACTTCTTTTTTTATTTTTATACATCTAGTTACTCCAGAAGACTTGCGAAATGTTGACCAGTTAGTGTGTTTGCCATTGTGTTATCAACAACGAGAATTAGTTTTACGATCAGAAAACAACTTTACGGCATAAATTTACGGCAGACGAAATCGACTTCGCGTTTTTTGTACAGAGCCATACCCGGACGCATGTTTTCTCATTAGCTTTTCATAATTAGGAACCAAATATTTCACTCAATTTACACGAGAATTTCTCGCAAATAATTATCAACGTAAAATGCACAGCATTGTTTCTTCTGAAATGCCTACGGCGTCATCTGATTTCACGTTCATTAGTATATCGTGCACAGTTCTGGTTTCACCTAAGTAAATCTGCCTGCAATTCAAAGGTAGATTTCATTATCTTCCTTTCACTGAAGCTTATTTACAAATTTTATAATATATACTGGATATTACTTTTAACCCGTTTGTCACAGTTTCAATACTTCTGCTCAGATAAGCTGATTCTGTTGTTTTAACTGTCGAATTAAAAATGCTTCTTACTAGACTCATTTTCCAACGGCTCCACTGAGAACTTAATTTTAACTAGGTGTCTCAGAACGTGAAAATCGAAGAACGACATCGCTTCAACCAGGCTCCTGTTTTAAAATACTACTTTAGTAATTACTTGTTGTTGTTGTGGTCTTCAGTCCTGAGACTGGTTTGATGCAGCTCTCCATGCTACTCTATCCTGTGCAAGCTTCTTCATCTCCCAGTACCTACTGCAACCTACATCCTTCTGAATCTGCTTAGTGTATTCATCTCTTGGTCTCCCTCTACGATTTTTACCCTCCACGCTGCCCTCCAATGCTAAATTTGTGATCCCTTGATGCCTCAAAACATGTCCTACCAACCGATCCCTTCTTCTAGTCAAGTTGTGCCACAAACTTCTCTTCTCCCCAATCCTATTCAATACCTCCTCATTAGTTACGTGATCTACCCACCTTATCTTCAGCATTCTTCTGTAGCACCACATTTCGAAAGCTTCTATTCTCTTCTTGTCCAAACTAGTTATCGTCCATGTTTCACTTCCATACATGGCTACACTCCATACAAATACTTTCAGAAACGACTTCCTGACACTTAAATCTATACTCGATGTTAACAAATTTCTCTTCTTGAGAAACGCTTTCCTTGCCATTGCCAGTCTACATTTTATATCCTCTCTACTTCGACCATCATCGGTTATTTTACTCCCTAAATAGCAAAACTCCTTTACTACTTTAAGTGTCTCATTTCCTAATCTAATTCCCTCAGCATCACCCGACTTAATTCGACTACATTCCATTATCCTCGTTTTGCTTTTGTTGATGTTCATCTTATATCCTCCTTTCAAGACACTGTCCATTCCGTTCAACTGCTCTTCCAAGTCCTTTGCTGTCTCTGACAGAATTACAATGTCATCGGCGAACCTCAAAGTTTTTACTTCTTCTCCATGAATTTTAATACCTACTCCGAATTTTTCTTTTGTTTCCTTTACTGCTTGCTCAATATACAGATTGAATAACATCGGGGAGAGGCTACAACCCTGTCTCACTCCTTTCCCAACCACTGCTTCCCTTTCATGCCCCTCGACTCTTATAACTGCCATCTGGTTTCTGTACAAATTGTAAATAGCCTTTCGCTCCCTGTATTTTACCCCTGCCACCTTCAGAATTTGAAAGAGAGTATTCCAGTTAACATTGTCAAAAGCTTTCTCTAAGTCTACAAATGCTAGAAACGTGGGTTTGCCTTTTCTTAATCTTTCTTCTAAGATAAGTCGTAAGGTCAGTATTGCCTCACGTGTTCCAACATTTCTACGGAATCCAAACTGATCTTCCCCGAGGTAATTACTTAGTATCGATATTTGCTCATTGGGCAGTGCGTAATACATGTGGATACGCCATCCTTGTGAATTGTATAAAACAAAAGTCACATGCCATAGTTCATGCACAGCATGGTCGTCAATGTACTACTGACGAGGGTAATGTTTCCACATCTATTTTGTACTTCACAATGAGCACAGCTCTTATAGTGGTGCTTAATAAAGTACTACAATAAAACATCAGCCTGATGGCTACGACACGATTCTTCAGATTTATGGACGCTGGGTTACGCACCCAGAAGTCAAAGAGAAATGCCACTAAAGCTGCCTATAGCGGACATACGCGAGGTGATTTGTAAACAGCGGCCTCCGTCTGTGGTGGACCGAAGCAGCTCGGAAGACAATAAAGACCACAGACCTCCCGGGGTATACGGCTGGCAACGTTGTAGCTGCAATTTGACGTATTAATTTTTGAAGTTCAAACTTGCAATTTCAATCGGAAGTTCCGACCTTTCGATGTTGCAGGCGAAGCCCCATTACATGCCTACTGTTATCATATTGTGCGATCCAGTATTTGGTCCTCGCTGTATACGATACTCTTCTATACATTAGTTGTACACACGGACCACTGTCACAGCAGCATTCCCTGTAAAAACCGAAAAGTCACGTATTACATATCCGTTTTCTGCAGACTCACTCAGCCCTTTCAAAACTCAATGGTAAGCTGATATTCCACCCTTTGACGTCGAGGAGTAGTACTATACTACTTTTCCAGCTGGTTCGATGACTCTCTCTCGGAGTAACACTGACCTTTCCTTTCACTCAAGATACACTTTGTTGGGCCTACGTGTGCTCCCACTCTAGACCCTTACTCATTTACTTCTGGTCGACTGCTCAGCACATCCTTCGTGTTTGGAATCATCTGGGTAGTTCTTTCTGGTTGCAGCAGTTTTTACAAATGTTAGTGCAGAAGTGAGGACATGATGTGCGACATTCCCTGTGAACTGGGGAGGAGGCAGTTTTCGGTGCAGCATTTGACAATGAGGGCCAAGATGCTGCTGTAAGGCAGCCGTATGTAAATGAAGGTGCGCGAGTCTGATCATGAAAAATACAGCTGATTCACATAAACAACAAAACAAACTCATGACATCTACATTTACATGATTACTCTGATATTCACAATTATGTGCTTTGCAGCGTTCATCGAACCACCCTCAAGCTATTTCTCTTCCATAGCGCATGGGAAAAATGAACACTTAAATCTTTGCAGCCGAGCTCTGATTTTTCTTATTTTATAACGATGATCATTCCTCCCGATGTAGGTGGGTTTTCGCAACCGGAGAAAAAAGTTGGTGACTGAAATTTCATGAGAAGTTCCCGCCGCAACGAAAGGCGCTTGTTTTAATGATTGCCACCCCAATTCGGGTATCATATCTGTGGCAACCTCTCCCTTATTTCGCGATACACAAAACGAGCTGTCCTTGTTTGAACTTTTTCGATGTGTTCCGTCGATTCTAACTGATGCGGATCCCACACCGCACAGCAATACTCCAGAAGAGGGCGGACAAGCGTGGTGTAAGCAGACTTTTTAGTAGTTGCCTTTTCTAAGTGTTCTGCCAATAAGTCGGAGTTTTTTGTTTCCACCACAACATTTTCAACGCGATCGTTACAATTCAAGTTATTAATCACTGTAATCCTAAATATTTAGTTGAAATGACAGCCTATATTTGTAATTTATCGTGTAAGCGAAATTTAGCGGTTCCTTTTAGTACTGATGTGGATGACTTCAGACTTTTCGTTATGTAGGGTCAATTGGGGCTTTTGGCACCATACAGATATCTTGTCTAAATCGTTTTGCAATTTATTTTGGTGACCTGATGACTTTCATTCAAGACGGTAAATGACAAATCTGCAAACAATCTACGAAAGGTGCTCAGGTTGCCTTCTAAATCGTATATGTTGATTAGGAACAACAAAGGGCTATAACACTTCTTCCTTGGGTGACACCAGATATTACTTCTTTTTTACTCGATGACTTTCCGTCAATTACTACGAACTTTGGCCCTTCTGACAGATAATAACGACTCCAGTTGCACAACTTCGATGCTCCATAACCACGCAATTTGATTAGAAGTCGCTTGCGAGGAACGGTGACAAAAGCCGCCTGGAAATCTAAAAACATGGAAACAGTTTGACATCCCCTGTCAATAGTACTCATTACTTCGTGAGAATAAAGAGCTAGTTGTGTTTCACAAGAACGATATTTTCTGAATCCATGTTAGCTGTTTGTCAATAAATTGTTTTCTTCGAGATAACTCATAATGTCCGACGCAGTACAAATTCTAAATCAAGCCGGTCGCTGTGGCAGAGCGGTTCTAGACGCTGCTGCTACGGTCATAGGTTCGAATCCTGCCTCGGGCATGGATGTGTGTGATGTCCTTAGGTTAGTTAGGTTTAATTAGTCCTAAGTCTAGGGGACTGATGACCTCAGATGTTAAGTCCCACAGCGAGCGAGCGGTTGTACACAACTGCGCTCTCTCTCTCTCTCTCTCTCTCTCTCTCTCACACACACACACACACACACACACACACACACACACGTGTTCACCCGAGTGCGCTTAGGTATGCGCGGGAAATCACATCTTAAAGCCAAAGCTATAATAAAGCCATACGCCATATAAAATAACTTCATATTTACATGTTTCCTCTGCAACAATCAGTCTAAGACTGCCCATGATTGGAGCAAGCGAGGTGGCGCAGTAATTAGACACCATGATGGCGGTTTATATTCCCGTCAGGCAATCCATATTTATGTTTTCCTTGTTTTCCATAAATCACTTACGATACCAAACAGAAATGATTCCATTGAAGACACACAGTCGGATTCCTCCTCCCGTCCCAGTCACTGATGTTATGTTACATTCTCAACTTCCTTCCTTCCACGACCGCGTATGGTAAAATTAACTCACGCTGTGATACATATTACAAGTTGCCCTGGAATATCGCGTTCTGTACATTCTTGTCGAACACACACAAAAAACGGGATTGAGAGCATGTCGATAGTGGTTTCCTTTGCGCTCTGAATTGCAGGGTTTAACACGACAAACACAGCTGGGTGGAATGCACAGCGGTTAAGCATGAGACTCGCTTGCTGGAGAATCACGTTTCAAAATCCCACCCAATAATCGTTATTTGTTTTTTGCGGTTTCACCCAATCACGAATGGCGAATTTCGCAATGGTTTCTTTGAAAAGTTCACGGACGACTTCCTGTCGCATCGCTGTCCAATGCGCTCGATCGGACGTTAAGCCCTATTTTCCTTTCTTTCCTCTAAGACGCCAAGATCAGAGGTACGTACAGCTGCCACTACCAACTGTTCTCGTCCAGTAACACGTCTCGAAAAGAGGAACAATGTTCTTTGAGCGGAGGCGCCACTCGCCTGTTACGTCACAGCGTTATCACACTGCATCGATCGCCCTTGAGGGACTGACCCCGGTGAACCACGTGTCGCTTCCGCTACGCCCTCGCTCGGGATATTCCGTAAGGGCAGGAAACCGCCACGCGGCGAGAGGCAGAGATATTACTCCACTGCATCAGCTGCAATCACAGCCAGTTGCTGATCTCTATTATGCAAAGAATCATCTTCACACAAGATTTAAGTACAAAAAATTAAAAACCTCTGTTTCTGAAAACCTCAACAATCGTAATTGTGCCGAAAGGACAATTCACATATTCGTCTAAGGTTAATTATGGAAAGCACAGAAAACCTAAGCAAACTTTCACGGCGTGTTGATATGGTAATTTTTTCGTTATTTTAGACTTTAGTCGATGATAGTTGTCGACACAGGCCGTATGCTGCGAGAAGTTGTTCACTACTGACTGGCTAACAACTGAATTCTCGGAACGTGTTCTCTGTCACTGGTGTAATTCGACCGTCCAACCAAAAGATTTTATTGGACGCAGAGAAAGTAAATCTCGAAGTCTTTAAACGCGTGCTTGGGCTCTCTATCGGTGACGGTCACTTGCTTCATCGTTGTACCGAGCGGTTATAATTAAAGTGCAGTTACTCACAGAGGTCCAATTTGGACAGTAATTACCATATGACAGCGAAACTTGGTACGTATTCTAAAGCGTTAATACGGAACCGATTTACGTTGGAAAACAATTGTTCCAATTTTGGCAACCAGGTCCAAATCTAGCGCTGTGAACGCAAGAATGATGTACAGAAATGTTTCCGTATGTAATGGATTACGAGCGGGACGACGACAGAAAAGGTCAGACACGTAAGGAAGACATGATGGCGATTTTATTATTAACTGTCACTTACACTTTTTTTTTTCAATATGAGCACCGGAGGCGACGCCGAGGGGCTGTGCTAAGCGGAATTAAATTTTTTTCTAGCGTAAATCGGTTAGTATTAATGTATTAGCATATCTACGAAGTTCCGTTGCCATACGATAATTACAGCGCACACTCGACCTCCGTTGTAGCTCCACTTTCATTATAACCACATGGTACATGTTAGGAGCGCCGCATACTGCAGCTGAATTGAGTCAAGAAACGACACGAAGTCTTCCCACCAGAGGTCTTGAAGCCGCCGTCAGTCTATCTTTTGTAAACTATCTAAGTTACTGGCTAACATCGAGAAACTGAGGATGTATCCAAAAATATAAGCTGACAGAAATGGGAAGTGTTACACAGTGAACGTTCCCAAACTGATACTTGAATATTGACTTCCTAGCTTGTGTGATGCGTTGATAAAAATTTCATCCTTTTCACAGCTTATTTTCAATAGAGAAAAAAGTAATTCTTGTATATGAAGAATGTGAGAACATGATGGCTACTGGGAATGTCTAACGTTACTGGAAACTTTTCAGGCGGAGATTGGAACAGAAAATGTTCAGAAGACATGCATGTGCAGCGTTTCGGATTTGGAGAAATGTCGAATCCCCGGCATGAGGGACATGGAAGCATCATTACAGACAGACTGCAAAAACAGTTAGCTGTATTGCAATGATTGGAGAATAGCTGGTGATGTGATGAACTGATTACAACAGTGTCGCAGGGTCCCTCCAGAAAGATTACACCACGAGAAGATTATAGGATTGTTCTATTAGCTCTGGCGAATAAACATACGAGTATGACAGCTAAAATACGGGCAGACGTTTACAAGCAAAGTGTCACCATGAATCGTCGCGAACATATTACTGGAAGCTAGGTTGAGCTCTCGAGACGCCCTGAGTTGTCTACTGACGCCCAACCACTGACAACACTGACTTGCATAATACAGAAACAGAGTCAACTGGGACATTACGCCGTGTTCCTAGGCGACCTAGTGAAAGGTCACTGCAAGCAGCGATGAGATCCATACCTCTCCAGTACCTGGAATGTGAACAGGTGAGGTAGGCTACTGGATACGGCGACAGGAATTATTTGGTAACTAGCACAGCGTCCGTTGCTTTGCTCGCATAGACTGCGTAGTCTGCATAAACTATTTCATTTCTTTTTTTTTTGCTTTTCTTTAATCGAATTTTTATCTTATTCACAAACTGGAACCTCTTCTAGACTTTGTACGTCAATTAAGGCTATAGAAGAACTGTCTTTTCCGAATGTACTTCTGATCAAAAAGCGATTCGGTCAGCTACAATCAGAGGTCTTTCTTGATTCTGTGTTTTTGAGTTCTTGCAGCATTTCCACAAAACTTTCATTCCATAAAACATATTTGTTCAGAAAGCAAATACAACTTTTCGTAGATGTAGCTTTAAAAATGTTTAAATATAACGAAATATTTAATCCCCTATTTCTCCCCCTATGGGCTGAATTTCCCAAAATATTCAAACATGTATTTTTCTTATTTCTAATCGAAAGTCAATTGTAAGTAGCTTTTAAAATACTTTAGTAGTTCTTTATTAATGATCTGTTAAAAAAATTTACAACCTTTAACCTATTCGAGCCCATAGAGGTTGCACTTCCAAAAATACTGAAACATATATTTATTTATTTCTGACCGAGGAATCAAATACCAATTTTGGAGTCCTAACTCCAAAACTGTCTTAAAAGCGATATATTTAAAAAAATCTTTAATCTCCTACTTCACCGCCTCATGGGTGGAATTTCGAAGAACCCCTTACTAAACAATGACTATAGTATAAGACCAACACTCTCCCAAGTTTCAAGTTTCTGTCCTTAGCGCTTTGGGCTGCGCGATTATGAGTCAGTCAGTCAGGACAATGCCTTCTACACAGAGAGATTATTGAAGCTCACCATTATGTCGCTAAACAATAAATCCTGTTGCAAACACCCCGACTGCAGCTTACACCGCAAACGCCTTGGAGGAATGTCGGATTTTTGTCTGGCATGCACGATCCCCTGGTTTATTACCCATAGGGCCTGTCTGCCACGTGATGGTAAGGCGATTACTTTCACACCATCCTCAAGTCAGCAATCTTCATGAACTCACAGCAAATATTTCAAGCAAGGCATCAAATTCCTAAAAATGACATTCCTAGACTCTTTCTTTCCATACAAAAACGAATACAGGGGTGCATTCGTGAGCGCGACGGTCACACCTCATATTGAAGTTTATGATAGACTTCATATCCAAATCGAATGAAAGTAACCCGATTAACCCTAGCAATACCAAGATATTTTCATAACGAGCGTTACCATGGGGTCGGGGGTACTTTACGACCACATCAAAAATTTGAAACAATCATTAATTGTTGTTGAATTTGTCAACAACATACGAGGGCTATCCACAAAGTACATTACGTTTTGGAATTAAAAATAAATAAACTATTGGAATTTTTTTTTATTATATACAGATGAAAGCCACACTTAAATACTACTTTTCTACATAGTTGCCATTTAAATTAAGGCACTTATCGTAGCGATGGACGAGCTTGGAAATTCCTTCGTCGTAAAATTCGGCCACCTGCGCCTTCAACCACGTGGTTACCTCTTCTTGAAGCTGTGCGTCGTCATCAAAACGCTGCATACCCAACCATTTCTTCATTGCTGGGAAAAAGTGGAAGTCGCTCGGTGCCAGGTCGGGACTGTACGGCGGATGAGGAAACAATTCCCACTTAAGGGGCTCCGGAAAGGCTCAAAATCATGAAAAGTTCAATTTTTACTTTTTTGCGTTTTCTGAATCTGCAGACTATTACCTTTTAATAGATATATAATTTATTCAATTCCGAAGACTACAACTATTTTTAAATTTTTTTTGAAATGTATTCTACATGGGCGTGACCCACTGTGGCGCTGTTAAACTGCTGTGAAATGGTGTTATTATTAACGTCCGTGTTCATCAGGTACATTTTAGTGATGTGAGATAAAGTATGTGTTGTGGCTAACCTGTGATGGTTCAATATATATCGCTGGTGTGATTGTCGATTGTTTCATGTTTATTTACTCTGTCGTTATCTCGAAAATATTCGTAATTAATTCTGTTTCTTGAGTCTCTGTTTTGTTGAAGTATAATAATGAGTAAAAGTAAAGTTATTAGAAATCCTCTGAAGGCTTTTAAGAAAAGGAGAAATGTTGGAAAGCCAAAGGTATGTGTTATTACTGTAAACAATAAAGACGATAACCAAGTGTGTGAACCTAACCTCTCAAGTACACCTGCCCATAGCAGTCAAAGTGGGAAAGAAAATACTTGCTAACTGGTGAAGTGTACACTCATATGCATAGTCTGCCTCATGCAATAATGGAAGTGATAAAACCTATTTTCAGAGACTTAGCAGCACCTGAACTGTTGAAAAAGTAAAGAGTCTAGAAATACAAGCAAGAGTAAACAGGAGGAGGAACAAGAGGAAGCTGGAGGAGGAGTTTGCAGAGGATGAAGATAATCCATCCTATGGACCTGGAATGCACTAAAAAGTTAATCCAATCTTTGTTGCTCGATTCCCAAAACTTTTATTTTCTCATACTAATTACATGTTTTCTAAGGATCTTCCAAACATATTTGTTTCAAACTTTCAGTAAATTAACACACAGTACCTTCTGCATAATTTAACACAGCCTTTTTCCAAAAAACTGTATATTTTTGAATATATAAATAAAAAATTGCAAAAAAATGTTGTGAATTTTCATTACAATTGAAAAAAAAATCATCTTTAATAACTGAACTAAAATTTTGTAAAATCCCTGTGTTAAGTTGTAGCCCATATTCCAATAAATAATCTGTAAAAAGTTCAACTTCCTACCTCAAATACTTTGTGAGGACGGCGTTATTTTATAAGCGTTATTTTAACATTGCAAGTATAGGGCGTTCCGGAGCCCCTTAAAAGATTCGAGAACTTCACGAGTGGCATTTGCCGTGTGGGCCCGGGCGTTGTCGTGAATCAGCAAGATCTTTGAGCCCAACTTTCCCCTGCGCTTGTTTTGTATTGCTCTTCTAAGTTTGGCAATACCTTTGAGAGTTTATTGTAGTGCCTCTTTCCAGGAAATCCACAAAAATCACACCTTTTCTGTCCCAAAAGAGGTAACCACGTGCTTGAATGCACAGGCGGCCGAATTCTACGACGAAGGAATTTCCAGGCTCGTCCATCGCTACGATAAGTGCCTTAATTTAAATGGCAACTATGTAGAAAAGTAGTATTACCTGTATATAATAAAAAAATTTTGTCGCGAGCGGTATGGGGATTAGCAAGTCACTTGTGCATGATTACTACGCAAGTTGAAACATAAATTTCCTAGGAGCACCACCAATATTATTGCATTGGAAAATTCATGTAACAAAATCATTGTGAGCATTTTCAGAGACTGTAACCATCACACATAATGTAATTTGGGAGCTTCTGTACCATGTCATGGACTGTCAGGTAATAGCGCCACGTCTATGTATTACGTACTTTATTTTCATCTCATGGAAGCTGCTGATAGGGACCAGAAGGTAGCAAGATCACTTCAGAACACATTAATGTAATTGTACAATTCTTTATTTTTTTCCTTAATAAATTAAAATATGTGTATTTCATGGCTGCCACAGTAGATATTCGTGGTAAAATCGAGACAGCGACTTTAATCGAAAACTTTATAATTTAAGTCATTTCGCTGCTTTTTGAATATACTGACGAATGAAATTGTGCGACTGAAAAGACCCTAGACAGAGTTTATTATTAAATTTCCAGAACTATATTTGTTTTCAATTCCCATTACGTGTTGATACGATCAGTTGTCATGCATTAAGTATTCTCCGTATGTCCTTACATTCTTCTTTTTTGTTTTTTAGTCGTCTGGTGCGCTACCAGTATTCTAACTCGTTGCGGTATGTGACATTACGAGCCAATAAAAATTATATAAAATAAATAAATTATATACACAAACATAACATGTGCAATTTAATGCAAGTAAACAACATTTATTAAATGGCTCTGAGCACTATGCGACTTAACTTCTGAGGTCATCAGTCGCCTAGAACTCAGAACTAGTTAAACCTAACTAACCTAAGGACATCACACACATCCATGCCCGAGGCAGGATTCGAACCTGCGACCGTAGCGGTCGCTCGGTTCCAGACTGTAGCGCCTAGAACCGCACGACCACCCCGGCCGGCAACAACATTTATTAGATACAAGGCAATATTACATGCGAATAAATACCTTACACGAATATCAACAAATAAAACTGCCACCAAAGCCCGTGTTTGGTTCACTGAGAGGCAGATTACTGTACATGGTTCAAAAATGGTTCAAATGGCTCTGAGCACTATGGGACTTAACTTCTGTGGTCATCAGTCCCCTAGAACTTAGAACTACTTAAACCTAACTAACCTAAGGACATCACACACATCCATGCCCGAGGCAGGATTCGAACCTGCGACCGTTGCGGTCGCGCGGTTCCAGACTGTAGCGCCTAGAACCGCTTGGCCACCCTGGCCGGCTACCGTACATGAAACAACTAATCATGAGTTGCAGAAAAATGCTCCTATCGAAGCGTGAGAAATGTGAATATGTTCCTGTTTATTTTTATTATATTTATTATATATTATATATATTATATTTATCAGACTGACAGAAAAGTGGGGTACCTCCTGCCTCATTCTACCTTCCTTAGAACCTTTAAAAAATTTTCCAAAAATTTTGGCGTGCGAACACATCCAAACTTTTTTACGAAATTCACCTCAAACTCCCACAAGCTCCCCTAACTGTAACTCACTCACATTCAATAGTCCATCGCTGTAACCTACTCATATCCATCCACTCCAAGTTGCCCTTTTTCACTAAAATTCACTCGGCCCAACTCATTGTCATTATCTATTTGTGTCTCTATGTCATTGTCTCCCGTGTCACAGCCACAGTCACCTACACCTTCATTCTGTCCTACTACTACAGTCTCCTCTCACTGTAAGAGTCTCCCTCGTGTTGTCTCTTACTGCTAATGTCTCACTCCTTCCTTCCTACTGCTGCTGTCTCTTCTCAATGTCACTCTCTCCTTCTTCCTCGTCGTCACTGTCATATACTCATATCACTGGCTCTCGCCCTCTTCTACTTTCTCTTTTTCTTTATTCCACAGCACACCACACCGAGTGTTGTCCCGTTCACTCTCTTCTTTGCTCTCTCTATAACACGACCACTGTGTACAGCCTTCCAAGTATTTACTACTTTTCCTACTCTTTGCCACGGACATTGTCTTCTTCTATATCAGCATAAAAAAGGCGCCAATATGTTTGCGTGCCGAAATTTATGGGGAACATTTTAAAAGTACTGAGGAAGGTAGAATGAGGCAGCTGGTACACCATTTTTCAACCACACTCTTGTAAATAAACAGGAACATATTCACAATTTTTGTGCTCCGATAGGAGCATCTTTCCGCTGGTTCCCTTTTTTCCCCTGCTGCAGCAGGGCTCATCTAGATAAATGCATAGGTTCTACCGGACTTAACGTGTAGAAGTAGGGGTAACTTTAAACCTCTGAATCTTTGGAAACGGATGAAGATAGCACGAAGATTTTCACGGTTGTTTGAGATCGGGATCTTAGGAGTATATCGTAAAAATTTCAGCCATTTGCTGTGCACAGACGTACTCGAATCCTCGGCTGGATTTTAGTCCACTGGTGACGGCGAAAATATGGTAAAATAGCATTCTTTAGGGTTTTTCGAGGAAACGACTTTATGGTGCCTCCGTAAGTCCCACAAGCCCACCGTAGATCACACCAAATGCATGCAAAAAGAACCATCCAATTTGCTACATTTACCTAAGCGCAGGAGGAAATGTGTAGTATTCATACTCTGGCCGTATACTGTAGGATAGTTACAGTAAGACGATCTTTCTGTATTGTATAAAAATGGTCCCTAGCCCAAGGTCCATCCAAAAAACTTGACACTATCTTCCTATCGCCAATGGAACCCGAGGTACGAGCACCAGAAATCCCGTTTTCATGCGCGGCGTTTTCGCATGCATGCCGATAAGTTAAAATTTGCCGTTGGTCTATAGAAAATCTTCGGTAAAGGACTATTACAATAACAAAATGTTCATTAAATACCACAAGAAAAGAAGGCAATATTAATACATATAAAATCAATGTTCTGTCTCTGACAAATCACATGAAATGCGTAACATCCGTTGCCACTGATTGGAACCTAGTTATCCCACAAAATAGTATCAACTGTTCTACCATCAAATTTCTCTGCAAATATTTTGTAGTTGTTCACTCTTATCCTCTGAAATACGCTGTGAACATGGAGTAAAGATAAAAAAATACACAATATACACTGCAAAGCCAAAGAAACTAGTGCACCCGCCTAATATCGTGTAGGGTCCCCGTGAGCACGCAGAAATGCCGCAACACGACGTGGCATGGACTCGACTAATGTTTGAAGTAGTGCTGAAGGGAATTGACACCATGCATCCTGCAGTGCTGTCCCATAAATCCGTAAGAGTACGAGGGGGGTGGAGAGCTCTTCTGAACAGCACGTTGCAAGACATTCCAGATATGTTCAATAACCTTCATGTCTGAGGAATTTGGTGGCCAGCGGAAGTATCTAAACTCACAAGAGTGTTCCTGGTGCTACTCTGTAGCAATTCTCGACGTGTGGGGTGTCTCATTGTCCTGCTGGAATTGCCCAAGTTCGTCAGACTGCACAATGGACATAAATGGATGTAGGTGATCAGACAGGTTGCTTACGTACGTGTCATCTGCCAGCGTCGTATCTAGACGTATCGGTGTCATATCACACCTACTGCACACATCCCACACCATTTCAAAGCCTCCACCAGCTTGACAAACAGGGTCCACGGATTCATGAGATTGTCTCCATACCTATACACGTCCATCCGCTCGTCCGACCAAGCAGTCATCGACAGTCCAATGTTGGTGTTGACCGGCCCAGGCGAGGCGTACAGTTATCCAGGGTACATGAGTGGGCTTTCGGCTCCGAAAGCCCATATCGATGATGTTTCGTTGAATTATTCGCACGCTGACACTTGTTGATGGCCCAGCATTAAAATCTGCAGGAATTGGCGTAAGGGTTGCACTTCTGTCATGTTGAACGATTCTCTTCAGTCGTCGTTGGTCCCGTTGTTGCAGGTTCTTTTTCCGCCCGCAGCGATGTCATAGATTCGATGTCTTACCGGATTCCTGATATTCACGATACACTCGTGAAATGATCGTACCGGAAAATCCCCACTTCATCGCTACCTCGGAAGTGCTGTGTCCCATCGCTCGTGCGCTGACTATAACAGCACGTTCAAACGCACTTAAATCTTGATAACCTGGCATTGTAGCAGCAGTACTGGATCTAACAATTGCACCACACGCTTGCTGTCTTATATAGGCGTTGCCGATTGCAACGCCGTTTTCTGCATGTTTACATATCTCTGTATTTGAATACGCATGTCTATACCAGTTTCTTTGGCGCTAGAGTGTAATACAAAAACGTGAACTAAAATCGGACCACGTTAAGGAACATCCAGTTCAGCAGTATCTTGTGTGCAGCCGTCTGTCATGTAAGAGTGCAGACATTTAAAACCGAATTCAACTACTTTTATCTATTCCATACACAATGGCCACTTACGAATGCAGCAAGGAACTGCGACCTGCCAACCTACGTTAATGTTCGTAATTGCAAATGGTGCAAGTATACAAAGCACACGAAACTCAAAATATCTAGTTCCTTTGCCGAACTGTATTTCACATACAAAAGCACGTGAACATCGCGAAAACAGTTCATGAACCAGTGTACTGGGATCCTTGAAGCTTATTTTGTTTATTAATAGCGTAACTTTTGAAGATGATGCAATTATCTATAATGAATTACTACATGAAAAAAGCTGTAAAATATCGCCAGATCGCAGTACGTGGAAAGCCTGGCGATTTGCTTTAAACGTACATAAATGTAAACTTGTACAGTTCAGTTGACGTAGAAAAATTATATCTTATGACTACAGTATCAATGCATCACAATTGGGATCAATCAACTCATACAAATAACTGGGTGTAACAATTTTTTTGATTCAGAAAGGGAGTAGTCACATAAGCTCAATCGTTGGCAAAGACGACCGCCGTTAGACTACGAAGGAGATCGATTACAAAACACTTTTACTTCCCATCACAGAACATTGCCCAAGCGTGTGGGTTCCGTACAAAATAGGATCAACGGAAGATACTGTACATCTACGAAGAAGACATCACACACGATGACAGGTTTGTTTGACCAAGGGGGACCGCTACTGAAACGCTGAAACCTTGACTGGCAAAACCAAGATACACACCAACTGACCCGCGAAAACTTAAAAATTTCTAGAACTTGTATTATGTGAAGAATCTAGAAATCAGTCCCCTACGTACCGAACAGTAGACGTCGCAAAGGCAACACCAGATGAACCGCGTTCCATACTGGTATAATGCTAACAAGGGAACCTCCCCATCGCACCCCCCTCAGATTTAGTTATAAGTTGGCACAGTGGATAGGCCTTAAAAAACTGAACACGGATCAATCGAGAAAACAGGAAGAAGTTGTGTGGATCTATGAAAAAAAAAAAAATCAAAATATACAAACTGAATAGTCCATGCGGAAGATAGGTAACATCAAGGATAGTGTGAGCTCACGAGCGCCGTGGTCCCGTGGTCAGTGTGATTTCCCTAAATCACTCCAGGCAAATGCCGGGATGGTTCCTCTGAAAGGGCACGGCCGACTTCCTTCCCCATCCTTCCCTAATCCGATGAGACCGATGACCACGCTGTCTGGTCTCCTTCCCCAAAACCAACCAACCAACCAACCCGTGGCCAGCGTGAGCAGCTGCGGAACGAGAGGTCCTTGGTTCAAGTCTTCCCTCGAGTGAAAAGTATACTTTCTTTATTTTCGCAAAATTATGATCTGTCCGTTCGTTCATTGACGTCTCTGTTCACTGTAATAAGTTTAGTGTCTGTGTTTTGCGACCGCACCGCAAAACTGTGCGATTAGTAGGCGAAAGGACGTGCCTCTCCAATGGGAACCGAAAACATTTGATCGCAAGGTCATAGGTCAACCGATTCCTCCACAGGAAAACATGTCTGATATATTCTATACGACACTGGTGACGGCATGTGCGTCACATGACAGGAATATGTTGTCGACCCACCTAACTTGTACACTTGGTGAATGGGTAAAAAGATTCTTCTACCTTGCCCGATTTAGGTTTTCTTGTGGATGTGATAATCACTCCCAAAAATGTGATGAAAACATAAGAGTTTGTCACATAAACTGCAACAAATGAATGCAACAGTTTCACAGTCGCACAGTTTTCCCTGTGCTCTGTCAAAACACATGTTTTTAACGTTTTCAAATTTTTCCGTGTGTAGACCGTCAAATCCTGCAATGTCCAAGCAAATCTGAACATGCCCTGGAATTTTGGAGAGCGAAGTTGATTATGTGTGAGTGCCTGAACTTTGATAATTGACACACGATCACGTAAACAATACTACTCTGTGTACCTGTGCAGCTTCGCAAAATCATAGAATCTTTTCACAAAGTACTTCACTTGCCGAAAACCAAACATATCTAACGGTTGCACAAGAGGTGAAAATAAAAAATTAAACTTTTCAGTCGAGGGAAGACTTGAACCAAGGCCCTCACGGTCCGCAGCTGCTCACGCTAACCACGGGACCATGGCGCTCCTGAGCTCACACTATCCTTGATGTTACCTATCTTCCGCATGGACAACTCAGTTTTTATATTTTGCTTATTTTTTTGATAGATCCACACAACTTCTTCCTGTTTCCTCGATTGATCTGTGTTCAGTTTTTCAAGGTCTATCGACTGTGCCAACTTATAACTAAATCTGAGGGGGGTGAGATGGGGAGGTTCCCTTGTAAGTACCTTCTGACAAGCAAGTCACGAAATTTTTCGTATTATTCGCCGACAGTGGGCAAGTGACTTTCAAATGTGTGGGTGAATTCTTAAAGGATCGAAAGTGACTTTCAATTAAAATAGTTGTACAGGCTGTAGACACATGGTTGACGACATATGGAAGTTTGGACCAGGCCGTGAGTTGTGCTCGGACAGCCTAGTCGTAAAGCGACCGCCCGGATTAAGCGGGAAATCCGGGTTCGACTCCCGGTCCGGCACATATTTTCGTTGTAGTCATTCCATTATGCAGCTGTTTATTGTCGATATTCGCAACTGCGAATACATTTCACGTACTTCATAACGGATGTAGTCGCCGCAACGCCTGCAACACGAGTAACAAACGTAAGCGCGACTGGAATGAATATTTATTGGTAGGGGGGACAGAGAAAGCTATCCTGGAAGGAGAGTCATTGACAGAAATAGAATCTCATGCGTGACATGCATGCATGTCCGAAGAAACTTTGCGTCGTCCTTCGGATCAACACAGGCACTGCAATAACGCAGTTGTAAATAGCCCTTCTCTCAAGGTGAGTAATTACCAAAATTTGAACGAAGCGATCAAGGAATTTGTCTAGTCAAGCTTTCGAGAGAAAAAGAAAAACAATCACCGGAAATCATACAACGAAAACCTTAACGTGAAATTTCCATTTTTTTCTTTAACGTTGTTCTTTAAAACCATAGATGCAAAAGACCGAGGCTCACCACTGATGTGATGGCGGCCCGCTCCTCACCGTTCGCTCTTGTCATTCTTACGTTGTTTTACTCATATATCATTCCGTCCCGGAATGGAGAGAACTGGTCTTCTAGAACTTAGCTATTTTGAGCCCAGTCTGCACTGGGGCAGGGGAATCCCAATTCAGAAAGATAACTTGTCTCACGGCACGATATTTTTGAACTTGCGGCCCTTACCTTCTAATAATAAGGGGTTGGCGGCTCGCGGTAGTAGCACGTCTCTATTTCCCTGCTTTAACAAACTACTTGGCCAATTTCTGAAGTACAATTGTTTTAACAACAATAACAACAAATTTTAAAATAACAGTTACGACCTATCTCAATGGCGTAATCCACGAGTCTTTCAATGACCTCATTTTTTTAATGAGCCAAGTTTAACCCAATCCAGAAATTCGACGGATATAGTGAATGCAGAAATTCGAGGGATAGAGTGATTCCGATGCTTATATCCCTCTCTGGATATGAACAGCCCAAACAATATGGCATGTAACCGAATTTCCCTGTTACGGTAAACAGTAAAGTGGCCATCACAAGAATCGGTTAAATATACAATACTTTACCAGACTTGGCGTTTCCGGTACCCCTTGCCTTCCACAGATGTAACAATCGCCTCCTCCAGGAAGATACAGAGGGACCTACAGTTCCTAGAACGGAGATCCAGCCGGCCGGGGTGGCCGAGCGGTTCTAGGGTACACATGGAAGGGTGAATTGTGAGCGAAGCACGTCTAATCGCTCAAATGTTGCCAAATAATACCAAAATATCTGAAAGGGGTGATTACATATCCAAGCGTGTAAACAAGGTTACCCAAGAGCGTTGATAAACGGCATGGATGTACGTTCAAAGTGTCTACATATTCTTCAAAACTGTGAACGAAAAACACACACTTGCGTGTGAACGAGAAACACATACTTGTGTAATATTCTTCGGTCTTTATCTATATCTAGCCGAGCGGTCTAAGGCGCTGCAGTCATGGACTGTGCAGCTGGTCCCAGCGGAGGTTCGAGTCCTCCTTTGGGCGTGTGTGTGTGTGTGTGTGTGTGTGTGTGTGTGTGTGTGTGTCCTTAGAATAATTCAGGTTAAGTAGTGTGTAAGCTTGGGGACTGATGACAGCAGTTACGTCCCGTAAGATTTCACACATATTTGAACTTTTTTTTTATCTACATCATTAACCGGCTAACTCGGTTCATGGTGCACGTTCCCATCTAAGCGACCTTAAAGCAACAAAAATTTGATTTTCAACATTTTATATAATTATTGACCGAATTTTAAAATTTAAAACGCTGTTACAATCTGCTTACTAACAGGTACAATATTATGTTTAGAACAGCAAGACAAGTGTCACTGCAAAAAAATTCATGTGTCTTGAGGCAGTGTTAACTCAGGGCGCGCAGGTATCCGGACTACATTCATCAGGTTTGCCAGTATTTGAGTAGGAGAGCACTCAATGACTTCAAACCAACTTCACACATAATTTCAAACCTCTACACAACTTTTTCTCCCTGACAACCCCCACAAAATAATGAAAGGGAAAAAAGGTTCTGGCATACTATATTTTCGCCGTTCATTCAGTAAAAACTGCCGCACCAGGCATGACGGTTTAATTCATTACTTCTTTACTACTCACTCTGTTAGCAATACTCTTGCAGACAGTACCCACAATACCACTGAATATACCTGAAAAATCATATCATTACACGACACATGGTTCAGGAGATATGACGTCATAAACACTGAGATGCGTCAAAAACAAACTTGTGCTTGAAACAGAGCTCAAATTACCCAGACTATACCCGTCCAATGTTTGTCAAACACTTGACATATTAACTCACATGTAATTTTGATAAATAAACAGCACTGGCGGCCGAAGAGTTCCGGCATAAGAAGTCAGCCTCATTCTGCCAACGGCCTTGTCAAAGAGGGCGGAGGAGCGGATAGATGTTCAGGGCACTCTCTTGTCCTAGGGGTGGGAAATTGCCCCTAAAGGCGGAAGAATCAGCTATGATCAACGACATGAGGATGCAGAAGGCAATGGAAACCACTGCATTAAAGACACATAACGTGTATCCACAGGACATGTGGCCTGTAATTGAAGAAGTGTCATGATGATCTCTCCATTGGCAAAAGATTCCGGAAATTCCGGAATAGTCCCCCATTCGGATCTCCGGGAGGGGACTGCCAAGGGGGAGGTTACCATGAGAAAAAGATTGAATAATCAACGAAAGGATAACGTTCTACGAGTCGGAGCGTGGAATGTCAGAAGCTTGAACGTGGTAGGGAAACTAGAAAATCTGAAAATGGAAATGCAAAGGCTATATCTAGATATAGTAGGGGTCAGTGAAGTGAAGTGGAAGGAAGACAAGGATTTCTGGTCAGATGAGTATCGGGTAATATCAACAGCAGCAGAAAATGGTATAACAGGTGTAGGATTCGTTATGAATAGGAAGGTAGGGCAGAGGGTGTGTTACTGTGAACAGTTCAGTGACCGGGTTGTTCTAATCAGAATCGACAGCAGACCAACACCGACAACGATAGTTCAGGTATACATGCCGACGTCGCAAGCTGAAGATGAACAGATAGAGAAAGTGTATGAGGATATTGAAAGGGTAATGCAGTATGTAAAGGGGGACGAAAATCTAATACTGATGGGCGACTGGAATGCAGTTGTAGGGGAAGGAGTAGAAGAAAAGGTTACAGGAAAATATGGGCTTGGGACAAGGAATGAAAGAGGAGAAAGACTAATTGAGTTCTGTAACAAGTTTCAGCTAGTAATAGCGAATACCCTGTTCAAGAATCACGAGAGGAGGAGGTATACTTGGAAAAGGCCGGGAGATACGGGACGATTTCAATTAGATTACATCATGGTCAGACAGAGATTCCGAAATCAGATACTGGATTGTAAGGCGTACCCAGGAGCAGATATAGACTCAGATCACAATATAGTAGTGATGAAGAGTAAGTTGAAGTTCAAGACATTAGTCAGGAAGAATCAATAGGCAAAGAAGTGGGATACGGAAGTACTAAGGAATGACGAGATACGTATGAAGTTCTCTAACGCTATAGATACAGCAATAAGGAATAGCGCAGTAGGCAGTACAGTTGAAGAGGAATGGACATCTCTAAAAAGGGCCATCACAGAAGTTGGGAAGGAAAACATAGGTACAAAGAAGGTAGCTGCGAAGAAACCATGGGTAACAGAAGAAATACTTCAGTTGATTGATGAAAGGAGGAAGCACAAACATGTTCCGGGAAAATCAGGAATACAGAAATACAAGTCGCTGAGGAATGAAATAAATAGGATGTGCAGGGAAGCTAAGACGAAATGGCTGCAGGAAAATTGTGAAGACATCGAAAAAGATATGATTGTCGGAAGGACAGACTCAGCATACAGGAAAGTCAAAACAACCTTTGGTGACATTAAAAGCAACGGTGGTAACATTAAGAGTGCAACGGGAATTCCACTGTTAAATGCAGAGGAGAGAGCAGATAGGTGGAAAGAATACATTGAAAGCCTCTATGAGGCTGAAGATTTGTCTGATGTGATAGAAAAAGAAACAGTAGTCGATTAAGAAGAGATAGGGGATCCAGTATTAGAATCGGAATTTAAAAGAGCTTTGGAGGACTTACAGTCAAATAAGGCAGAAGGGATAGATAACATTCCATCAGAATTTCTACAATCATTGGGGGAAGTGGCAACAAAACGACTATTCACGTTGGTGTGTAGAATATATGAGTCTGGCGACATACCATCTGACTTTCGGAAAAGCATCATCCACACAATTCCGAAGACGGCAAGAGCTGACAAGTGCGAGAATTATCGCACAATCAGCTTAACAAATGGTTCAAATGGCTCTGAGCACTATGGGACTCAACTGCTGAGGTCATTAGTCCCCTAGAACTTAGAACTAGTTAAACCTAACTAACCTAAGGACATCACAAACATCCATGCCCGAGGCAGGATTCGAACCTGCGACCGCAGCGGTCTTGCGGTTCCAGACTGCAGCGCCTTTAACCGCACGGCCACTTCGGCCGGCATCAGCTTAACAGCTCATGCATCGAAGCTGCTTACAAGAATAATATACAGAAGAATGGAAAAGAAAATTGAGAATGCGCTAGGTGACGATCAGTTTGGCTTTAGGAAAAGTAAAGGGACGAGAGAGGCAATTCTGACGTTACGGCTAATAATGGAAGCAAGGCTAAAGAAAAATCAAGACACTTTCATAGGATTTGTCGACCTGGAAAAAGCGTTCAACAATATAAAATGGTGCAAGCTGTTCGAGATTCTGAAAAAAGTAGGGGTAAGCTATAGGGAGAGATGGGTCATATACAATATGTACAACAACCAAGAGGGAATAATAAGAGTGGACGATCAAGAACGAAGTGCTCGTATTAAGAAGGGTGTAAGACAAGGCTGTAGCCTTTCGCCCCTACTCTTCAATCTGTACATCGAGGAAGCAATGGTGGAAATAAAAGAAAGGTTCAGGAGTGGAATTAAAATACAAGGTGAAAGGATATCAATGATACGATTCGCTGATGACATTGCTATGCTGAGTGAAAGTGAAGAAGAATTAAATGATCTGCTGAACGGAATGAACAGTCTAATGAGTACACAGTATGGTTTGAGAGTGAATCGGAGAAAGACGAAGGTAATGAGAAGTAGTAGAAATGAGAACAGCGAGAAACTTAACATCAGGACTGATGGTCACGAAGTCAATGAAGTTAAGGAATTCTGCTACCTAGGCAGTAAAATAACCAATGACGGACGGAGCAAGGAGGACATCAAAATCAGACTCGCTATGGCAAAAAAGGCGTTTCGGGCCAAGAGAAGTCTACTAATATCAAATACCGGCCTTAATTTGAGGAAGAAATTTCTGAGGATGTACGTCTGGAGTACAGCATTGTATGGTAGTGAAACATGGACTGTGGGAAAACCGGAACAGAAGAGAATCGAAGCATTTGAGATGTGGTGCTATAGACGAATGTTGAAAATTAGGTGGACTGATAAGGTAAGGAATGAGGAGGTTCTACGCAGAATCGGAGAGGAAAGGAATATGTGGAAAACACTGATAAGGAGAAGGGACAGGATGATAGGACATCTGCTAAGACATGAGGGAATGACTTCCATGGTACTAGAGGGAGCTGTAGAGGGCAAAAACTGTAGAGGAAGACAGAGATTGGAATACGTCAAGCAAATAATTGAGGACGTAGGTTGCAAGTGCTACTCTGAGATGAAGAGGTTAGCACAGGAAAGGAATTCGTGGCGGGCCGCATCAAACCAGTCAGTAGACTGATGACAAAAAATAAATAAATAAATAAATAAATAAAAAAAATCAGAAGTTTGAATCTGTTTTACACACACATAAAAAAGTTTAGCATCACCCCAGTTCCCAGAACTCCTGAAGACAGACGTTGACTGAGGATATGTATCACAGACACAGTCCCTTTGACTGTTCAGAGATGTCACTAAACCCGCCCAAAGATGTAAACGACCAAGTATGTGCAGTGCCTATTAGACGGAGGAGGTCCGACAGCCACTCAGTTCCAGTCATTCCACCAGGAAGGAAGTACACGGCTTGTGTTGTCTGTAGTTAATACTGCGGTTCGATCGCGTTGTTACTTTGTGCCAGGAAGGGCTCTCAATACGGAAAGTGTCCAGGCGTCTCGGAGTTGAACCAAAGTGATGTTGTTTGGACATGCAGGAACTGTCGATGACATGCCTCGCTCAGGCCGCCCAAGGGCTACTACTGCAGTGGATGACCGCTACCTACGGATTATAGCTCGGAGGAACCCTGAAAGCAACTCCGGACGTCGTGTTACGACTCAAATTGTGCGCAATACGCTGCATGATGCGCAACTTCACTCCCGACGTCCATAGCGAGGTCCATCTTTGCAACCGCGATACCATGCAGCGCGGTACAGATGGCCCCAACAACAAGCCGAATTGGTCACTCAGGATTGGCATCACGTTCTCTTCACCGATGAGTGTCACATATGCCTTCAACCAGACAATCGTAGGAGACGTGTTTGGAGGCAACTCGGTCAGGCTGAACGCCTTTGACAAACTGTCCAGCGAGTGCAGCAAGTTGAAGATTCCCTGCTATTTTGGGGTGACATTACGTGGGGCCGACGTACGCCGCTGGTGGTCATGGAAGGCGCCATAACGGCTGAACGATACGTGAAAACCATCCTTCGACCGATAGTGCAACCATATCGGCAGCATATTGGCGAGGCATTCGTCTTCATGGACGACAATTCGCATCCCCATCGTGTACATCTTCTTAATGACTTCCTTCAGGATAACGACATCGCTCGACTAGAGTGGTCAGCATGTTCTCCAGACATGAACCCTATCGAACATGCCTGGGGCAGACTGAAAATGGCTGTTTATGGACTCTGAGGTATCCACGCCGAATCGCCGTTGAGGAGTGGGACAATCTGGACCAACAGTGCCTTGATGAACTTGTGGATAGTATGGCACGACGAATACAGGCATGCATCCATGAAAGAGGACGTATTACTGGGTACTACAGGTACCGGCGCGTACAGCAATCTGGACCACCACCTCTGAAGGTCTCGCTGTATGGTTGTACAACATGCAATGTGTGGTTTTCATAGGCAACAAAAAGGGCGGAAATAGTGTTTATGTTGATCTCTATTCCAATTTTCTGTACAGTTTCCGAAACTCTCGGAACTGAGGTGATGCAAAACTTTTTTTGATGTGTGTACATGGGACTTGGGCTAGGTAAGGTTATTCAACTAGCCGATTTTCCGTTGATGGGTCATCATCAGGTACAAACATAAATAATTCAAATTTGATTTCGTAGGACTAAAGATGCTAGGGTCAGACAGTAAATAACTGAAACGTAGAATGATTAAGATCTGACCATCTGAACTCATACCAGATTGGTTTTCGTCTGTTGGACCATCGCCATTAATTCGATTTGACGGTGTGTCTTGAGGACCGAGAATGGTCCACTGTCTCGAGAAGCCGTTCCATGTGCTATTCCGGAGTTCAGATTCTGTATACGACTTGGACTTCGGATCGGCAAACACGCATTTCCACAACGAGCTTGTGTGATAGCTACTCAGACCAACCTGTATATTACACTTAGTTTTTGGATGAGATAAGGCAGTATTATGTTTTAACAAATCCAAACAGTTCATCATTAATTTTTTTGATACATGGAATTCAAATACTTTGCCTGTCACTGACCTATTAAAAGAAGGTGCCGATGTTTGTCAAACGGACACGAGCGAGCTCCGCAGTAATGTTCAAATGGTTCAAATGGCTCTGAGCACTATGGGACTCAACATCCTAGGTCATAAGTCCCCTAGAACTTAGAACTACTTAAACCTAACTAACCTAAGGACATCACACACACCCATGCCCGAGGCAGGATTCGAACCTGCGACCGTAGCAGTCCCGCGGTTCCGGACTGCAGCGCCAGAACCGCTAGACCACCGCGGCCGGCTCCGCAGTAATGTAATATTGATGAAAATCAACGCACCAGATTTATACACAGATATAAAATACGTAAAATAACACCGAAACAATTGTAATTCTTCCTTGAAAAGACATGAAACGGGTTGCACATATTACCTTCAAATATACGAAGACTTATCGATACAAATGACTTTCGATCATAGTAGAGTGACAGCCGCTTTGCACTAGTGACTGATACAGCACCCTCAGCTTTATTATTTGTCTCATACTCATCAGAGGATGGGTCGATGTTGTTACTGATCAGTAATTTGCCGACAGTTATTGAGATCTGCAAATATTTTCAAAAATGAAAGCGTTCTTCGTGGCAAAGAAGACAAAACTAAAACATAACACCGGTAATGCTGTTCTTAGGCAATGGAAAACTCAGAAATGTACACATACTTCAATGAAAATTTACACTCCTGGAAATGGAAAAAAGAACACATTGATACCGGTGTGTCAGACCCACCATACTTGCTCCGGACACTGCGAGAGGGCTGTACAAGCAATGATCACACGCACGGCACAGCGGATACACCAGGAACCGCGGTGTTGGCCGTCGAATGGCGCTAGCTGCGCAGCATTTGTGCACCGCCGCCGTCAGTGTCAGCCAGTTTGCCGTGGCATACGGCGCTCCATCGCAGTCTTTAACACTGGTAGCATGCCGCGACAGCGTGGACGTGAACCGTATGTGCAGTTGACGGACTTTGAGCGAGGGCGTATAGTGGGCATGCGGGAGGCCGGGTGGACGTACCGCCGAATTGCTCAACACGTGGGGCGTGAGGTCTCCACAGTACATCGATGTTGTCGCCAGTGGTCGGCGGAAGGTGCACGTGCCCGTCGACCTGGGACCGGACCGCAGCGACGCACGGATGCACGCCAAGACCGTAGGATCCTACGCAGTGCCGTAGGGGACCGCACCGCCACTTCCCAGCAAATTAGGGACACTGTTGCTCCTGGGGTATCGGCGAGGACCATTCGCAACCGTCTCCATGAAGCTGGGCTACGGTCCCGCACACCGTTAGGCCGTCTTCCGCTCACGCCCCAACATCGTGCGGCCCGCCTCCAGTGGTGTCGCGACAGGCGTGAATGGAGGGACGAATGGAGACGTGTCGTCTTCAGCGATGAGAGTCGCTTCTGCCTTGGTGCTAATGATGGTCGTATGCGTGTTTGGCGCCGTGCAGGTGAGCGCCACAATCAGGACTGCATACGACCGAGGCACACAGGGCCAACACCCGGCATCATGGTGTGGGGAGCGATCTCCTACACTGGCCGTACACCACTGGTAATCGTCGAGGGGACACTGAATAGTGCACGGTACATCCAAACCGTTATCGAACCCATCGTTCTACCATTCCTAGACCGGCAAGGGAACTTGCTGTTCCAACAGGACAATGCACGTCCGCATGTATCCCGTGCCACCCAACGTGCTCTAGAAGGTGTAAGTCAACTACCCTGGCCAGCAAGATCTCCGGATCTGCCCCCCATTGAGCATGTTTGGGACTGGATGAAGCGTCGTCTCACGCGGTCTGCACGTCCAGAACGAACGCTGGTCCAACTGAGGCGCCAGGTGGAAATGGCATGGCAAGCCGTTCCACAGGACTACATCCAGCATCTCTACGATCGTCTCCATGGGAGAATAGCAGCCTGCATTGCTGCGAAAGGTGGATATACACTGTACTAGTGCCGACATTGTGCATGCTCTGTTGCCTGTGTCTATGTGCCTGTGGTTCTGTCAGTGTGATCATGTGATGTATCTGACCCCAGGAATGTGTCAATAAAGTTTCCCCTTCCTGGGACAATGAATTCACGGTGTTCTTATTTCAATTTCCAGGAGTGTATTTCTTCATTATTCCGAAAGGCGTTACTCTTACAAAAGTGATCTACGAATAAAGATACCGAAGCGATCTACGAATAAAGGCAGGCTTAGCAGAAGCGAGAACGTACTCTCGTCGTCGCTTCATGTACGAGCAATGTAACACGCTCTGTTGAGAACCACTGTCGAACTCTGTACGTGAATCAGTTCAGAATACACTACACACTTTTGTCAGCAGGAGACGCTGAGCAACAAGGAATGAACGCCACTGTCAAGTGTCGGCCACCACTTGACAATGGCGGAGGACTACTCGGTCGAAAGCTCGTGGATTTTAATCCAATTCGCACGGCTGGAAGCCCGAGAGAATTTTATTACAAACGAGTGAGTTAGCGGTCGAAAAAAGATTAGTTCACACTGTATGTGATGTCACATCAAACGCCACGGAACGTCAATGATTATATGTAAAAATATATAGACGTTGGTACGGTGTGGACGCCTACTAACTTCAGAATTTGTGTGCATGGTTATTCCTGAGTACTAGGAGTTTCAGATAATGACTGCGCGAAAACCACAATAAATACAGAAAAATTGCTTATATCATCGGACAGACCATCTCTCCAAGTTTGTATCTGTGATATGCACCATGGTGTGGTTGCAGTAGGGAGCAGGTGTGTCAGAGCATGTCGACAAATCATCCGCTCCGTTCTGTCGCGCTGAAATAGTCCTCAACTGTAAATAGGCAATCCAATGCACAGATTTCCAAAGCAGACTGGTGCCGCGCCATTCCCCGCAGACTGTGTGACCGACACGAAACTTTTTGACTACACTTGATTATTTGATAGAAAACAAAGACACAAAGATAAAGAATATGAGCTGCAAGTGCTGCCATATAAATAATCATGTTCTGTTTGTCTGTACCAGTATCATAATTAATAGCGAACACTGACATGAATGAAAATAGACGATAATAGGAGCAAAAATTTTCCAGTAAACCTGGGTTCGCAAACGACTTGGGAATATGTTGTTGGTAACGATAACTGATTATAGTATGAAACGTATTTCTAGTTCACACAAATGGATTTGAAACGTAAACTTTTCGATTAAGTCCGCATCTAACTAGACGTAATTTTCAGCTGGGGACCGAGGTAGATCCATGATGGAGCATCAGCACCTTTTCCTGTTCATTTAAGACGACATCTAACAAGCCAGTACGGTCCAAGAAAGGTCAGGTAGGCCCTGCATTTTGGCCAAGATCCAAGAGGCCTCAGTCCCCTGGACGTTTTTGTCTACGGTTCTCTAACTCTAAAATAATAAGTACGCAGCACACCGTTGATACAGTTGAAGAAACAGATTAGCGAACTTTACACTCTTGTCAAGATTTACGAGATGATCTGGGAGTGTTTGGAACAATGCTACCTTAACACACTGCGGAGCCGAGTGCAGCATTGCAATCAAATGTGAGGATGGCACAAGGAAAACTTCCTGTAATAAATACAGAAGGCAGTAAATTGTAATATGTAACGTACTGAAACGATAATATTAAATTACTTGTTAGTACGAGGTGCATTCGAGTTCTAAGGCCTCCGATTTTTTTTCTAATTAACAACTCACCCGAAATCAATGAAACTGGCGTTACTTCTCGACGTAATCGCCCTGCAGACGTACACATTTTTCACAACGCTGACGCCATGATTCCATGGCAACAGCGAAAGCTTCTTTAGGAGTCTGTTTTGACCACTGGAAAATCGCTGAGGCAATAGCAGCATGGCTGGTGAACGTGCGGCCAGGGAGAGTGTCTTTCATTGTTGGAAAAAGCCAAAAGTCACTAGGAGCCAGGTCAGGTGAGTAGGGAGCATGAGGAATCACTTCAAAGTTCTTATCACGAAGAAACTGTTGCGTAATGTTAGCTCGATGTGTGGGTGCGTTGTCTTGGTGAAACAGCACACGCGCAGCCATTTCCCGGACGTTTTTGTTGCAGTGCAGGAAGGAATTTGTTCTTCAAAACATTTTCGTAGGATGCACCTGTTACCATAGTGCCCTTTGGAACGCAATGGGTAAGGATTACGCCCTCGCTGTCCCAGAACATGGACACCATCATTTTTTCAGCACTGGCGGTTACCCGAAATTTTTTTGGTGGCGGTGAAACTGTGTGCTCCCATTGAGCTGACTGGCGCTTTGTTTCTGGATTGAAAAATGGCATCCACGTCTCATCCATTGTCACAACCGACGAAAAGAAAGTCCCATTCATGCTGTCGTTGCGCGTCAACATTGCTTGGCAACATGCCACACAGGTAGCCATGTGGTCGTCCGTCAGCATTCGTGGCACCCACCTGGATGACACTTTTCGTATTTTCAGGTCGTCATGCACGATTGTATGCACAGAACCCACAGAAATGCCAACTCTGGAGGCGACTGTTCAACAGTCATTTGGCGATCCCCCAAAACAATTCTCTGCACTTTCTCGATCATGTCGTCAGACCGGCTTGTGCTAGCCCGAGGTTGTTGTCACATGATGTTCTGCCTTCATTAAACTGTCGCACCCACGAACGCACTTTCGACACATCCATAACTCCATCACCACATGTCTCCTTCAGCTGTCGATGAATTTCAATTGGTTTCACACCACGCAAATTCAGGAAACAAATGATCGCACGCTGTTCAAGTAAGGAAAACGTCGCCATTTTAAGTATCTAAAACAGTTCTCATTCTCGCTGCTGGCGGTAAAATTCCATCTGCCGTACGGTGCTGCCATCTCTGGGATGTATTGACAATGAACGCGGCCTCATTTTAAAACAATGCGCATGTTTCTATCTCTTTCCAGTCCGGAGAAAAAAAATCAGAGGCCTTAGAACTTGAATGCACCTCCTATACGCCGCGGGTACAATTTAAGCAAAGTTGGATGGAGTCTTAATTGAAAAGTTTCTATTTATAACACATAATAGAGGTGTGTGAAAATAGTAACGCGATGAATTTTTTTATCTACCACAGCTTCTTTTTTTTTCAAACAAAAATACTGTCCCCTTCAAAGTAATTTCCTCCGCCAGCTATACTCAGGCAGGTCGTTGTTCCCAATCTTGGTAGCAGCGCTGAAAGGCTTCTTAACTGGTAGGGCCTTTAACATGTCGGTCACAATTTTTTCGTCATAAAATGACGTCCTTTCAAGACATTTTTCAGTTTTGGAAAAACAAGAAAGTCACAAGAACTCAGATCAAGAGCAGAGGGGATGGGGGCTGTGGAACAACAGGAACTTTTCAAGTAAAAAATTCCGCGATGGGAATTGCTATGTGATATGGGGCGTTGTCGTGATGCAGCATTCACTTCCTGCAATGTCCAGTCTCACTCGATTCACGCTTTTCTTGGGCCTTTCAAGGACATCTTTGTAAAACACTCGGTTGATAATTGATCCTGGAGGGACAAATTCTTTATGCATAATACCCCTACCATCAGCACTGTTCTGATCTTTGATTTGCCCAGTCGAGCTTTTTCCGGTTGAGATGTCTCAGGGTCGTACTCCAAAATCCACGATTCCTCACTTGCGGTTATACGACTAAACCATTCGTGGTCACTGGCAATCCTCTCAAGACGATCAACACACATGTTCTTCAATTGTTCTTCTGCTCAGTTATGAGGTTTTCCGACACCGTCTAGGCACAAATTTTTCGCGTGTGCAAAACTTCGGTCAATATTTGATGTATGGTGAAGTCTTTAAGTTTAACAGCTCACCAATTATACCTATTGTTCAACATCGGTCTGATCTCACAAGACCACGCACACGTTCGTTTCCGTTACATTTTAAAGTTGAAGGTCTCCCTGGAGAAGGTTTATCTTCAACGTGTTCTCGGCTTTCCAAAAATGATTTATGCCAGCGAAAAACTTGTGCTCTGGACGAGGAATGTTTCCCATGGGCCTGTTTCAACTTTTCGAAGGTCACACTCGCGAATTCCCCAACGTTAACGCAAAACGTGATGGTATACTGTTGCTCTAAATTCCGCTGTTCCATTTTGGAAACACAACAAAAAACACAACTCCACTGAAAGCGCTCTCAAAAATCACGTGACAGCTGTAAGGAGCTGAAACTCTGACTGAGCATCTGGAAGGGATGAACACACCGGTCTACACAAGTAGAACACAGCGTTGCCAGATCGTTCGCAGTGTTGTCAGTCTCATCAATTTTCTCAGATACCTCGTATTCGGTAATGAAGTCAGTGGCATCACCTAACAATACATTCACAATTACCTCTCCGGACTGCCTCGTTTGTGACCTCATGTTGACAGAAACGTTTATTCATCTATTATGATAATTTTCGTACACCTCCGTAGCTCAGTGGTGAGCGTGTCTAGCTGCTATTCTCAGGTACTACAACAGATTTTTCCTTGATGGGAGGAGTGGACTGGGGTTCACTCCTCAGCTTCGAGATGCCAACTGGCTCCTTACTTGCGTGAGAAGTAACGGCTCCTGGGTCAAGAAGCCGACGTCAGCCGGGAGTCCGGTGTGCTGACCCCATGCCCCTCCAACCGCATCCACAATGTGCCATTGGCATGGGACGACGCGGCGGTCGGTCAAAAAATGTTCAACTGTGTGTGAAATCTTATGGGACTTAACTGATAAGGTCATCAGTCCCTAAGCTTACACACTACTTAACCTTAACTATCCTAAGGACAAACACACACACCCATGCCGGAGGGAGGACTCGAACCTCCGCCGGGATCAGCCGCACAGTCCACGACTGCAGCGTCTAGTCCGCTCGGCTAATCCCGCGCGGCGGCGGTCGGTCGGTCTAGATTGGTCCATCAGGGCCAGAAAATGTAACTTTGCTTTGCTGGTATATTTCCAGCTTTCGCTGTTAATAATGATATATCCTACATATCTTCTATTGTACTTTTCCTTTTTTCCAGTTCTCAGCAGTGTGTAAAATTTATCAACAGGACCTTTGCAACGAAAACATATTATGAATTTTTATTCGTCCATTAATAAATTCTACAACGTTGCTGGTCTCATAATGCTGAAACTATATTCAGACTTTCTGTAAGGTCGAAGAGCGCTCCTAAGCTCACTTTCACTGCCCAGTTCTGGGCAGTGAGACGTGACATGTTGTCGCTGTGTTTACGGTGAAGACACCACCATTTACCGTTTCGTGGCGTAGTTTGTTGTTGGCGTCCAGCGTAAATCGAACTTCGGTTTGTTCATCTGTAAACTAAATTTGAAAATCTTTAAAGAAACATTGCAATTCTGAAAAATATTGTGTGTGTACTTTTCTTCCATGGCTTTTCCTTGTATTATGTACTCCTTTGGTGAGTTTTATCGCGGGCTTTAACGCACGATGCGGACAGGCAGCCTATAAAATCTCTTGACTTACACCTTGAACACAATCTCCAAGACATCCTGTGCTGTCTGTGATTAAGGGTCCAGTTGAGGAAATCCCCATGGCTTGGCCTGCACGCTTTTTCCTCACGAGAGAGCAGTACATGGGAGGAGTAATATGACTGATTCTTCTTCCGACATATGATATGGGAATTATAGCGGTAAAAATCATCGTGATGCGTAATACCTCTCCTGTGAGATCTGTCACCGGAGTTTAATGAGTTTCTCCTTGATGCTGACGCTCTTGGTCTTACTAGACAAACCCGTGATGAAAAGTGCTGCTCCTTTGGATATTCTCAATTAACGCGGTTTGTCGAGTTCCTTAATTGATAAGCAGTATTCGATAGAGGCCAATGACGATTTTATAAGTTACATAAAAAAAATGGTTCAAATGGCTCTGAGCACTATGGGACTTAACATCTGTGGTCATCAGTCCCCTAGAACGTAGAACAACTTAAACCCAAGGACATCACACACATCCATGCCCGAGGCAGGATTCGAACCTGCGACCGTAGCAGTCGCGCGGTTCCGGACTGAGCGCCTAGAACCGCTAGACCACCGCGGCCGGCTATAAGTTACATCTTTCGAGGATAAATTACATATTATCGGGATTGTTTTAACAATACTCAGTTGGGTATCTACTTCTCCTAGGACATTAATTTATGATGAGCTTCAGCTGCCAGTCCCCACACCAAATGTCTGTCTTCTGTAGACTTTTCCTCTATTTCATTACGATTTTCTGTATGAAAAATTAAAGTAAATGTACCACATTGCTCATAAATGGGCGGAAAACACCACGCTTTTCTTGTTACATGATTGGTAATCGTCACTGGAAACAGTAAGGTGACAGTTGTAAAAATATCTGGGAGTATAAACCCGAAGTTATTTGAAGCAGAATGACCGTATATGTTACCAATTGTTTCTTTCACAATTTACGACCCACATTAGATATCCCGCTGGGATCTCTACAGCAGTACCAGCAGAGCTTGGGAGAAAAAAAAAAAAAAAAAAGAGTTACGAAATGACGTGTAATGCACGATACTGCCGCTAGGAGACTAGTAAGCAGCAATGGCTGACAATGGATGACTGGCGACACAGCAACGATCGGCAATTGTGTTACTTTTTCATGAAACGAAAAGCCTTGTTGTGACTCAGATGCGTTTTCGACAACAGTTTAACACACGATGGGTCCCTTGCAAGAAGACCATCCACAGGTTGTACGATAAATTTGCACGGGAAGGAACAGTATTGGAAGCGAAGCGACCTCGGCCTAAGCCTGTTCGTTCGCTGGAGAATATTGAAGCGGTACGAGTTGCTGTACAGAGAAGTCCCGGGAAATCGTGTAGAAAGGCAGCAGTGCAACTGGGAATATCCAGACGCTCCGTTCAACGCATTCTTAAAAGTGACCTCCATATGTACCCATACAAGATGACCTGTGCACAGAAGCTCACTGAAGAACACAAGCAGCAGAGACTACTGTTTGCTCAGTGGGCGGAGAATAGAGAAGAAACATTCAACAACGTTTGGTTACAGACGAGGCGCATTTTCATTTAGACGGTGTGGTTAACAAACAAAATGTACGCTTTTGGGCCACTGAAAAGCCACAAATGCTCCATGAACGACAACATTATGCTCTGAGGATTACAGTATGGGCAGCAATTTCCAGTCACGGACTTATTGGACCCTTTTTCTTTGAAGAAACTGTGAACAGCGAGCGTTATTTGAGCCTGCTTCGCAATAGCTTCATTCCACAGCTTCTTGCTACTGCCTTGCCCTTCAACACGCAGTGGTTCATGCAAGATGGAGCAAGGCCACACACTGCGAACACCGTGTTGGAGTTTTTACACGAGCATTTCTACAAGCGGATCATTTCACTCAGGTTTCCAGGTCGCTTCAATGACGGACAAAATTGCCCCCCCCCCCCAATAGTCTAGACCTCAATCCACGTGACTTTTTTCTTTGGGGGTACCTAAAAGAAAAATTTTTCCCGAAACGTCCACGTGATTTAACGGAGCTCAGAAAACTTATTCTTCAAGCTTACAGTGAAATTACGGAAGACATGTGCCGTAGGGTATGTAGTATATCTTCCTTTCAGACTGTATTGACAATGAAGTTTATATTCAAAAACAAAATGGTAACACAGTTCGTGCGCCACCCCCATGCATACATTAGGTCAGAAAATGCCTTCAACTGTCACAGTTAACCGATTCAAAATCATAAGTTTTCAATGCATGATCACTGCGAGGTGTACGTGGATAAGATGGCCTAGGTCCGAAATTACGACATCCAAATACTAGGCAAAGAAATGGAACCGTGACATCAGACTTGTATACGGCCGCATGTTTACAGGTTATGTTGTTTGAGTGATTACTAACATACCGGGTGGGTGTGTTCTCCGTAAAGAACTGACTGAGAATAAAGGTGCTTGTGAATCCACATCATGGAGTCACATACAGCGAGTGTAATGGCTCCTTGAGCACAACACGCGGTTTAACAGTACCCCAAATTTGGCAGTTCTGTGTATACACTGCATCCTGTAGTGTACAATGTGTCTCATCACTATAAAGAATATTGCCCGCCACATGTCATCAACTTCCATCGGCGCCAGAAACCGAAGAGAAATTTCAAAACGTTTCTGCGGAAGAGGTTTCAGTTGGTGCACTGTCTGGATCGTGTTCGGGTACCATGTACTACAGACCTCAAAGCTTTCCGTACTGTTGACCATGGGATGGACAACTCCCGCGACACTGCACAAGCACTAGCACTGGCTGGGACACATGCTGCAGGGTCACTCACAGCAATGGCAACCTTGTCAATAGCTTTCACTGCCTTCCTCTTCCAGGTGCCACACCAAGCTCATCCATGTTTTAGAATTTCAGTATCATCTTCTTAAAACCATTTAATAGCATGGAGCCTCTCCTCAGACTTTTCAGTTGGGGATACTCTCTCAATACAGCACTGTAATTACTGCCATTTACATAAAACAGTTTCAGTAAATGCGCACAGTCTTCTTCTCTATAGCCATACTGTTCACTGACATGTGCATCTAGTCTGGAGAACAATCAACACAGTAGTGGTTAAAAAAAAGCCATAGATAGGGATCCATCAGAAGCAAAATCGTACTGACCAATTTGCTTATTAAATATATTGGCTAAGGTCCAACAAGAGGCTTCTGCGTAACCATCTCCACGCGACAGGGAAATCCGTGGCCTTAGTCAGCACCAATTTGGCTTTAGATGGGAAATTCTATTGATGACACAATTAATTGGGCTTTCTAAATTGGAGAAAATCATTACAGAAGTGCTGACATTGCTGGTGCCTCTGATAATCTTTCGTGGCCAGAATTGTTTGCACGATTTCGAGATCTACAGGTAACCAGGATCCCTGTACAATAGTCTTCCTTATTGTTGTAGGAACAGAGTGGCTGAGTGGCAAGAGGGCCACCACAAGGTTGTAAAAAGGATTACCAAAGGATGTCCACGGGCTCTAACTGCAGACCCATCGTCCAGGATATTACAATTGAACCACTCTTGAATTTAACTGAGGGAGATGAACGTTCAGACGAGATTGTTGCATACCCTGATGACCTGTCAGTTGTGGTGTCAGCCAACACAAAAGCAATGTTGGAAAATTCGCCAGTAGTATGCTACATACAATACAAAAATGGTACAACCAAAGCAAATTATCTATAGCAGCACAGAAAAACAGCTTCCATAATGCTTAAAGGATCACTACAAAGACACCCAGCAATTAAAGTAAGCAACACGAACATAAAGCGCGAAGTAGTAACTAGATATCTTGGGACACACATAGAGAAACGACACAGCTTCAACGAACACACACGACTAACCACAAACAATGCCGAAAGTATACATCACAAACTAGAGACATTAAATTCGACACGACACAGACTACTCACACACCAAATGTACCGCTGGCAATTTTCAAATCATTATTGAGTTTTGCAGCAAGTACATGGGCACACAGACTCACCCTCATCATGAACAGGATCAGTGTTAGGTGGGGCAGAGGAGTGTGCTACTTGGACTATCTGGAGCACTCGGCACCACATCATTGATTCGCTATTTGTAGTGCATGGAATGCACATAACTGATATAATCATACTGGTTGATGATGGACAGACCTGAGAGTGAGTGTTGCAGATCACTGGGCACCACATAGAAGACAGGCGCCAACTAAAATTTGGTGTATGGACACTTGGCAAACAAGAGTGACATGAGAGTGGTGAGGGCTATCAAGTCCATTCATTTTCCCCAATATTAGGGAGCAGTTACAGTTGCGCCATGTCAACCCCCGCCGGGGCACAGTTCCATTTGTGACTGGACATGACCCTTATCCCGTGCACTCGCAGTGCATGTCGCTTTCAGAATGCAATCACTGCACATGCGAGGAAATTGCTTCCCCAGAACACTTCCTTTCGAAATGCATTATGTAATAACTTAAACACATGACGGAAATAATACTATACGATGCACTGAGGAATCCAGGTACATGGAGACAGTTGAGTACAATCACCAACATCTCAAAGCAGAACATGACGTATGCAGACACACATCAATACAGAAGGAGCAGAAGACGAAGACAGACCGACTTAGATAGCTCATGTATCTCCAGTACTCACGATGAAACGAGTCACAATTACAACACTTACATAACAGATAAACAGGAAACATACATAACATAAAACATGCACAACTACTCACGTGAACATTAGTCAAAGATTGCAATTTATATCTTACTAGCTATACCCGGCGAACTTCGTTCCGCCTCTGAAAATCTTTATATGTTATAGCTGACCCGGCAAACGTTGTTTTGCCATAAAAATTATCTCTAGTCTATAAGAATAATGTGTACGTGTAACACAATGTATACCCGGCGAACTTCGTTCCGCCTCTGAAAATCTTTATATGTTCGTTGTTTTGCCATGTTAATTATCTCTAGTCTATAAGAATAATGTATACATGTAACACAATGTATACGTTTAACACAAAAGCCGTGGTTGGCGGGTGCTCGTGAAAAGCTTAGGGGGAAGTCCGGCAGTATCGGCCATTATTAGTTCTAGCGTTTCACGGTAGATCGCGCGGATTTAACAATCGCAGCCGATACACGGCTCGTCCATGAGCATACAAACATAGCAGCAATTTCGTGTGGAAACGTGTTCGCCAGCATTATGGATAAGGTCAAGCGCACACGCATAGATTTTTATTGTACGTAAAAATATTGTACAACTAAATTCTTTTAAACGAACAAAGGAGAGCATAGCAACTTCTTTGTTCGACTAAAAGAATTTGATCGTACGCTATATTTCCGTACGATAAAAATCGATGCGTGTGCGCTAGGCCTAAATGTCGGTTTGGCGAATGACGCGTGCTACCTAGTTAAACTTCTCGGTCTTGTTACGTCGATTCAAAGAGGGATATTCGATAATTTTTTCATAATGTGGGGCCAGCCATAAAATATTTCTTTAAAGTCAGTACCGCCATTAGACTGTTTTTTATTTGCAGTGTTACATTTACACGAACATGATTTCGGCTTCAAAGTGCCATTATCAAGTGTTTTAAGTGTTACACACATCTTAGACACTGTATAATGGCACTTTGAAGCCGAAATCATGATCGTGTAAATGTAAAGAGGGATATTCGAGTCATTGCTTATGGTACGTTTTCTTCAATTACCTATCTATCGCATAGTGAAAGACTATCATCGGTAGACACCTGGCGGGGACAACTGATCAAGTGACAATTGATCAGTTATCGACCGGGATTGAAAATTATTAAATTACTAAAATCGCTATTAGAAAATAGGGGTTGGTGGTAGAAGGGTGAAAATTTAATGTTGTGTGTATTTTATAATGCCACATCATAAAAAATAAAAAATTGTCCAAAAAATAAGAAGAAAATTTTTGGGGTGGAACATCCTCATCACTTAGGGGTATGAAAAATAGATTACGACCGATTCTCAGACGTACCGAATATACGTGTAAAATTTCATCAGAATCAATCGAGTCGTTTCGGAGGAGTATGGCAACTTTTTTTTTATTAATTTTATATATAAGGAAAGGATTATGAGTGAATCTAATTAAAAGTTGAAGTAATTAGAATAGTCTGTGGATAGCTGTTCTAGAATCTACATTAAACCTGTACCCAACATTGTTAAGTAGTTCATGAATGAACAAAACACTGTAAACGTAATAAAAATGTAATATAAATTTAATATAAGGTAAGCAAGCAAAATCAAACACAACAGAAACAGGTCATGCATATTACACAAAATTAATGGGTCCACTAAACAAAAAGTCTAGTTTTATTCTACAAAAATGTTTTTACAAGATTAATGATAATTAGTGGTGGCTTGTAATTTCTCCTACAGCTATGAAGGATCACTGTATAACTTAATCAGACGACACAGAGGCAGGAGATTTTTCCAAAGCCAGGCAGGGTTTGTTCACTAGCTAACCTAGCACTAGTAATAGTTGTTTGTAACCTAACAAACATTAACTCACACAGCACACAAACAAACATCGACATAGATTAGATAAACATGAACTGAACAAATCGAGTTTGCCCGAAGACGGATGTTCATGTAGACAATACGAAAATGGCTAAACGACATGCGGACACTGGACTTGCAAGTTCAATACCGTGTCCCGTTCCCCAGGTAATGTTGGGGTAGCGATACCTACATATATTTTTTCCAGTCTTCTGTTCTTCTCTTCTTAAATTTTACCGTAAATTTATAATTTTCTACTTCAAACTCCTGTATTTTTATTTAAAAAATAAGTATAACTGCTGTCAGTAAATAAAAGGGTAACATCGAAGTGCAGACAAAAGAATTCCACGCAGCCCTACCTCCACTTTATACTCCATGGGCAACAGGGCCCTTGGCCTCAACAGCATAGCACAATTTTTCTGCATTTTGCTACTCGATAGTGGCCATAGGTACTGGCTAAGACGTGTGTGTGGAGCACTACGGCCTGCATAAAGTAATACGATGGCAACTGTCCACTTACATTATGGCTTGTCAAATGACTGGAACTAATTTGTTTCCTGCGTAAATCGGTTCTGCATTAACGCATCTACCAAGTTTCACTGCCATATGATAACTACACCCCACACTAGACCTCCGTAAGTAGCTCCACTTTAATTATAACCACCCAGTATTTTACAGCTCCGAGAAACCGTACTTCCACGGGCTCCGAAATGTCCACGATAAAACGAACAGACGCTCTGTCAATGAGCTACATCATACGCAACGCATATCTTCACGAGGATTTCTGTAATGTGTGTGGCTTTTGTAAGACTATAGGACATCTAACAGACCGCACATTCTCTATATCTCTGACAGACAACACAAAACTAGTGATAGAGAAACATATGGTCACACAAAGATTGTGAGTAACTGACGTTTAGACGCACAATAACACAGGAAAACTACATCAGATCGGCGAGTACTGAGTCGAATCGAAACTGGCCGCATTGCGTTCTCAATTTTGTATTAGATCTGTTCACAGATGCAAAAACTGTTGCTGTTTTTTGTTTCACCGCGCGACACACGACTAAAACACTGCTAGTTCTGCTATTTTACGGAACCCGCTGAATATCCAGCAGTATGATCCTTCTTAACGTTTAAAAACCCTCGTAGCGACGTACATGACGCTGAGATAAGTAATTTAATGTAAGACACATGATGTCGCAAATGCCAAGAAATAAACACCCTAAAAAAGTGTGTTGAAAATGTGGCGTCACCAGACGAAGTAGCTCACATCACATTCGGCGAGCGGTTGCGCGTGAAGGAGTGATTGAGCGATGCAGTATTTGCATTCGAGCAAACGGTGCAAATTTTGAACACATTCTGTAAATGTGATTGGGTATAAATTTGCAAATGTGATCTGTTGTAAATGTTGAAGTTTCAAAACTATTGCCCTCACTGTATCCAAGTAAAAGCTGCTCTAGTTTTGTGTGTCTTCCGCTCTGTCCCTTCGTTAAAAAAAAATAAATAAATAAATAAAATAAATACAGACATTACTTAGTAAAGAAAACGTAGGTCATTTACCGGTAACGACGCAGTTCGGCTATTTGTGACGCAATATGGTAGGTTTTTGTTGTGCTGTACTTTGCAGTAAAACAGGAAAGACCACGTGACTGGCAAATAAAATAGTAATCTTACCTCGTCTAACGCAATGAAAAAAAAAAAAAAAATACGGCCTGCCAGACACACGACTCGAGCCCTGTGCTTCACACACTAAAGTCGCGCACCTGGGCCCAGGGTCTTAGCGCGCTGAATTCTTAACTTGGCTTGGGATGATGGAGTACGACAGACCGACAGGCTCAACAGCTGCAAATGCGGCGAGATAGGTCAGCTGGTGACGTCACATGTTCCACATTTACGATCTTGTCCCATTCGAAAGAGGCCACACAAACAAACCTTTGCTTAAATTACACTTATAGGCTTTGCATAAAAATGAGAAAATGAAGTAAGTATGTCATGCTTTGTTCATAGGGAAATGAAGATGAATAACAAAAGGTGCTGGAAGTGACTGCCCTCGACTTGTAAACAGTTGAACTCGACGCTGCTGATTCTAAAATGTTGCTGTCAGAACCTCTGGTATCACTGCCTGGATTTCACAGATGATCTCTCGTAAATCTTCCAAGTTGTGTGGTTTGTTCCTGTGGACCTAGCCTTTTAGGCCACCCCAGAGGAAACAGTCAGGTGGTGTTAAAAATCAGGTGACCGTGGGGGCCACAGTTCTTTCGAAATCACTCTGCCGGCGAAAAATGTTTCGACCGACCTCGGCCTCGGTCACTCGAGACGTGTGGCATGTGGCGCCGTCCTGTTGGTACCAGCCGAAGGTAAGTTCTTCGTCGTCCAATTGGTTCACAAATTCCCGTAACTTTTCGATGTAAACTGCACTTGTCATAGTAGACTCGAAAAAAATTGGTTCGATGATGCGACGCTGTGATATTGCGCGCAAATCTTTTGTGAATGCAGGGGTTGCTTGACCAGTGCATGTGGATTTTCATCACATCACAAACGTGTATTCTGAGAGATTACATAGCCAGAGACGTGGAACCACGCATCACTGAACCATATGTAATGCAATATTCCTGGCCTCTGAGCAATAAATTGCTGAAACCAACGACAAAATGTAATGCGTTTGTCTTTGACACTGACATTCAGTTCCTGAACAACTGTAAACCGGTATGGATACATGCTGGCGTTCTTCGCAGCTCGCGACTTGTACTCCGTGACATACCACATTCCTGAAATAAACGTTGAACAGACTATGCAGAAGAGGCCAACAACGTTGTTTCACGTCAGTCACGTTTCCTCGCGATAATGGCGGCCTACCCCGCCGTGAAGATCCAACACCGTTCCACTGCTCTCCATCTTGTTCACTAACTTTTGTACTCGGCATTTACGCGGTACATGCTGGTCACCAAACCTTTCAACAAACATACGCTGAGATATGTTAATGAAAACCAACACTGTTTCACAAGAAACATGGGCTCTCCGACAGAACAGCGATAGTCACTAACACACTGTTGCGTCAAATGATGCACAGTCACGTTTTCTAGCGATAATGGCGGCCTCCCCAGCCGTGAAGACCCAACCGTTCCACTGCTCTCAGTCTTGTTTGCCGCGTCAAACGTCACAGATTACATGGTGCAATTTCAGCGGAATTACTACACATGTTTGTGAGGTCTCTTTCGAGTGGGACACCGTGTATAAAATCACTTGTCTCACTGTCATCTACGTCGCTTCGGAAGTATTTAAACATTAACAAGAATCACCCTGTATATGCTACCTCCTCGTAGAGCACTTTAGACTGTCACAAAATAAGCAAAGACTTGGTCTGCACGGGAAATGCTTTAGATTATCCGCAAATATTTAGGATAGAGAGTGCTATCGTTTATCAGAGAAGCCGCCCAAACTATCTCAGTAAGTGGTTCGATTTCGAAACCTCGCCTTCCAGAAAGTTCGGTGTCCTTAGCATTAAAGATGAGATGGCCTTTGATAGTCTTATAGATATTGTAAATGACCACTGTATGAAAGCAAACGGTGACGAGTTGTACAATGAATTCGCAGGGTTGAGAAGTGTCACCCAACTTTTAAAACTTCAGATTTGCCAACTGATCAAAAATGGGTTCATTTCTTCGCAAAACTATTTCCTTACTTATTAAAAACAGTGAAATTTATGTCTTCCATTCCTGTGTACACAACATACACAGAGAACGTGCGTTTTCCTCGAGGAAAAATTTGTGTACTGATGAGTGAAATATACTTCAGGTGATATCTGTGGAAAGCGAACTCCTTGTAAAAGTAATCTATAATATGTGCAGCTCAGAGGCCTGTCAGCATATACTACAGAAGAAGAAATTTATGCAGACCCGCTACATCAGAAAGAAAGTACGTCTGTGCATTTCAGATTTTGTGTGAGGACAAAAACTGACGAAAGTTAGTAAGAATTGCACATTTAATATCTTAAGAGCTACCATTTGATTGGAGCGTCCTCACTTTTGACTTGTCAAAGGCAGCAGTGTCCCTCCGTTGACTCGCCAAAGATGGCAAACCGATACAAGGTTAAAATTCATGATATAAAGCTCTCTCTCTCTCTCTCTCTCTCTCTCTCTCTCTCTCTCTCTGTGTGTGTGTGTGTGTGTGTGTGTGTGTGTGTGTGTGTGTGTAAATTTGTAAAAGAGGGGAATTTTGAGTACATTAATAGCCATTTTTGAATGATTAATTGCCAGGAAAATTCTAAATAAAGAGATATCTTTATGAAAAAATTGGAATGTCTGATGTGCTATCAGACGAATTTTCGCGTTCGAATTGCGTGGGAGTTTTGTAGGTATTTTGCTTGTGAAAGGGTACGCAGTCTTTTTACTAAAAAATACACCGCACGCCATGTCATATAACGAAGCTGCCTCCGAGGGAACCTCTAAGTGCCAATAAAGCACTCCAAAGAAAATTAAATTCCCAGATCTACTGTCCAAATTGTTACTAGTGATGTAGAGGTGAAAACTAAATATACAGGGAAGTAACATTTGTTACTGCAAATTGCACGCGTGGTGAAACAGTCTTCCGGTTTTGACAGCGGGTCATGTGTAGCGAACTGCAATTATTTGGTTTCATAATCCTCTCATATTTGAGCAGAATCCATTCTGAAACAGTGATTCTGATAGATCTGCAAAGCAAGCACCAACAGATGTCATTCTCATCGGACTCGAAACAATACCCAGTCACAAATCACTTTATAGACTGTCGAACAGATGATGTCAGAGATAACACATCTGATGAACAGGGTGGATACTCCAACAGTTCGTACATCAAAACTATCAATTTTTCCACAACCAAATCACTTTACGGGCAAATTCGTTGCTCTGCTGACGTGGTCAGCTACTACCTTTCATCATCGATCGTTCATGACCACATCTCTCAAAATCTTGGTTGCAGATTCACATCACTCATTTTCTATAGAAATACGGCTAAACCTGAGTTCAGCTTCCTATTTCATAATTAGTGAAAGCGAGGGAGCAGGTTTCGAATAAACCACATCACAAGCTTTCGATGAACTTCCCTTGGTGAAAGAAACAAGAAATTTTATGAGGGCACTGTACTTCAGTCTATCCATTTGAACGAAACTTTTAAAAACTCACATAAAACAAAACTATTTCCACTGAACAAGGTGGCGCTTTGGTGTGAGACAATGGACTCAACTTCGGGTGGAATTTGATTTTCTGTTGTCCTTGAACAGGACACAGCCGATTCCAATTCCTATCCTACCTCGATCAGGGACTGTTCCGTTTCCATTGGTTCTGCAGTGAACGGGACGTTAAACCCGTAATTTATACCACAGTTTACGGGAAAGCTTGGCATAAAATTATTGCGAGATACAAACTAACACACTAAAAACAAAATTTCACTAACCCTAACATCATATCCCTGCTATGCCGAATAAGCCCTAATATTAATGTTGTTGATTACTGAGAAAACGAACCATGCATGTATTCAAAGGAAAGAAAACCTTGCGATTAGGTCCTGAAGACCACGCGATAGTCGACCGACCGTGTGTCGCCCTCAGCTATTCATCTCGAATGCTTTTATGAGCGATCTGGGATCGGCCAGAGAGTTTTAATCTCCTTGGTGTCAGCCGTGATGACTGGGTGTTGTGTGATGTCCTTAGGTTAGTTAGGTTTAAGTAGTTCTAAGTTCTAGACGACTGATGACCATAGATGTTAAGTCCCATAGTGCTCAGAGCCATTTGAGCCTTGGTGTCAGCACAAAGTACTCTCTGCAGTCGTCGACATTTCGGCTTTGGAGCCTCTACCTCTCATTCAGCTAGCTCCGTAACTGGCACCACGAAGCTGGGTGCAACCCGGTCCAGTCCTCCCACCAAAAAATGGGTCCCTGGCATTACTGGTAATCGAACCCGGATTCACAACATGAGGGATTGTGATGTTCGCCATTAGGCTACGAGAGCCGGCCGCCAATTTTCTAGGATATTATTATGTTGGTGATTTCTTGTTACTTCCTTCTCCAGCTTATTTTGCAGTAAGGGAATTTGCATACGCGCTTATACTGGTAGTTTAAGCTGAGTCATAAACATACCATGAAAATAGGAGATGAGGAGGAATGTCAACACACTGCCTCTTATCACACGTTGATTTTGTATTCTCCATGGTGCGACAATTTCATTGTTGTTGTTGCTAAACAGTTCGGGCTTGTCGGCTGCTCTTCGGTACTATATTGTTGACTAGCGCGCTTCATTGTCGAGTGGGGTTGGTGCTTGTCTGGTCGCATGAATGATGTTTCAAACTACATTTTAGTTGGATGTATAATCCGTAAGAGGAAGTCAACTACCATATAAAGGGATAACACCTGTTTCAAAAGACGTCAGTCCTGCACTGTAAACATCAAGTGACATCATCATATTCAAATTGGCTCTAAGGTTGGGACTTAACATCAGAGGCCATCAGTCTCCTAGGCTTAGAACTACTTAAACCTAACTAACCTAAGGACGTTACACACATCCATGCCCGAGGTACCATTCGAACCTCGACCGCAGCTGTAGCGCGGTTCCGGATTGAAGCGTCTAGAACCGCTCGGCCACAGCGGCCGGCGCATAATATTCCTTCTTAGACAAAAAGAAAGTGCTAGTCAAAAGACACTTTTTTTTAATAGGGCTAGATGGCTGGATCTATTACATCGTGACCGGTTTCGACAGCTAAATGTGGTGCTTTCAGGCTACAGATGCGTCCAAAGCGGTTGAAACCGGTCCCCTTGTCACAATTGTAGCGATCTTGATATGCTAAAAAATTTCAAGGCTTACATTGACATCACGTGTTCCCTAATTTAACAACGTTAAATTTCATTGACTTTAACGTTCGAAAGTGATTGCAATAGCATTTGTTACATTCGTCTACTAAATATTGAGAAGCTTTAATGAATATTTTTTTAAGTTTATTTCCTCTAGATTTATTATTAGTGGCTGAAGGAGGCCACCCAAAAGCCATATAAAATTATCATATTACCTTGTTCTGGAGGCAAAACTACTGAGATTGTAAACGCATAGAAAATCCAGTTTGTTGAAATATTCTGAACTTGTACCAACATTACTGCATCGCCCAAAATTGCAACGCCGTAACAGTCTGCCTATTATAATTCGCCTGTGCAGCTGAACCGCCTCTCGGTACTGAATCATTCTTAGATGCTTGTTAACAGCACTTAATATAGGAGAGAACCAAATAAGCATTAGTAACTGGGAAAATACCAGGATAACTAAAAGATTTCTTCAAATGAACATACATTCTGGATTTTGCCCCACACACTGGCGCTTTTAAATTCGGTCTCACTATAGTATGAACTACTGTTTCACTTCCAAGTCTGCTGGACTCCCACCCGTCACCAACAATGGTGAGAAGTACTATATCATTTGCTGAATTTAACTCAGTGGAGCCAACTAGAGTGGGTGGGGCCGAAGGCGAACTTCGTCTTAGCTGGCTTACCCCTTTTCCCATATTTTGTTGATTCCCATAGCTGCTTAGATTGTTTCCAACTATAAGGCGATTCTTTTTCAATGTTTCATGGGCGATCAATACAAAAATCGTCGCATACAGAAGCACCAATCACAAAATACAATTTTTAAAATTTTCGTTGCATTGGCTCACTTGGAATAAAGAGGAGTGGCCCCCATCTAGTAGGCGAAAATGATAAACTATCCTCTCCTTACAAAGGAAAGGTAGGTTTTATGAAACTTTAACTTGCCACAGTCCCTTTCATCTCTGTCCCCTTCCCAGTATTGTGTCCTTCGACCCATTCCTTTCTTTTCCCCCTACTACTTAGCCTACCCTCTCCCCCCTTTCTTTGTCCTTCCTAAATTGGTTTTCGGATACCACGAAACTGCGCCCCCGAGGAAAACAACTCCAAGGGCACGCGTCCCTGGTGCCACCGACTTGACTAAATCTAAGTGCAAGACGTACGACACGTAGTAGCATGATTATCTAGCAACATTCTATTAAGTTAGCTCCAGAGGAAGCAAAAATGTATGTATTACACAAATAAAGCAACAGCAGCTCACACAAAAAATCAAGAAACGTAGTATTTATCAGTCACATTAAACAGTACTTACATCAACGCTCAACAATCATTTCAACAACTCGCCACAAAACAGATACCGTATAGTTTCCAGACTGTGAGTCAATAATTTGGCTGAGAAACGAGGGAACAAGGGGAACAAGTCGAGCCGCGAACTTTTTACTATTCTACATCATCTTTTTAATAATGGATTGCGTGGGGATGGGGGAGGAAATCACGATGGAACCGATCAGCGCTCTTCTTAATTAATGACGTCTTTTATGGATCTCTCTGTACTGCAGGGCAACGGAATGAGCAAACGCTCTTAAAATCCCCCTCCCGCCGGTTTTATATGACATACCGGAAAAGACTGGAAGTGACGCTGAAATCCGACGATCAAAATGGGAAAGTGGGTGTTTTGTCTCGAGGGAAGGATCACGTCAGTAGAAACGCAGAAGCCGCAACAAACAATATAGAGGGAAGGATCACGTCAGTAGAAAGGCAGAAGCCGCAACAAACAATATAAACCCAAACTGAAGAAGCCTGGACGGCTAATTCAATTCTGTTGCCTCCTGCGTACAAATCCAATGTTCTGGATTACCATGGTGGCGCTGTATGCCCTTAAAGAGTCAATACGTAATAAGAATATATAAGTGTCGTCGAGGTTACAACCCTTAAAAAAAATACAAAATTCCATGTCCTGCATCATTATCTACCAATCAAACAAACTATCGTGGATATTAAGTTAAGTAGCCAAATGAATTTCCGGAATATAATAATTTTCGTTTGTAAATACGATAACATTATAAACAACACGATGAGCAATATATTTATACGAAGATAGTAAGTTACGTAAAAGTTTGCTGCATGAAATTCCATCTGATGTAGGCTATTGTTTCGTATATCAGAACTTAAACAGCACGTACTTAAAACACACATTTAGTAGTCAATGATCACGTCCCTTTCAGCCATTGGTGACTCAACCCCTTGTGCTAATACGATGGTTTCCTCCATATTAATTGTATGTCAGTTACAATGTTAGTAAATAAAATGAATATGAGAGTTCAAAGTTAGGAAATCTGTGCATAGAATGTACTGTTACCGGATTCTTTTACTATATATCTATGTATACTAAGCAGTGTCTAATTTTTGCGTAATTCACTAGCACGCTCTCGTATCACGTGTTCAAAACTTCATAATAAACATGACGCAAAAATTTGCACAATAGAGTAACTCTATGCCCAGCTTACGTATATGGCAAACACTGTTCATAAATTAAATTACTTGGCTTTCTAACACCAACAAATGCTGACAGTGCCAGTTTTCGATCACGACTTCCTGCTCCTCAATCTGTCACTTCAGTACTCTGAACAACAAACAACAGCTAAAAACAATTAAAAACACTTCGCAACATTTCATCATTAACAACTGCATTACAACAAAAAGAATTTTGATGACTGGGCTGCAAAACGAACAGTTTTGTTTAAATACATCCATCTAAAGAAACCAAACAATAACAAAACACAAGGAACTGCAACGTGCATACTCAAATTTTAATTGCCCGTGTATTTGTTGTTGTTATTATTCACACGTGGCACAATAACTTAAACGAAACGACGTATATGTCACGAACAAATACCTCCAACATTAATGGATATTTCCGCGACCAAAATGAATTTGCATTTTGGTTCTTTCAGCGTATACAGACAGTAGCCATTTTCATTCGTCGACATTTGTTTACAAATATCTCACCTCAAACTGCCAATGTGCCGCTTGCAGCAATTGTTTTGCTTGTTCTCTGGCACAGCCTGCTGCCAAAACAAACTGATTGATCATCACCTGCTCGCGCAAGGAGTCCATTTTACGTGAAAACGAGCCAAAATAATACACAACAGGTCACGACACCACACTTGTTTTCAAAACTACTCATCCCCCAGACATGAATGACGTCAGTTTCGGTGCCTCGATTGGCTGAATGCGTTTCGCTGTTCCACTAATAGCACATCGCCCCTACAAGTTACGTTTTGTTGCAGCACAACAAATTTAGCGGTATCGGGGCGGAGTATGGAAAAGTTAAAACAGTGTTGCCGAAAGGGACACATGCATAGTATCACATAAAATAATACACACCTACAGCTTCTAAGTGGTGGATTCAAACTTACGACATGTGTAGAATTAGCAATGATTTTGAGTTATGCATGTTTCCTTGTGTACGTAATTTTGAGTGATGGAAGTGCATTGTTTGTACGCTTTGAAATGAATACCGGGCGCTCAAGAAGCAGCATAAAGTAAGTAGAGACGTGAGTTTGACGTCGGGGTCTAAGAACACCGCACACACTTGACCTTCTCAAATACAATAACGTTTCAGCTAATTTGTCCATGTGTAGGCAGCTTTGAATAAATAAAAAATCTGTTTGTGACTTTAATACGTTATCACTATAACGATAAGCTAGCTTACCGGTGGTTACACAATAGGAGGTTAAGGATAATAATTGTTTCTTTAACTAAGTCCTTTAATGCCAACATTTTTGTATCAGTGTCGTCCTATATAGCATTACTACCAGTACTGGTGTAGTAAGCTCCAATATTTGTTAGATAGTCCGATATTAGTCATTTTTTTTCGTGTTTTCAAAGGGTTCTTTCCAAACATTTTTCAGAATTCTAACATTTGCGTTCAAGAGTTGCATTTAAAGCAAATGAAAACTCATGACCCTATGTAGCAAAGGAGAGAGAAAAAAATAATCATACTGTAGGCAAGAAGTTATTTGATTGAAAGTGACCAATACAAATATAATTATGAGGCATATTTTTAAATTTGTTGAGAGAGAGGAGTGTTTCTGCATTCACCCCTTACCTTACATGGGTGCAATACAAAGGTACTCTTGTGTCTACACAATTAGTACATGTACTAATCGTGTTACAAAGTTGACAGGGTGCAGTAGTCTCATCTAGGAGATGAGTGTTTGAAAGAAGTTTAAGCACAGAGAGAGAGAGAGAGAACAGCTGTCACAGCGTCCATTGTTTGGAAATACACTTTCATAATAGTTTGATCAGGTAATAGGATAACCATAATTATAACTTTGTCCTGTAAGGAATGCAGGAGGCCAAGATGTGTCAGTGTTGCATATCAAAGGGCTGTGGCTTCATCTGTTGTATATTTTGAGGATACTGAGATAGCATAAACATATTGCTTGTCGGATCCTTGTTAGATATGTTGGTTTAATAATTCTTCTGTCGAGTGTACTTTGCTCATCAAGCACACAGTAGAACTGTCAGTCAGGCATTCATTCTGGGGTTCTGTTGATGACATATGTAGAATAAGCACTCCCTTGCTCCCATTCTTTCCAGTGAATCATCATAGATAATTTTTAATCAACAATTGGTTCCATGTGCTATGCATCAACATTGTTAATGTTCAGGTTAAACAGAAGGGGCCAGTGAAATATGAGTGAGGTATACAGTTATCTCTTAACACCCAGCATCATTTGGCTGAAGAATATGATAGCAGTGGCAATACAATCAAAGCTTTAGTAATGTCTAGATAGGATCAATACCTGTGCATTTGTATTTTTTGTTGCATCCCAATGCGGGAAACGGGTGTGTTATGTGAAGTGCTGAGGCATAAAAGCCAAAGTTACATATTGGACAACCTCCCTGTCCCTAAAATCTCGATTGTGATGACAGACTGATCTATAGTGCAGCCTGAGGAGCTCCATATTCTGTGCCTTATGAGGCATTTCCAAGTTACAATTTCAGCTATGTTATTGAAAGGATTTGGTGTAGTAATGAGTTAGTAATTCCAAGGGGACAACAGTGTTTCCCTAGTTTTGTGAAATACTGGACTGTGGGTGTCTTTCAATTGCCAGAGAAATGTTGTGTTGATGAGTGGCATAAGTGATGTATGAAGTGTTGCTAAGTTGTTGGTGAGAATACCGATAACCAAACATCCAGGCCCATTTATGATTCAGTGATCTAGTTTTTGTTAAAATGTGCAGGTAACCTTGAAATATGGCAAAGATACATGGCAGGAACATAATTTATTAGCAGTATGTTTTTGCATGATGGTGTTCTTTGCTGAGGAGTATAATGTCCACATTTGATATATAATGCAGCTATAACTGTGACTTTTCATGTGTTTCATGATTATATTGTTGCATATGTTGGAATATAAAGATATTTCAATATTTATTACAGATTTTAAATACTGTAATTCTTTAGACATTTACCTGAATAAATAAGAAAGTTGCCATCTTCACAGTGAAATTACTATCAAACAAAATAAGAAAAATTGTTTCTTAGCTTAATTAAACATGAACAAAATAATGGCACTAACACCATGTCCTATTCTCTTTTCCTCCAATATTTACAAGTTTCAGAGGGTCGACAGAAGCGTCCGATCCCACGCGTCGGCTTTGACCCGTGACGTAAGGGTGTTGTCGTGTGTGACGTCATGATGGTGCGGAGTTTGGTTTAAGTGTGGCTGTCTCCAGTTCTGTTTTATCTTATTTTATTTACTTTTCTGATCAGTTCGTTCTATCTCGTGAGATTTTTTTTAAATTTAAAAACACTTATTACTTATTTTAATTATCTGTTTCCTCCAATTTCTGTTTTAGTTTATTATATTTATCTTTCTGATCTGTTCGTTCTATCCCGTGAGATTTTTTTTTTAAAGACAAAAAACACTAATCAGCTACTGAAGCATCTTTATCTTCTATGGGTTGCAGGGGTTACGACCCCTGGGGAGGTGGGTGGGTATTCATGCATTGCTGTCTTCACTTATACGTTGTAGCTACGCAAGGCGTCTAAATTTGTTTATATTTAGTTTGCCCCCCACCCAAAACATCCCATTTCCCGCGCTTGTCCCGTTAGTGTCATTAGGCTTCTGGTGGAAAGTGTGTGTTTTTGTTTCCGCCATATTTGTGACGTCATGGGTCAAAGCAGACGGGCGGGATCAGACGCTTCCGTATTTCCGTTTGACACTGATATTGCATTGTAAACCTGAATAAAAATGTGCCGTGAAAGCATTGGGGCCATTATGGCTGTAAACTTCCGTATAATCAAAATACTGATACATTAAGGGCACCGGGAAGTGAAAATCCATCGAAACAGCAATTTTTTCAGTTTCTTTTAACTTTTTGGTTGTGTGAAGTTATACCTTTCCTGACCAGGATATGTATTGCTTTTGTATGATTGATGTATGTTTTTAACTAGGAGGGAGCATTCTTGAAACAACGACAGTCTCCTCTGTCTTTTGTCAGTTGCAACAGACTTTTACTATCTTTACTTGGTATATTCTCTGACTTGTGCTTTTCTAATTTTCCTGGTATTAACAGTGTATAGGTAGCACCTGAGCATCAATTCAGCACTCTTTTTACATTTTACTTGTTTTTGAAGGATACGTGTTATTTCAAGAAGTAATCTTCAAGTGTTTAAATAATTAAATTTAACAATATAGATCGTAATGGGCAGAATAATATGAAGAAATACTAATAATTTAGAAGAAATGAGAAAAGTTGTTTGGACCTCCTTCTTCTACAGGATTTCTACAGACAAGGATCCGAAATCATGGTGTGGGTATTGGAGAGCTAGTGTAAGTGGTGATTTATACAGATACAATCATCCCCAACCAACATCAATAGCACACATTATAAAACCTACCTATAGGTACCTAGTTAGCAAAAACTAGCTTGCTAAATGCAACTTTGGAAGAACTCAAAATCCCAACTAAAGTTTCAGTAAGACTTGCCTAAAACGGTATTTCTGGGTCTCAAAACCCTAAAAATTGGTGGCATGGGTGCAGTGTTGGGTTTTGAAGATGGGTCAGTTAGCAGACTGGAAATTTTCAGTGATGTTGGCATGGAACATGTAGAATGAGCTACTGTCAGTGGCCCAGTTGAGGGCGTGGGAGGCTGAGAAAAGTACATTACAAATGACAAAAGAGGCTAGAATTTTCTTAAAAGAAAGAAAGAAAAGGGCCTTCAAACATAAGCTGGAGGATTCAGTAACTCCAACAATGACAGCTATGTACCCGGTGAGTTTTAACGTTGTATATAGGTTGAACAGATCGTATCAAAAACTTTAAATGCATTTTCCCAGAAGTATGAAATTTTCAGCTTTAGGTACAATTTTCTGTGAAACATTTAGCCTATGGTAATGAAGCATGATACAGAAATTAATTACATCACTTGTATTAAAATGCAGAAGAAATATGGCACTCAAATAAAGGGTGTGCCAAATATTTAGATAGACCTACCTTTTTTTTCTGTTTTGGTCACATACTTAGCTGTGAATTTCTCCTGTGACAACAATACTGCTGTTATCTAAATAATGCACTTTAAAGAAGATATGAAAACTTTTGCACATTTCATATTTGATTTGGACAAATAGTTTTTGAGAAATGTGTACCAACATTAGTATGGTCAACCATAGGGAATACACTCACAATCAGGATCCCTTTAGTTAGTGAATTCAATTCACTTTTTGTAGGAGTTGTTGTACCTCATACCCCTTCGTACTTGGTGACAATAATCTAGTTTAGTAGAATTTATTTAATTGTTGTTAAGAACTCAGGATAGCAATGACAACAACAAAAACAAGAGTTAGGTTAAATCATGTAGTCATCTGCATGGTTTTTATGTAGAGAAATTGTTGTAGGTGGCTTTCTCAGATGAAACAAATGATAAAAAATCTGAATAGAGCACTTCTTTCTTGTGTCTTTGAGTGAAGTGTATAGCTACGTAGTTACAGAGTGTATGAGACTGATGAAGCAAATGACTGGTGAAATCAGTAAAGGCATCTCTGCAATATTATTCACTGTTAATACCTATCTTTCTTGTTATGTTTACAAAACAGTGTCTCCATCTGCCTAGTATCAATGATAAAATATTTTTAGGAAGAAGTCATGTTGCAGTAGAAATACAGCATCAAGTAGCCAACACAGGTAATTCATGATGCTGCTTTACAAGATATAATTCTGAGATATTATACTGAAGAGCGAAAGAAACAAGTACACCTGCCTAATATCGGGTAGGGCCCCTGTAAGCACACAGAAGTGCCGCTACACAATGTGGCATGGACTGTAGAATGTCTGTAGTAGTGCTGGAGGGAATTGACACCATGAATCCTGCAGGGCTGTCCATAAATCGGTAAGAATACTAGGGTGTGAAGATCTCTTTTGAACAGCATGTTGCAAGGCAGCCCAGATATGCTCAATAATGTTCATGTCTGGGGGTTTGGTGGCCAGCAGAAGTGTTTAAACTCAGAAGAGTGCCACTCTGTAGCAATTCTGGACGGGTGGGGTGGCACATCGTCCTGCTGAAATTGCCAAGTCCATCGGAAATCATATTGGATATGAATGGATTCAGGTGATCAGACAGGATGCTTCCATACATGTCACTTGTCAGAGTAGTATCTAGACGTATCAGGGATCCAACATCACTCCAACTGCACATGCCATACATCATTACAGAGGCTCCACCAGCTGGTCCATGAATTCATGAGGTTGTCTCCATACCCGTACAATCCATCCACATGATACAATTTGAAACGAGACTCGGTCCAACCAGGCAACATGTTTCCAGTCATCAACAGTCCAATGTTGGTGTTGACGGGCCCAGGCAAGGTGTAAAGCTTTGTTAGTGCAGTCATAAAGGATACACAAGTGGGCCTTCGGCTCCAAAAGCCCATATTGATGATGTTTTTCACACGCTGACTCTTGTTGATGGCCCAGCATTGAAATCTGCAGCAATTTGTGGAGGGGTTGCACTTCTGTGGCATTGAACAATTCCCTTCAGTCGTTGTTGGTCCTGTTCTTTCAGGATCTTTTTCTGGCCGCAGCAATGTCAGAGATTTGATATTTTTACCAGATTCCTGATATTCACGGTACACTCATGAAATGGTCGTACAGGAAAAATCCCTATTTCATCGCTACCTCGGAGATGCCGTGTCCCGTTGTTCGTGTGCCAACTGTAACACTATGTTCAAACTCACTTAAATCTTAATAACCTGCCATTGTAACACTAATAACCGATCTAACAACTGTGCCAGACACTTTTCTTATATAGGCATTGCTGACCGCAGTACCGCATTCTGCCTGTTTACATATCTCTGTCTTTGAGTGTGAATGCCTATACCAGTGTCTTTGGCACTTGAGTGTACAACTAAGGTTCAGTAACTTAGTATATTTGTAAAGATAATCAGGACTCACCCATATAACACGTTTACACATTACAGTAGGCCAAATGAATCTATCCAGCGGATTATATACAAACAGTTTTAAATAACACTGAACAATGAAAACTCTGGGATGGACAACAGCAATATGAAATAGGATAGATTTTGCTTTGCTACTTGAGTGACAGGCACATTCCCCATTACTCTCTCTCTGGGTTTCATGTTCAGTCATCCTCAAACAAAACAAGTTTTCTTCAGTTGGAGCTTTGTTAGTGTCCAGCCAACTCTCTGGATCAAGAGTATTTCTTTCATGTCTATATTTTTTGAGACAATGAAACACTTAAGTATGCTTGGAGAATCCCCAGATACCAAATACTTTTGAGCCTTATTCCAAACCATCTTGCAACTATCATATTGCTGAAGTGTGTAAAGTATGATTAGATTTGATGTTAATATCACATCTTTCTTAGAAATTAGGGCATTAGATAGGAGCTATTCCCAAAATTTTCAGGATGACATACGTGGCCAAGATTTTTTAAAAAATGTACCACTTTGCAGTAACAGTAATGCATGAAGCCACCAGGAATTGTTGTATCAGTGTTTTTTACAAGGAAGTATTTTCATTGATAATGCTGAATATCAGCTTATTTTAGTTGGAACATTTTGTGTAATCTTAAGCTTTCTGGCAAATCAATTTTTATTCCTCTTAGGGCGTCCAACCGGGTGCAGTTGTTTGTGAAATATATTTCAACAGTGTACCTTGCCATCATCTTCAAGTTATATCTGTAAAGTGAACATCTCTGCTACATCATGCCTACACTATAGTCACACCTCTGTCATTAACTGGCCACGTGTCATATTGTGCTGAATGATTTTTATTTTTTTACATGGCAGGGGGGGGGGGGGGGAATGAGGGAGGAGGGAAAGTGATCACTGAATGCTGGACACAAATACTGTTCACTCAGTACTTCTGCTGACCTCATCTGGTATAGAAATTGCTCCTGGACAATGATGTGACTTGAATAATGTGTGAGGCCCAATGCTCAGCCAACGAATGTCACACTGGATGAGAGACTTACCAGACATTGTTTGTTTTATAATGGCATACCTTATAAAGTAGAACACAAGTGTTCCCAAGCGTGCATTGCAACAACTTTTTTTGAGTCAGTTGCTGCATTGTCATGTTGTCTTTAATATCCAAAAGCAACACCTAGAATAGAGGTGTCTTAAATGTAGCTTTGCATTGTATTTTGATCACTGCTGTAAGTGTTACCAACAGAAGAAAAATATTACTGAATTTAATTAGAAATAAAGGAGGGAAGGCTATAATTAGAAATATCTATTCTGCCGATTTCAAAACTTTTCATTTTCCTCAGTTACACTTTAAAGAATGTTATCACTAATGAATTAAGAGTAATTAAAACTGGAATATAGAAATGAATAGACAGAAAACTTGCAATAAATTGTGGAGCTAATTTTTATATCATCCTCTCCTCCTTACCTTAATCCAGGTTGATAAAGAACCAGACTAACAAATAGTACACAGTAACTTACTGAACTAGGTTTTTGTTAGCAACTACATCTTTTGCGAATTGCATCAGAAAGACACATTTGTTGTCTGCAAGAACATTTATACATACTGTAATTAGTAAAGGTTCAGCTGCACTACATTGAAGTACACCAGATACTGGAGTTGGAGATAAAGATTTATATGAAACATGAATTAGGGAAGACAGTGTCGTGTTGCAACACTCTAAGCTGCTTATTTCTCTAGTTCACCATATCATCATGTAAAACTTCTTAGTTTAGAAATCAAATTGAAATCCTAACTAAGGTGTTGCTAGTAACTTCCAGATAACGTGCCAATTAAGGAAGGAATATTTGACCTTTGATCATCTTTTTGCAGAAAACCATTACTATGATATAGAATGTTAAGTTTTACAGAGTGTCAGAAAGCATAAAGATCCCCACTGGAAATAATATAAATATGTAACACAGAATGATCAGACTCAACTTTCATTTTCCCTCATGTTAAATTAAGTTTTCATTACAAATAACTGTAAATTCATTTTACTTCTCGTCATTTGTTATATGTATCTCCACAAAAAACATTGTTTATCCTTTTTTTAGTTAATGTAATTATTGCGATATTTTCCTATGTGAACACTTTGTCATTTTTGTTTCTTCTGTACAAATAATATCTGTGTAAACTGCAAATCATGTTTACCTGTGTTTGCAGCAGTCTGTTGTCACCTGAAGAGGGCCTGAGGAAGCGAAAGCCAGTTCATGACCAAATAAAAATAATTCTGCATAACATTAGGGAGTGTTTTCCTTTTTAATATTATCATCATGGTCTGCCAAGCACTGACGGAAAATTCAGTTCACTCCCAGATTCTTCAAAGAATCAAATTACCATGTATATAACAGTTTTCCATACATCAATGCTTATGACACCATACCCAAACTGTGTGTCATACAATGATATAATTTTGCAGATAAAGTCAGTAGTACATGTTGTTGCTAGATTGGTCTCAAGAAGTCTGTCACAACCAACTGAGGGGTTGCAGGCCAGCCACATATGCCATTCAGCAACTGGTCACTAAAATAACATTGCCACAGCATTCTATAATGATGAGATCTGGCATAGCTGGTTGGCTGAATTGCTGCATGCTGTAGCACAATGCTGCATTTCAGCAGCCTTTAATATCATGGGAAGCAAACTCCTGCAACAACAGACCTGGCCAAAGTAAGTACAGCTGCTGGCTGCTCAGCTAAGAGCAGCACTTCTGTCATCTGTACCGTGACTCTCTCCATGCGTCATCAATCATGTGCGGCCGAGATGCTACAGCCACATCCAGCAGCAGCATCATCAACTAGGCGAAGACACTGGCCTTATGAGTGATCAGCTAGTCCTGATGGTTCCAGGTTTCCGAGAGAAGCATGCAATGTTCACCATTCAGGAGTCTCCTCAGTCATGCTGAAAAATGGACAGCTGTGTCACGTCCTGCCCCCAACCTGTGTTAGTATCACATTATTCCACTGCATCAGTGTACTCACTCACTTCCCACTAGCCACAGCTGGCTCCAGGCTGTAGTTGTCAACCTTCTGCATGTAAGCAACAATTAATAAAATATGTTGTTGTTGAGTAAGCATTCTTGACTCCACACTCACTGCAGTACTGGAAGATCGCATCCCACAGTTTCTGCGCATGCCATTCTGGGGCAGAAGTGGACGTCCTGCAGTGTGGTGTCAGCAAGTGGTCAACCCCGACTCGTCTCCCATCACATATGTGTCTGACCATTACAATATGGATACTGTGTGCAATGTATGATGTGAAAGAAGTACTAAATTAAAACTTATGCTTGTTGTTGAAGTTTTACTCCATGAGCAGCGAAAATATTGTAAGCAATAAACTTGGTTTTCCCTGTCATTGTTTTGTGGTTGTGTCAGTGAGAAAAAATTCATTGGCAATCACCAAGTGCTCCCATTCTCAAATAATGGAGGAATATAAGTATGGGTAATTTGTGCCCCCTGAGTTATGCTGCCTCAAGACATAAACACAGTTTCTAACTTTATTATCTGACTCAGTATGTTAAACTGTTAACATAGCATTCTCTCTCTTTATGAATAGATTATAACAGCATTTTTAAGTACGGCCAATACTTATATGAAATAGCTACTTAAAATCAAATTTTTGTCACCCGTGAAAGTCATTTGGTGGGCAACCTGATAAGGGTACTGGGTAACCATTTAGTAACAGAGCAGTAGTTGACTATAACCTGACTATATCTGTGGTGTGCTTGTTGCATTCAAGAAGCACACTGGTTTCTCCACTCAAAGTTTAATTTGGTTTTGCTCTTACTATGGCGAGGGAATATGTTGTGTAATATAATAACAAAGGCGCACACAGAACAAATGATGGCTTTTAAGTGCTGAAGTATATCTTGGGACGAGATAAAGAGGAAAAAGGAAGATCAGGATTTAACTTCGGGTTGACTCCAATGTCATTTGAGATGGAGCTTAATTTTGGATCAGATAAAGATGGCACGAGAAATTAGCTGTTGTCTTTCACAGGTACCATGGTATCATATGTTTGAAGTGATTTAGGGAAACAACAGAACAAAAATCCCAACTGATATAGATTCCTCTATAGTGTAGGTCCAGCATTACAACAACTGTACCACCACACTCAGTAAAGGTATGTTTACTGATGATGAATGGCTAGCCTGAACTACAGATAAAATATGAGTTACACCATGTAAAGGAAGCTTCTTAAATTACTATTTTACTGAGTAGCAATCCTTAATAAGTCGTGTTGGACCAGAACTTGAATCTGAAGCTTTCATTTTTGTGGACATGTTCATAGCAACCAAGCTATCTACAGAAATTTTATGGCGTAACTCAAAGCTTTAATTTTTGAGTGCCACTCCCCTACTTTTGAATCTCCATAGACACTTACTGGGGTATTTGTACTACAGCCCTGGATAAAAGGATATGACAAAGAAGGCCTAGCCATAGCCTAATGGTTGTTTGTAGAATGAATCTTTGTCTGGGGCACATTGTACATTGAATTGAAACTCCACAGTAGATTACAGGTACATGCCAGACCCAAGCCTCCATGGGTTTGAAAGTAGGCAAACTGAAGGTTTGAATATTTGTTCAGTGGAGGGCATATTGCTCAAAAGGCAGGTGTGTGGATAAGAGTTTCCAGTCTTGCAGTTTCAGTGCTCATTATACTGGCCGACCCGGAGGCTTTTATATAGACACAATCTATGGAAATTAAACTCTGCTTTTACAATTCATTTGCCTCATTTGTGTAGCTCAATACTATTTTTCTCTTCTTATTTCTCCCCCCATGCAGGTCCGGAGTTTAGAATAGGCCTGAGGTATTCCTGCCTTGTCGTAAGAGGCGACTAAAAGGGGCCTCATACATTTCAGCCTTTGTGATGGTCCCCTGTAGGGTTTGACCTCCATTTTCCAAAATTTTCCCGAAGAACGAACCAATTGGGGAAGGGGGGCCTTACATGGTGTATCGTGTCCATCATGCGCTGAGACCTATTGCATCTGTCTTCAATGTGGATCTGCACTTCTGCTCATTCTCCAACTGTTCGGCGAGGTCACCCTCGTGGGTGCGTATTTTTCCACCAACTGTTCGGTATTGTTTTCTACACTGATGATGATGATGGGCTTATTTGCTCAGTTGCACCTGATATCCAGCACGGTAGCCAGTCTGTTGTGGTGCAGCGGCCATGTACCTTGTTGGTTGTAGCCCCCTGTCCACACAGGGATCACTCTGCTGATGCCTGCGCCATTAACTTCCCACGTATGCCAAGGGGGAGATGCCCATCCCCCTGGGGCATCGGGAGTCATGGCAATGGCCATCCTGCCAGGTGGCCTTTGCTGCGGCTGGGTGGCGCCCATGGCGAGGTCCCCTGGTTAGAGTGGTTGGCATCATGGTGGAATGACAAGTGATGAAGTGTAGTACATCATCTCTCACTGGTGGTCAAACACCATCAGTCTGTATGTTTGAGAGCTGATGGGGATTCTTTGATGACGATGAAGCCTCAGTTTTTGTTGAGCATTTGGAGGACAAGTTTGGAGAGGTGGAGGGCTGGTCCAAAATGAGATCTGGGTCAGTCTTGATCAAAACAGCATTCTCTGCCCAGTCACGGGCATTACTCGCTTGTGACAAGCTGGGGGATGTTTCTGTAACAATCACGTACTGTAAGAGCTTAAATGTGGTCCATGGTAGCATATTCCACAGGGACCTTCTTTTCCAGTCCGATGATGAGCTGCACGCCAATTTAGAACGGCGAGGTGTACATTTCGTTTGATGTGCCCACCGGGGCCAAGGGATAATCAGGTTCCCACCAATGCCTGCATCTTGGCCTTTGAGGGTGATACATTACCCGAGAAGGTCAAAGTGATGGTCTACTGCTATGGTGTAAAACCCTATACATCTTCCCGCTGTACTTCCAGCATCACATGATGAGATTGCAGACGCCCATCAAATCCCAATACTCCACGTGCCCTGCCTCCCATCTGTGTCAGCTGTGGAGAGCACCATTCGCCTTGCTCACCTGACTGCAGGATTCTCCAGAAAGAAAGGAAAATCATGGAGTACAAGACCCTGGACCGACTGACCTACACTGAGGCTAAGATCCTGTATGGATGACATCGTCCTAAGCCACTGCTACAACAGGTCTAGTCCCATCAGCTCCGCCAACCCCAGTCACCTCTCAGAGCCAGAAGACTACACCTGCCCCCTTGAAGGTGGGGGACACTTCCCTCCTTGTTGCTCCCGCACCACCTACTTCAGGAGCAACATCCCCCCAATCATTGGGGATGTCCGTCCCCACTTCTAAGCCAGAGAAGCATACAACTTCTTCGGCTGCTCTTGCTAGGGAGGGGTCCCTTGGGTCACCCCTTTCCCAGGTTTCTGCTAGTAGGAAAGATGACACCCGCCAGCAGCTGAAGAGCACAAAGCAGCTGGTTGCAGGGCTTCACGCTCGTCCTCAGTCCTGGGGACTGAATCAGTGAGTCCTCCCATCCAGGGAAACCCAAGGAACGGCAAGAGAAATCCATAAAGTAGGTCCCCAAGACCAAGGGAATTGCGGTGGCACCCACACCACCGCTACCTCCAAGCTCTGCGTCTGCAGATGAGGTGGAGATTCTGGTGTCCAGTGAGGACCTAGATCTCGCTGGACCCTCAGACAAAATGGATATAGAATGCTCAGGCAAAAAGTTGGTGGCAGCAGGTGACCCTGAGTCGTAAACTGTCTCATTGAATGTTCCATGCCTTCCCAGTCCCACAATGACTTCATCCTTCAGGGGAATTGCGGCGTATTTTTCCACCGCCTGGCTGAGCTACGGCAACTGTTAAGCTTTACACCTCCTTTCTGCATTTCCCTCCAGGAAACCTGGTTCCCAGCAAAGCGGACCGCTGCCCTCCACATGTATAATGGATACTACAGGAACAACAGCATCTGTAATCGAGTGTCAAGTGGAGTTTGCATTTATGTCTTCACTAAGTCTGTAGTGAACCTGTGCCCCTTCAAACTCCTCTTGAAGGTGTGGCTGTCAGAATAAGGACGACGCAGGAAATAACTATCTGCAATGTATATCTTCCTCCAGATGGTGTGGTATCCCTGAATGTATTAACTGCACTGATTGATCAACTACCTAAACCTTTCCTACTTTTGGGAGATTTTAATGCCCATAACCCCTTGTGGGGTGGCACTGTGCTTATTGGCCAAGGCAGAGATGTCGCAACTTTACTGTCTTAGTTCGACCACTGCCTCTTAAATACTGGGGCCGCCACACATTTCAGTGTGACTCATGGCAATTACTCGGCTATTGATTTATCACTTTGCAGCCCAGGACTTCTCCCATCTATCCACAGGAGAGCACATGACGACCTGTGTGGTAGTGACCACTTCCCCATCTTCCTGTCACTGCCCCAGCGTCAGGCCCACAGACGCCTGCCCATATGGGCTTTAAACAAGGCGGACTGGGAAACTTTCACCTTTGCTGTCACCGTTGAATCTCCCCCACACGGTAGCAACGATGTGATTGTTGAGCAAGTGACTACAACAATTGTTTCTGTGACAGAAAACGCGATCCCTTGCTCTTTAGGGTGCCTGAGGCATAAGGCAGTGTCTTGGTGGTCGCTGGAAGTTGCTGAAGCAATCACGGAGCATTGGCGAGCTCTACAGTGGGATCCTTCGATGGAGCATCTCGTGCCTTTAAACGGCTCCGTGCTCGCGTTCACCAACTTATCACACAGCGGAAACAGGAGTGTTGGGAGAGATATGTCTCGACCATTGGGTGCCATACGTCACCTTCCCAAGTCTGGGCAAAGATCAAACCTCTTTTCGGGTACCAGACCCCCAACAGGTGTTCCCCGTGTTACCACAAATGGCGTGTTATTTACCAATGGAAATGGAATTGCCGTGCACTTTGCTGAGTACTATGCTCGAGCTTCTGTGTCGGAGAATCACCCCCCAGCCTTTCACACTCCCAAACGGTGCCTGGAAGAGAAAGTCCTGTCGTTTACTACACACCACAGTGAATCCTATAACCCCCCATTTACAGAGTGGGAGCTCCTCAGTGCCCTTGCACAATAACACGACACAGCTCCTGGACCAGATTGGATCCACAGTCAGATGATTAAACATCTCTCATCTGACAACAAGCGACATCTCCTCGTCATCTTCAACCGGATCTAGTGCGTCTTTCCATCGCAATGGTAGGAGAGCACCTTCACTCCGGTGCTCAAACCCGGTAAAAACTCAATTGATGTGGGTAGCTATCGGCCCATCAGCCTCTCAAACATTATTTGTAAGCTGCTGGAATGTATGGTGTGTTGGTGATTGGGTTAGGTCCTGAAGTCACATGGCCTACTGGCTCCATGTCAGGGCAGCTTCCACCAGGGTCACTCTACCACTGATAATCTTGTGTCCCTAGAGTCTGTCATCCGAACAGCCTTTTCCAGACGCCAACACCTTTTTACCGTCTGTTTTGATTTACGAAAAACCCGATTTTTATCCAGAATTTCCTGTCGCTTCATACTTTTCGTGTCCAAGTTGGTGCCTCCCATCGTTCCCCCCCATAGGAGAATGTGGTCCGGCAGGGCTCTGCATTGAATGTCTCTCTATTTTTAGTGGCCATTAAAGATCTAGCAGCAGCTGTAGGGATGTCCGTCTCACCTTTTCTGTATGCAACTTCTGCATTTCATACTGCTTCACTAGTACTGGTGTTGCTGAGTGGCGCCTACATGGAGCTGTCGAAAAGGTGCAGCCATGGGCTCTAGCCCACGATTTCCAAAAATGGCTCTGAGCACTATGGGACTCAACTGCTGTGGTTATCAGTCCCCTAGAACTTAGAACTACTTAAACCTAACTAACCTAAGGACATCACACACATCCATGCCCGAGGCAGGATTCGAACCTGCGACCGTAGCAGTCCCACGGTTCCGGACTGCGCGCCTAGAACCGCGAGACCACCGCGGCCGGCCACGATTTCCAATTTTCGGCCGCAAAGTCATGTGTTGTGCACTTCTGTTAGCGTCATACCGTTCATCCAGAACCAGAACTTTACCGTAATGATGATCCACTCACTGTAGTAGAGACATATCGATTCTTAGGACTGGTTTTCGATGCCCGATTGACTTGGCTTCCTTGCCTTCGTAAGCTTAAGCGGGAGTGCTGGCAGCACCTTAATACCCTATGCTGCCTGAGCAACACCAGCTGGGGTGCAGATCGCTCTACGCTGCTGCAGCTCTGCAGAGCCCTTGAGCTATTCCCCATTGACTATCAGAGTGTGGTTTATGGTTCGGCGGCGCCCTGATCGTTGCATTTACTCGACTCAGTGCACCACTGTGGTGTTCGCCTAGTGACAGGAGCTTACGAGTCCAGTGATCAGCGTCCTTATGGAAGCCAGAATGCCTCCGTTGCAGTTTAGGCGTGCACAACTGCTGGCCAGTTGCGTAGCACATGTTTGTACTTCTCCTGCGCATCCGAATCCTTTTCCCACCCACAGCAGATCATCCCCCGCATCAGCGGGCCAGGTCAGGGCTTCCAATTCCAGTTTGTGTCTGATCCCTTTTTTCTGAACTGGAGTCCTTGCTTTTACCACCTATACTTGAAGTCCATTCACATACACCTCCATGGTGTACACCTAGGCCGCAGCTTCGCCTGGGCCATTCACATGCTCCTAAGGACTCAGTTAACACCGCGGCTTGCTGCTGCCACTTCCTCTCGATTCTTGACAAGTACCGAGGCCCCGAAGTGGTTTGCACCAATGGCTCGATAGCTGATGCTCACATCGGCTTCGCGTATGTCTATGTAGGACATATTGAACAGCATTCCTTGCCCAATGGCTGCAGTGTATTTACTGCAGAGCTGGTGGCCGTGTCTCGTGCACTTCAGTATATCCGTTCATGCCCAGGGAATCGTTTCTTCTGTGTACTGGCTCGAGCAGCCTACAAGCTATCGATCAGTTCTACCATCACCATCCTTTGGTACATCTACATCTACATTTATACTCCGCAAGCGACCCAACGGTGTGTGGCGGAGGGCACTTTCTGTGCCACTGTCATTACCTCCCTTTCCTGTTCCAGTCGCATATGGTTCGCGGGAAGAACGACTGCCAGAAAGTCTCTGTGAGCCCTCGAATCTCTCTAACTTTACATTCATGATCTCCTCGGGAGGTATAAGTAGGGGGAAGCAATATATTCGATACCTCATCCAGAAACGCACCCTCTCAAAACCTGGACAGCAAGCTACACCGCGATGCAGAGCACCTCTCTTGCAGAGACTGCTACTTGAGTTTGCTAAACATCTCCATAACGCTATCACGCTTACCAAATAACCCTGTGACGAAACGCGCCGCTCTTCTTTGGACCTTCTCTATCTCCTCTGTCAACCCGACCTGGTACGGATCGCACACTGATGAGCAATACTCAAATATAGGTCGAACGAGTGTTTTGTAAGCCACTTCCTTTGTTGATGGGCTACATTTTCTAAGGACTCTTCCAATGAAGCTCAACCTGGCACCCGCCTTACCAACAATTAATTTTATATGATCATTCCACTTCAAATCGTTCCATACACATACTCCCAGATATTTTACAAAAGTAACTGCTACCAGTGTCTGTTCCGCTATCATATAATCATACAATAAATGATCCTTCTTTCTACGTATTCGCAATACATTACATTTGTCTATATTAAGGGTCAGTTGCCACTCCCTGCACCAAGTGCCTATCCGCTGCAGATATTCCTGCATTTTACTGCAATTTTCTAATGCTGCAACTTCTTTGTATACTACAGCATCATCCGTGAAAAGCTGCATGGAACTTCCGACACCATCTACTAGGTCATTTATATATATTGTGAAAAGCAATGGTCCCATAACACTCCCCTGTGGCACTCCAGAGGTTACTTTAATGTCTGTAGACGTCTCTCCATTGAGAACAACATGCTGTGTTCTGTTTGCTAAAAACTCTTGAATCCAGCCACACAGCCAGTCTGATATTTCGTAGGCTCTTACTTCGTTTATCAGGCGACAGTGCGGAACTGTATCGAATGCCTTCCGGAAGGCAAGGAAAATGGCATCTACCTGGGAGCCTGTATCTAATTTTTTCTGGGTCTCATGAACAAATAAAGCGAGTTGGGTCTCTCACGATCGCTGTTTCCGGAGTCCATGTTCATTCCTACAGAGTGGATTCTGGGTTTCCAGAAAGGACATGATACACGAGCAAAAAACATGTTCGAAAATTCTAAAACAGATCGATGTCAGAGATATAGGCCTATAGTTTTGCGTATCTGCTCGACGACCCTTTTTGAAACTGGAACAACCTGTGCTCTTTTCCAATCATTTGGAACCTTCCGTTCCTCTAGAGACTTGCGGTACACGGCTGTTAAAAGGGGGCAAGTTTTTTCGCGTGCTCTGTGTAGAATCGAATTGGTATTCCGTCAGGTCCAGTGGACTTGCCTCTCTTGAGTGATTCCAGTTGCTTTTCTATTCCTTGGACACTTATTTCGATATCAACCATTTTTTCGTTTGTGTGGGGATTTAGAGAAGGAACTGCAGTGCGGTCTTCCTCTGTGAAATAGTTTTGGAAAAAGGTGTTTAGTATTTCAACTTTATGCGTGTCATCCTCTGTTTCAATGCCATTATCATCCCAGAGTGTCTGGATATGCTGTTTCGATCCACTTACTGATTTAACGTAAGACCAGAACTTCCTAGGATTTTCTGTCAAGTCGGTACATAGAATTTTACTTTCGAATTCACTGAACGCCTCACACGTAGCCCTCCTTAAGCTAACTTTGACATTGTTTAGCTTCTGCTTGTCTGAGAGGTTTTGGCTGCGTTTGAATTTGCAGTGAAGCTCTCTTTGCTTTTGCAGTAGTTTCCTAACTTCTATGTTGAACCACAGTGGGTTTTTCCCGTCCCTCACAGTTTTACTCGGCATACCTGTCTAAAACGCGTCCATCCAGGAGTCCATCTATGCTCTGGACCAGTCCCGTCGTTCAGTGGTGTTTGTGTGGACCACAGGTCACGTTGGTATCCCAGGCAACAAACTTGCTTACCGGCTGGCCAAAAAGGCTATGAGGAAACCGCTTCTGGAGATGGGCATCTGTGAAACTGATCTGCATTCTGACCTGCACTATAGGGTTTTTCGGCTTCGGGAGATGGAATGGCATAACAGCACACACAACAAACTGCGTGTCATTAAGGAGACTACGAATGTGTGGAAGTCTTCCATGCGGGCCTCTTGCAGGGACTCAATTGTCCTCTGCCGTCTCCACATTGGCCACGCTTGGACAACCCATGGATACCCCCTGCACTGTGAAAACCTGCCTGAGTGTCGGTGAGGCACCCAGTTGACAGTGGCCCATGTTCTGGTGCACTGTCCCACTTTGGCTGCCCAGCGACGAAATCTTGGGTTACCAGACTTGTTGTTGCTAAGTTTATCTGACAACACCTCGTCGTGGTGATTTACTTTTATGTTTTATTTGTGGGGGTGGTTTTTATCATTTTCTCTAAGTTTTAGCGCATGTCCTTTGTCCCTGTGTGTCCTCCACGCTAATGCTTCTAGGGTGAAGGTTTTAATGTGCTGCAAAGTGGCTGGCTTCTCCTTTTTTATTCTCATGGTCAGCCAGCCATGGCAGTCTGCTTTGTTGTTTTAATCTCTTCATCCTGTTTCTTCCGTTTCTGTGGTTTTCTTGTCCCCTTTTGTCCATTTACATGTTTGTTGACCTTCATCGTTCTTGTGGTTTTTCCTTTCATTTCGTTTTGAGTTGTCAGTCTCGTTCAATTTATTCTCACACTTGTGGCATTTTTTTATTCGGAACAAGGGACTGATGACCTTGTAGTTTGGTCTCTCTCCCCCTCTTCTAATCCAATCAGTCAGTCATTTCTTATTCCTCTGCGATGAGATTTTTAGCCTTTTATGTAAAGGTATTTTCCTCTCTCTTACCTCAGTTTTCCTAGAATATACTGAAATTTTCGTCTTTTCTCTTAAACTTACACAGAATAATGGAGATAATTATATGCAATTTCATTGCATGTGTGACATGTAAAAACAAAATATGCAGAATTTCTCAGGTGGAGAAAATACAACCATTGTAAGAATAGATACAAAACTTGTCCCGTGTGATTACAGATGCATGGAGTTCCTAAATATGTCATTTGTCTTACTAGTCCTCCATTGATTATTCATGGCAGAATTTTTGCTTCATTATGTTGCTCTTTTGTAGCATCTTAACTCTTGTAATTGTCCACTGTTTAGCGTACAAGGAAACAGTAGGTTTTATTTCTCCATATATACTTCACATATATACCACCCAACTGAAATGTGGACCTCAGTGTGGGTGGCTTACGTGCTTCATTATACATATGACTATAGAATATGCGCAACTACATAGTAGCGGTGTCTATGGTGAGGCCACAGTAACATATGGATCCTGAAGAGAATCAACGGCCATTTCAGCAGTTAATGAGGATTAGCCAACATGTCCTTGATGGCATGGCATGATGGCATCTTCATCAGTGAAATTTTTCAGAAGTAAAATGGTCCCTAACTGGATCTTTATGTAGAGTATATTGCCTGTTTAAAATAATAATAATAATAATAATAATAATCTGGTATTTACAGGTCAGAGAGAAATGGATAGGTTGATGTTAGAAAGGACAAGTTTTCTGGCCAGGTGAGTGCAGGGCTATTAACAAATAAGCAAATAGGAGCATTGCAGGTCGTGGTCTAATAATGCACAAGAAAATAGACATGCAGGTGAATTATTACGAACAATAAAGCGAATGCCGTATTGTAGTCATGATGGAGGCAAAGCCACAGCCCACTACAGTAGTGCAACTTTTTTTGCAGATAACAAAGAGGTAAAAAAAATGTATGAGGGCGTAAAATATATCATGTTAAGGGAGATGAAAATTTAATTATAATCGGTGAGTACAATTTGACAGTAAGAAAAGGCAGAGAAGGAAAAATTGAACATGAAACAGCAAGACACCAAGTAGACTTTTGTACAGGACACAATTTAAAGATAGCAATAACTTGGTGCAAGAATCCTGAAAGAAAATTTTGCGCATGGAAGAGATGTGGAGACACCAGGTTTCAGATAGATTATGTAATTATTAGATGTTTAGATACCAGATTTTAAAATGCAAGATACTTCCACAAACAGAAGTGCATCTCAATTTTTAAGTCGTGCTTCTCCCTTATTAAAGGATGATTCCTTGTCTGATAATACCTAACTCATTAGTCCTGTCGATTTGGTGATGACATAATTTCCAATTTGTGTTAAGCTATGATGTGAATAAAGTTCAAACACCGTCAGCTTATTCCTGAAATATGTATGTTAGACAATGTAAGGATCTATGGGTTGCACGCAGCCGACCGGCAGGACCTCCGCTCGCCAGCCGGCCTATCTGGAATGCTGACAATTTGCTTGGTCAGTAGACGCGCGTCAGGCCGCACTGCGGCGGGGAGTATCCGACTGGCCGCCATCCGCGCGCGCAGTATTATTAACTAGCGCGGCCTCGGGCGCAGATATGTCTCTTTTTCTTAGCTCATCATGGAGCCTTTCGATACGACTGTAATTACCCGGTGTTAGGATGTCAGACACAGTGATTATGGGCGCGCGTAGTGTGCGTTTTTTATAATCCGCCTTTGTTAATAAAACTGTTTAAACTTGCTTCTCATGTTCGCGTATTGCTGTACCTCAAGGACCCACCGCTTACAAATCCTGACAAAATGTTCGTGTAATCATCATCCGGGCAACAACACAAACCACCCCCTTATAGAAGTGGTGTCAGAAGTGGGATAATTATGGAAAATCTACAGTCCTGGAGAGGAGCAGCAAAACGTGAACTTCGAGCAGCAGCAGCAGCGTGAACATCTTCCGACTATGCGGGGACATCCAATGCTGGAATTCAGGTTGGTCTAGTCCAGTATGGCTACAATACGAAAGGCAGTGATGGATTTTTATTTTACATTTGAGTGACTCATTGGCGTTAAATTAGACGAAATGTCGCAATCCAGTCAGAGTAACGTTGCCACTCTACAAACCGTTGTTAATGAACTGCAAGTAGAGATTCGGCAGTTAATAGCTAAGAAGCGAACGCAACATTCCGAAAGACTTGGCAAATTATAGTTCATGCAGTGCAGGTACAACAACAATAAAGAATTTTTCATTGTTGCCATCAGTACCAGTGTTAAGCGTGAAACCTGAAGATGATGTGAAAGTGTTTTTTTCGTAAACTTGAAGGTGCCATCGTGTTAGGATCGTGGACAGATTCCAAGAAGCTAAAGTGCGCGTCATATATCTTGGCGGCCGAGTTTAGGTTCGTTCTGCGCATCTGACGTCAAAACATACAGTCAGCCAATGAACAGAGAACGACGTTGCCAGATCTCGACTGTAGTACAGAGCACGGACGAGTGTCTTCAGTTTTAGAAACGTTCAGTCATAAATAAAGTAATAGAACAAAAGCAATGTCTTGATAGCAGACTTTGTTTTTTGAAAGTTTGGAAAAACCATTCTTTATGCCAATTGCTTCATTTTCTATTAATTAATTAAACCAAACAAGCAATAAGACTCTTAATTCAGGCGATAGCAAGAAAAGGTGTTTGTATCAATTTCACGAACCGCTTTTTCGCAATAAAGAACAGCGGTAATTGTTTATTTCCTATTGTACTTCGACGAAGTGCGAGTAATTCATAGGCATACCAACAGTGTTTGTCAGAATTTTGCATGATGGATTAGAGTCCTTATGGAGAGATAAATTAGCACGGGCTGCGTTAGCGTAATGGTTAAGGCGTTGGATTAGCAGGCGATAGGTAACGAGTTCAAACCTTGTGCAACGCTAAATATTTTTTTTTATTTTAAAACAATATCGAAGTGTCTTACTTCACGAATTTTATTCGTTTGAATGCAGTTTTTTGAAGTTTCTAGTGCTTTGTCTCTTCATTAACCCTTTCGCTGCTGCAGTCACGTGCTCCCCGCATTCTGCACTGCGCGATTTTGTCATCACTGCACTGCTCGCCTGTGCAGACACATGGTGTTTCCACTGCTTTGACACACTTATCATTCGATTTCACAAAAACTATTTGGCCCAAAAATTAGATTTTTACACATCTTCTTGACTGATACCTTCCCCCCATAAATGACTTAATTTTGTTTCGATGTTCAACCCAGTTATTGTGCAGCATTAAATGTAGTAAACCATTGCACGAAATTTTGAAGAGTTTGCAGAGGTAAAAGTCCATAGCTTATACTTTCCGTATGGTCGATTTTAGTTGCCACAATGTTGAGAATGAAATGTGGACAAGGTACCTAAATTTCATATAAAATTTACTGTATAACAATATCTCATTTAATTTAAGTACCACATAGGTGTCGTATGTAATATTGAGAAATATTCCGTCTTTCGCGACTGTAATAAAAGTTTTATTTACACCGGGCGCGTTTGGCTTTATTTTAAAGCACTTCAGTCAGTCAAAGGAAGTGGGGGGGAAGGTATCAGTCAAGAAGATGTGTAAAAATCTAATTTTTGGGCCAAATAGTTGTTGTGGAATCGAATGATAAGTGTGTCAAAGCAGTCGGAAACACCATGTGTCAGCACAGGCGATCAGTGCAGTGACAAAATCGCGCACAGCGCGGAATGCGGGGAGCACGTCTCTGTAGCAGCGAAAGGGTTAATGCGGCCGTGGTGGCTTTACTTCATAAACTGCGCGCTCCCCCCTAAACGGAAGCTTGCGAACTATACTGTACTATGGCGCTGTTTCTCTTGGCGCGTGCGTCGTGTGCAACTGGCAACGCAGCAATCTCCCGCGTCTGGGCGGGCATGCGCGAGCCGCCAAGATAAAAGAATTCAACTATAGTGGTTGCCAAATTAAGAATTCATGGAGCAGTACAAGATTTCATTAGCACGGAGCCTACTTGCATGAAAACAGAAGATTACAATGAGTTAAGAACGATTTCTGTCCAGAGATTTAAACGTAAAAACGCGATCAGATTTTACAGAGAGCAGCTTCACAGCTTGTGAATGCGATGAGACGAATCTACCGAGCAGTTTGCCGACAGAATTCGAAACATCAACGCTCAAACGTACGAGTTAGTAGAAAATGAAAATCGCATTCAGTTGTTCGAAGTCGACCAGAGAGGCTTGGACACATTCATTCATGGGTTGCACGGATAGAAAGTAGGCAAAGCTGTTAGATTGGCGCGATGTAAAACGTTTCAGGAAGCAGTAGAATCAGTTGTTGGTTTCGTTGAAGCACTAACAAAGACGACCGAATGAGATGCAGAAACAAGAACACACAGTTTTCAACACAACGGTACAATGCTACAGCTGCAATAAGCTGGGTCACAAGCGTAATGATTGTAAAGAGAATCGAATCTGCTATCATTGCGGGATGCAGGGTCATGTTTCGAGAGATTGTCGCAAGCAGAAGAAAGGTAATGCGAACAGACAGACAATCTGCCAGACCTTTAAATGAGTACGGGGACATACGGGCCAACACTCAGTCCTCACCTTGCCAGAGACAGTGATTCCTATTAGTTCCAGCGAAAATCAGACCGAAAATGACTTCGTAATAGGTGCTGTATATCGTGGGAGAAACATCAAACTACTTATTGATGCAGGAGCACAGTCCTAATTATTGTGGTGTTGCATAGATAAATGGGATAAATTGAAACCGCCATTATTAAAAGTGCGAGGGTTAAACGGAGGGAAGTTACGTAACCATGGAGAAGTTAACGTAGAATTAATTCTAGGCCAATGCCAAGATGAAGGTGAAAATAAAGATAAAGATAAATACACAACAAGCGTGCAAGTAGTTTCAAATAACGAAACGCGTTACGACGGTGTACTTGGATTAGATTTCTTGTCCGCTAACGAGGCAGAGATATTTGTCGCAGAAAGGAATGTCAGACTAGGCCGTAGTAACTGCAACCTAGGAAATCGTTCTTCAGATCGTACTCAAAGGAGCAGCAATACTGACTTCATGGGAATGGAGCGCCCAAACGATGCATCAGTCCAAACCGTCCGAGTTGATGTTCAAATTAATCAGCCTCAACATTTTCACAAGGGAGCAGGAAAGGCAATCTACGTTGAAGTCAAGTCACCCCGATGCAACGAAGGAACTTTGTTATTAATTGAGCGATCCGAGAAAAGTGAGTTACTGGATACAATGCATTGTTATGTTGCTAGAAGTGTAGGTGTCGCTACAATGATGAGACAATATCGCAAAAGTCCCAGTTACAATAACGAATATGAGCAATGAGGTTGTTGTTTTGCTGCGAGGAACAAAAGTTGCTGAAGTAACGAACATAAGTCAAAGTGACGTAATACACATTCCAGATGAGGTAACAAATGTTGCAGTTATAAACACAGATTTTTGTAACAGTACCGCAAAATTACAACGAGGAGACGAAGTTAACAATGCACTTAAGCGCAAGATTTGGAAGAAGATAGAACATTTGACAGCTGATGATCAGAATATTTTAGCGCCTGTTTTGTTGGAGTATGCAGATTTATTCCGAGAACGTGCAAATTTACCTGTCACTCATTTAATTCAGAATCGTATTCATACAGGGAATGCAGCCCCAATCACACAGAAACCTTACTGAATACCATTCAGTTGAAGAGAGTTGGTAGAAGACATGGTTAAAGAACAATTAGAAGCCGGAATTATAAAACCAAGACATCCGTCAGACCCATCGTGGTGTTTGCTTGTTGTAATTGTAAAGAAGAAATCAATTTCTAGATAACCACAGTTACGTTTTTGTGTTGATTACCGATCTTTGAATGCTGTGATCACACCCGACATTTACCCCTTACCAAATTTAGTGGAAACCGTGGATTACCTGGGCAGATGTCGAATTTTTTTAGTATGTGATTTAACAAGTGGTTATCACCAGTTAACAGTGCATCCAGATGATCAAGCAAAAACTTCATTTGTTACAGCAACAGGAGTATACAAGTATCTTCATATGCTGTTTGGACTTCGTAATGCTCCAGCTACATTTCAACGCCTGATGGATTCTTTTTTATGAGGGCTCACCCCAACACAAGCACTTGTTTACCTTGATGATGTAATAACTTTTGCTGAAAACATGAAGCAGCATACTGAGAGACTACAAGCTGTTTTTGAGCATATAAGAAGCGCAAACCTGTCTTTATCAATGGATAAATGTCATTTTTCACAAAGTAAAGTTAACTATCTCGGTCATGTTATAACCAGTGAAGGTGTTCGATCTGATCCAAAATTAACTGAAGATGTAAAGAATTTTCCTGAACCACAGAATTTGAAAGAACTACAATCATTCTTGGGATTGTCAAATTTCTACAGATGATTTATTGCCAGTTATGCGAATATAGCACGTCCTGTGACACAACTACTGAAGAAAGGAGCCACATTTAATCAACAGAATGCAAAAAGGCAATGGAAGAACTTAAACCTGCTCTAACCACAGCCTCAATATTAGCCTATCCAGATTTCAGTAAACCTTTTATTCTTTCAACGGATGCATCCAATTTTGCCATAGGTGCAATCTTATCTCAAGAAGTTTATGGTCATGAACATCCAATCTCATTTGCTTTCAGACACTTAAACATAGCAGAATGTAATTATACTACTACTGAGAAGGAGCTTTGTGCTTTGCTTTTCGGTATAACACATAACATGTTTTTTAGCAGGAAGAGAGTTTACAGTTATTACAGATCATGCCGCACTTAAATGGTTATTGAGCTTAAAGGATCCAAGTTCCAGATTAACAAGATGGGCATTAAGACGGAGTGAGTACCAATTTAAGGTTACTCACCAACCTGGTAAACAACATGTGAATGCTGATGCAGTGAGTCGAAAAGTCAATGTTTGTGTTACAGTAAGTCGAGAAGAAGAGGTAAAGGCAGCTAAGGAAGAAGATGCACAATGCAAATTATGGAAAAATGATCAGAGTTTTGTCAAAGTAGATGGATTATTGTACAAATTCACTAGTAAGGGAAAACGCCTAGTTATTCCAGAAAGAATGAAATCGCAAATCATGAGAGAGCAACATGATTCTTTATTACCAGGACATTGCGGTAGAAAGGCAAAAAACATTAAAGTAGCTCAAATGTTTTGGTGGCCGAGCCGCAAAGCTGACGTTTTCGAGTTTGTTTCACAATGTGATTCCTGTAACAGACAGAATAATGTAGGAAAAAATATAGCACCATTGCAAGAACTGCCAGAAACAAGTGAACCATTTGAACGAGTAGGACTAGATGTTGTAGGACCGTTGCCTAAGACTAAAAATGGAAACAAATACATATTGACAATGTTAAATCATTTCTATAGACATCTTCTTATGGTATCAATACCTGATCAGAGCGCTGAGACCATAGCTAAAGTTTTTGTAAAAGAATGGTTTCTTAAGTTTGGATCACCATTAAGTATAATTACTGATCAAGGAACCAATTTTATGAGTGAATTACTTAAACAGACTTGTAAGCTCATGCAAATAACTCAGTTAAGGACTACACCAGCACACCCTGAAGGAAATGGAAGAGTCGAGCGAGTTCAGAGAACAATTATTAAAATGGTTAGCCATTATGTGAGCAGCAAACATGACAATTGGGATATCTGTTTACCGTACTTGATAAGTTGTTACAATGCCAAAATGCACAGCTCAACTGGCCTAAGTCCATATGAAATCGTCTACGGAAGAAGAATGCATTCACCATTGGACTTTGCATGATTGACTTTCGGAATCAGCAATGAACACGTAATGGATCTAGCACGCAAGCTAAAGGAAGCATCATCATCAGTTATCTGCTATATTAGCGAGTCCTTTGCCTCTCCTTTTTCTGCGATCCATTGCTTCCTTCTTAAGGCTGCCGTATGTTGTACCATGCATCATGTCATCCAGTATCTGGAATCTCTTCCTTCCTCGCTTCCTTTTCCCTTCTACATAACCTTCTAAAACTGTTTTTATCAGTCCGTCACTCTTTCTTAATATGTATAAGCATAGAGCGGAGTGAAACAGTGGAATCATCAATCCTTTCTTCAGCAAGCAAGACAACACGACCGCCAAGCAGCAGTGCCACAGTATGGAGTTGGAGATCTTGTGTATCTGAGCAATGTAGTGTTAAAGAAGAGTCAAGTCAAAAAGTTTAAGAAGTTTTGGGTAGGGTCACATCCAATCTTGGAAGTGTTGTCGCTCCAACTGCCCTTTCGTTCGACTGTCGTTCATGTCAATCGTGTAAAGCCATTTGTGGGTAGATTTCCTGTAGTATCGCAAGACAACGGGGACCGATGGAGAGGCAGACCTTCTGTTCTCAAACCCAGGAAGCGACAATTGCGAGGTCGCAGTCCACACTTCGAGGCTGAGGCATCGCCACGTTCCTGTTCCAACCACCCCTACAATCTGCGTAAACGTGTGTAGTGTGTGAGGGTGCAATGCGTGTTTATTTCAGCCATGTGATTATGTGAATGTGTTGTGAAAATTTAGTATTGAAGCTATTGCATGAGTGCAAAAGTGAAACTAAACCTTTTATTCCACAGGTTACCAAAAGAAACTCATTTATTTTATGTTCATTGTTAACTGTAGTTCAAATGGCTCTGAGCACTATGGGACTCAACTTCTGAGGTCATTAGTCCCCTAGAACTTAGAACTAGTTAAACCTAACTAACCTAAGGACATGACACACATCCATGCCCGAAGCAGGATTCGAACCTGCGACCGTAGCGGTCTCGTGGTTCCAGACTGCAGCACCTAGAACCGCACAGCCACTTCGGCCGGTCGTTAACTCTAGTAGTTAGAACTAATTAACCATGTTCATTTTTATTCTAATGCTTGCTATGATAGCGTATTCTACTAATGCTGTAGTAATAGTACCACAGAGTACAGGTGTTTTGTTTGAACTACAAAACTTGTCCTCAAGTACAATCTGAGTGAAATCCAGCAACAGTTCAATTCTGTAAAGAAGCAAATTGATCTAATTCTTTCTGTTAAGGGCAATGATACAATTTTGGAAATGGGTACATCTTGGTATATTAACTGGATCACAGCCAAAATGCAGGTAGAGTCTATATTTGCTGACTATGAACAAGATATTTACTGTTTTTTAAAGATTTTGCGACACAAAACTTTAATTAGGCATAAACGTGGCTGGTTTGATTATGAAGGGAATATCCTTCGTACTGTATTTTGTACTTTAACTAGTCGAGATCTAATGGAAGTTAAAGACAAAATATTAGCTCTTGAACAACAGTCCAGTACAGATTCAACTAACCTCTCTAATAAAATTATCGTATTAAATAACATGCAAAGAACCATTACTAACCACACAGTTTTCATTGAACTCATTGTAAAGCAATTTATCTCACATTTCCATGTACTTCATAATGAAACAAACGCAAATATACAAGAACTGTTCCAAGGATTAAGTGCTGTGAGTGCACACTTAGATTTGAACACTCTTTTGTTAAGGATTACTGATAGTTTATCAAATGCTAGAATTGATGCCCTTAACTTGAGAACAGCCTTAGAAAGTAGTTCAAATGATTGTTTGAGCAGTGAACTACTAAATTCAGAACAATTTTTACAGATCCTACTATCAATTGAATGAAAGCTAGATGCAAACACATACTATGATTTACCCTGTTAACTGTTACAATTTATATGCTTACTATAAGTTAATCACCACACACTCCTTAATGACTGAAGATGAATTAACTGTTATTGTTTCTATTCCCATCGCTAGATCAAAGCATAATTTCGAAATGTACAAGATTATACTTACCCCTGTGAAATGGAGACAGGCAGGTATTCATGTAAAGTATGTACTGAATGGTTATCTATTGATCAGCAAGGATCGAAGATATTTTGTGTCCCTAAATGAAAAATGATTTGTATGTGTATAAACGTAGTCATAAGTTAATTTGCCCTGAATCAGCAGTATTCTTAGACAGTAGACCGTACAGCTGAGAGAAAGAATTATTTATGAATCATCCCCCAAGAGATGATTGCACTAGAATTTTAACGCATCTTTATCATCAATTTCTTAAACGATGTTCTGAAGGTATAATTTTCTCATTTCACTCCACCCTTGATGTCACATTTACATGTAAAAAAATATTATACACCCGAGCTACCCTTTACGCTAAAATTGAACAATAGTGGATTAATCTTGAATGCCACACATTGTGATTTATCATGTGAACTATTTGATGTACCTAGTGTGTTACCAACTACAATTCATGCAATTGGATATTTGTCATTAACTAGAATGTTATCTGTTTATTACAATGATTCATACATATTAACATATGGAAAGCATTCCTTATCAAGTTTTTCTGAAGACAATAATTTAATTAAGGACATCCATAAAAATGTAATCTCTTCAAATAATGAGTTAAATTTCACTGAAGCAGCAAATAGAATTAAGTCCTTCGATTCATCCGGTAATGTTAATGCATACTCGAGAGTCAGTATTGTGTTTTTATTGATTTTGCTAATGTATCTTTTGTCAACAGCATTTGTCATGTATGAAATTTTCATCTTGAAGGCACGCTTCTCTGTACCGAACGTTACTGTGTCTGCAAATGAAATACATGGTGCAATGCCTTCTGATGCCACAAACGGCGAAATAGATTCATAACGCCCAGGAGGTCGTTTTGAGCCACCTGTGGTTGCTCTTTTTCTCTTGGGAGAGTGATGTAAGGGTCTACGGGTTGCACACAGCCCTATTTCTGATGAGAGTATAAACATAAATTGCTATATGCAGAATATTAAATTTGTTTCACTTACCATGTTATCTTGGGTTTCTTTCGGTATGTAGGAACGAAACAAATTTCATGGAATCAAAGAATTTCCATTTACTTTTATATAAGTCGTCTGAACTTTGTCCACTTTTTCTTCGATTTATTTAGTTCTTGATTATACTGCGTACGCAAATTATGATTTTTTCCTTATTTCTGGCTCTGTAGTGTCGAATTCTGACGCAATAATTTCCAATGCGTATTTTTTTTTTCAACCGAACAGAAATCAATTGAAATTTAAAGGAGTCTGTATTTCCAGGCTACTTCCCCTTCAGACACATTTCTTGCTCGAGAGAGCCGATAGTTAAACGTACAATTTTGCACTGGTTGGCCTCTAAAAGGGTGGGGCTCCATAATATAATTTTTTAGAGCAAATGCATCATCAGCAACAATGACATAAGGTATCTGCACAGTTCTACCGGGTAAATTTCGAGGAACTGGTTCAGTCGAAGAATTAGACTCAAGACAATCTGACAATCTACAATTATTAAAAGCTCCACCATCAGGTATTCTACAAAAAAAATGGCTCTGAGCACTATGGGACTCAATATCTTAGGTCATAAGTCCCCTAGAACTACTTAAACCTAACTAACCTAAGGACATCACATACACCCATGCCCGAGGCAGGATTCGAACCTGCGACCGTAGCAGTCCCGCGGTTCCGGACTGCAGCGCCAGAACCGCACGGTCACCGCGGCCGGCGATATTCTACAATTACTGCCCACATCGAAGTATATAACTCTGTAGTCAGGTCCAATCAGTGCCAATAGCACAATACTATGGTTCCCTTTATAATTAAAGTACCGTACACACTGCCTTCTTTCTTGGGAGCCTGTATGACTGTATGTTTTTGATCCATAGCGCCAATACAAGCTGGGAGAATCTCATCTATTCTGAAAACCAGTAGCGATTCGTATTCATTCTTCTTCTGTTGAAGGTACGTAAAATTATAGAAAACAAAATTATATCTAAAATTTCTCCCTTTCAAGATAAATATTACATTACAATGTTTATTTTAGGGATCAGAAAACGCCAGGGAAGATAATGAGTGTGAGACAGATACAGTCTAGGAGAAAGCACAGGAAAGAAGAATTTTGAAAAGAAAAGAAGGAAAAAAAAAATACCGAGGAAATTTCAGACACTATTCTAAATAAGGCATTAGGAGCGATGCACAAAACTGTTGATGAACGTCAGGTGTTTGGAGACTACGTGGCATCATCAAAACACTAATCTTGAAATATTCTCTTTTCAAACATTCATATAGAGCCACACAGCAGTCCGTAACAACTTGAGAGATTGTGCAAACGGGTACTCGGAAAAGGTACATCAAAGAGTGAAAACTATGGCCTAAAAATAAAAACAAAGTAATTCAATGAAATAAATATAAATGTACGACTATCGACAATAAATATTTATTTGACATTTACGTGTTTTAGTCTCTTACCTGTGGCTAAAAATCGAAGAGTACCGGTAATTAAAAGACGATATCTTGGTGATTTAGCTCGCCGCATATTTGTATCCTGTTTCCGAATATTTACTTCTACAATTGACAAGAGGTGTTCAAAACTTGCAAAAGACTTTCTCAGAAAGTTTGTAATCTGAGCAAAGTCCTCTGATTTCAGTTCATTCAGTAGTGTTTCTTGGAAACTTGAGCATGAACGTCTCTGTATCCATTTCGCTACCCAAACACTTCTCTTTTTCATAACTTTTTCTTTAACAATAACAATACAACAACACTGGCGGCTGCTCTGGTTTGTGCACACGACATTGAAATCTACAACTTGCCTGTCTCACAACGCGAACTGTAGTGGATACACTTCCGCAAGTAATTGCAGCAAGTTCGTGAAATTAACTTGCCGAGGCGACTTGCAGAAGTCAACTTGCGCAAGTACTAATGTAAACACCTCAGCAAGGACTTGCAGAAGTTACTTGCTAGTGGACACGCACCTTTACAAGAGAAAACAACATCCAACTGTTACAAAACTCTTGAATTACTCTTCGCGAGGCAGAGTTATTCAGTGGCAGCAAAACGTCTTTGTTGAACGGGTGTCATAGCTCTCGGTTTTCGCCGTAAAAAAAATTAATGGATGGAAATTTATAGTGGAAGAGCGGCATTGTAGCATGGCGTTGTTGATTTTTAAGAACTATAGTTAAAGTGCCGTTTGCAGACATTGTGTGGCTTCACGAAACCTGGATAAACGCCAATCATTCTGTCAGAAAAGACTGGACAGATGATAGCATATGTGAAAGTATTGCTGTCCCGCTGGAAAAGGTTCAATAATTATAGCTGGAACTGCATCTGGTTTTCTACCTAACTGTCTACTCATTTACAAATCGAGGGACACAAATGACTACCGTGAGGAGATGAACCACGACAGTTTTCTGAAGTGACTCAAAGGGCAAATACTGGGAAACTTAAATAGGCCCTTTGTCATTTTAATGGATAATGCCACATACCATACAGTTATTAAAGATACAGCTCTAATGATGGCAAAAAAAGGTGACAGTGTTGAATGGTTGAAATGCCATTTTGTGAAAATTAAGGATGATTTATGTAAGGCAGAGCTCATGGAAATAGTAAAGAAAAATAAACCACAGTTTCATAAGTTGTGGACGAGGTAGCTAAAGAACATGGCCACAGGGTGGTTAGGCTTCCACCATACCACTGCCACTTTAACAACATTGAAATTATTTGAGTACAAATTAAAAATTATGTGGCAACAAATAACAAAAGCCTCACTGTCACAGAAATTCAAAGAATGTTAAAGGAAGGAGTGACACAAATAACGAAGTGGAGAAATGTTGTACGCCACACAGAAACGGTTGTTAGAGAAGTGTGGAAAAGTGAAGTGTGTGTTGAGAGTAATATATAGAAAATTTAATTACATCCTTGAGCAATTCTGGTGGCTCGTCCATGAACGAGATCTCCAACAACAACAGTGTCAAGGAAGAGTGAGATTCTGAACCCTTTGCCTTAATTAGTTTTTATTTTTTTGTATTATTGACTGAATGGTGTGTACTGCAGTTGCACAATAGATCTCATCTCGTTCTGAAGGAATTCTCCTTCGCACAAGTGTGACACACTGCATACACACAACAGTCACTGGTAAGTATTCAAGCAGTTTATATTATTTTAATGTTGTAAGTTGATGCATTTAAATGAATGTTTCAGATGCATTTTAACACCCTTTACATGCAAATACGACAACTGAACGTGATTCATTCTGATAATTGTAAAAACAGTGTTCCTCCTGTTGCTTTTGGTGGGGTATACAAGTAATAGGAACATGACATCGTTTTATATATAGGAGTCGTTTGTTAAGCCACAAGGATATAATGATCCTGTAAAGTGAACTCAATGCCGCCCGTTAAAAGGCAGCGTGAGAAGTTAGTCTATTAAGAAACCGCATAGCTGATGCTCCTACAATCATAATGCATGCGCATGCACTGGCAAACTGACAACATCGTCCCCTTCTACACTCAGCTGTGCTTTACTGCCAATCACTTTGTTATTCTGTTTCGGGTATAGTGTCGGCTATCGCACCTAAGAACGCAACATGGGGATGAGAGGTGTTGAGGTGACACAGTTCCATAGGTTTTGGACAGGCTGCACTCGTCTACGCCTGCAGGCAACCCACATGGCACCATGACAGCTGCCGCCTGCATCTCATGACAATGGATATCACTGGCATGATCAGGGTGTCAACACATTCTGCAACCAGCTGCATTTACATGCACATAGTGCAGCCCTGAGAGAGGTCAGAGAGCTGTGTAAGGATGCTTGAATAAACTGTTTAAGTGCAGGCTGTGGCATGAACTTGCCCTCTCCCTCACTATTTCTGTCACCTATCCTGATGTGTAGTGGTCAACATAGCCTGGGCCATTGCAGTTGGTGTCTGTAAGCAGTTTTTACACATCCCGACAAAACATGTATTATTGAAAAGTGTCCAACGGTCAAAACCCATGATTTGGTGAGAGAAGTGATTGTTAGGTATCCAAACACTGGGATTTGGTGTAGAATAGTCTGATAGGGTACTTTGCTTGTATGTAAATACAAGCAGCGCCACTTCACATACCTCCAGTTCAGCACTATTGGCTCAACAGAGTGATGTATGGTGAGTCTCACTTTATGTTTGATTCAATATCTGTTCTCAGTTATTGCTATTACAGAGTCTGTTGCTGCTCAAACAGATAAAGTTCACATGTAACAAATAAAAATTCTTGCCAGAAGCAGGAGTATGAGGAACTCCTTCATAGATTTGAGGCTTTGAAAGCTACTCAGGTTCAATCACAGTCTGAGTTGTGGGGAAAATAAGGCAGAGTTGAGGATGGGTTCTTCTTCTTATTCTTTCGATCCAGCTGCAGCTGCACTCATCAATCTCCTTTCAATAAAACAAGCAGTATTCATTAGTGATGTTACCACTACAGCTGCAATAAGTGGTTGGTCAGACGAAGTAACCCTTTGTGTGGCGAACTTGCGATTTGTAGGGGAAGCCAGCTCAAATGTGTTGTAAACGCTCAGTAAAGCACAGTCATTTCAACAGTTAGTCGTTAGATTACACCGGCGTTGCCAAAAACAAAGTTGCACACAGTTTTTTTTCTTTTTTTTTTTTTTTTTTTGCAATGAGCTCAGCACTTTGTCATTGGAACGTAATGAGTCACTGGAAGTATTTTCGGGCAGTATCCGCAAAGTCAATGTGCAGATGTATGTTCCTACCTAGAATGTGGAGGGCAATAAGGTGTTACTGCAGGAAGCAGAAAACAGATGATTAGACATTTTCTTGCATGGCATACTCGCAGAAATGTCATGAAGATTTACAATGAGAATCCTAGTGATTTAACAGCATCTTTTAGAATTGCAGGAGAATATTTTGCATGCAGCAACAGGTACATCACCATTTATTCACTTTGGAAGTCAACTGTTACAGGTATGAATGTAAGGGCCATATGCAGAAACAGTGTAGGCACCCAGAGTGTTACTCATACGGGGAAAACGGCTACCAAGCTTCAGATTGTCAGAATAGGAAGCACTGTCGGGAGAAGTGGCTGTTAAGCTTCGATTGTTGAAAAACAGTCCCAGTAGATGTTAAAAAAGCGCAAATTCGTGCACAGACAGTATTCTGCTTAGTGAGTGCTGTGGAACAGTTGTTTGTCGTAGATACAGGGGCGCATATGTCCATTACCAGTCTGGGCCTGGTGAGCAGGAGGAGACTCGGGCCACTGTGATTTAAGATACGTGGGGTTCGCGATAGAAGACCATTGTGCAGGACGGTACTTGAGTTTACTATTGGGAAAACTAAGTTTACCGAACACTTGGATGTTTTGCCACATGTGGGTGAACATATCCAGTGCTTCTCAGGCTAGATTTTCTCGACAAATATCATGCTAGGATTTATCTTCAGCAACACACGATTGAGCTCAGTGGGAGACTCTTTCACATGGGTGATACAGTTGCAAATAAAGGCATGTTGCAGGGCTCATCTGTCATGAAGGTGATGCCAACTAAACTATAGATAACTTTACTGAAGATTGATCAGCAGGATAAAATACCAGCAGGTACAGAAATAGTAGTGTGAATTCCAGTGGGGTACCAATTTACCACGTGGGGCTGTGTACGTGGTTGAGCCACTCTCAAGCAAAGAAGAGTTGGACAGTTCACACTGTTTTGTGCACAGGAGCATAATGCACACAAGTACGGTTAATTAGGAACATATGGTTCCAGTTAGCATAGATAACTCAGGCAGCGGCGAGGTCAGTCTGTTGAAAGTTATAGCCACATTCTAGGAGTGCTAGAGGAATAAGACTTTAATAGGTCGAGTCTGAATGTAATCCACAGCAAACATCTGATACAGCAGCAAGAAGGGGATCGTCTGAAGGGCAATGATTGCACAGCTGTGAAAGAGGTATTGTTGAAGCAAACGACTTGTTTTGTACAGATGGATGGTTACCAGAAACGCAGGTAACTCAGCACTGTATGCCAAAAGGAATAGTACACTGAATCATAAGAAACTGTATCACATACCGGGACATTTACAGCTGCTACGGGTGCTTGTCCATGACAAGAATTTTCGCTTGGTCAGTGTTTCTGCCAGCCAGTAAAAAAAATAGGCAGCCTCGTCCACGGAGATGGCAGGCACACCGGAAATGCTGCAGTCAAGCTCTTTGCAGTGGAGTGGTAGGATTGATAATATGGATGCTAGCACTCTCATTGTTCTATTATTTTTATAAAAAGAAAAAGTGTCAATGTAGAAAGTGTTGGATGCATCCTGTGTTATAAGATCTATTTAAATTTGAACTATATGAAAAACTATGAGAGGGCGATACAAATCATGTTAAATTCTTCAATGTATCAAAAACCATGTTTGACAAATTATTGTCAATTTTGCAAACTCATGCAACATGAAGACACTAGCATGTGAAACAACTCCTCCTGAAATGCTTGCAGTGACACTGATGTGAATACACAACAAACTGAATTTTACTTATTAGAAAATATTTATTTTCTGTGCAAAAAGGAACACCGCAATTTACATACAACTGTCTTTAGACCAAGTTGAAGATCAGTGAATAACGTTATCTGTTTTATATTAAGATGAAATATCACTGTTCAAATTTTTCCAAAAATCGAAAGTTTCTTAAACATTAGACATGTGGAAGTAGGACTCAAATAGAATTTATGCTGAGTAGGCTGTGATGATTGGTATGACGACGTACCGTCAAAAGATTGGTTTTCATGTACTCCATGACTCTAGGAAATGTTGAGAGATTGCTGATGCGTACTTCTGATTTGTTATTTTGACATAACTCTTTTAATAAGACTTTATGACTTCATATTGGAAATCTACGATATTTTCATCAAAAAATTTGTCCACAATTAATGTAATCCCTTTAAATAAAGACATACAGTAGAGTCCCGTTAATCCGAACTAATAGGGACTGGACCTTGTTCTGATTAGCTGGAATTACAGTGATGAGTTTATAGAATGAAGTAGGTACACCACGGTAACAAGTGTGGGAAAAATGGCTCACTCTCACTTCCTGCACTTGTTGTTGTGCATTGTTGAGACCTTTATAGCATCTGTGGTCATTGCCCTGCGAGTTGGCTGGCAAAGCGTTTGGTTATGTTAGTTATCGATCGCTGGCACGCGTAACAGTTGTGTTGTATTCGTTCAGGTGTAGCGGTGTACGTATTTTCGTCATGAGTAAACGAAAACATACATCATTAACTTTCAAAGATAAACTGAATGCTTTGAAGCGGATAGACAATGGTGAGAATGTATCTAAGCTGGCAACGGAGCTGGGTGTTGGTAAAGCAACCTTTTGTGATTGGAAGGAGAACTGAGTGAAGCTTGAACAGTCCTGTGCAACATCTTCGGGAAAAACACTCGAAATTCGGCAGACTTTGAAACAGTCCCTGTACGATAAAGTGGATGAAGCTCTTTTCCTTTAGTTTACGCAGGAAAGAGAAAGGGGAACTCCTTTGGGTGGAGCACTGGTTCAGGAGAAAGCTGTTTACCTGAACAGATTCAATAAATGTCACGGAATCCGTCATCTAACAATTGCTGGAGAGATGCTGCTTTCTTCTGACCGTGAAGCAGCGAAGGAATACTTGGGTGAGTTTGAAAAAAATAAAAAGAGAGGGAAAGTATTCTCCACAACAAATTTATAACGCTGACGAAACTGGCCTTAATTTTAGGGCGTTGCCAACAAAAAGCCTGGCATAAAAAGCAGAAGACCAAGCTCCTGGTTTTAAAATGTGCAAAGATCCTGTGACTTTATTTACGTGCAGCAAAGCTGCTGGTAATCACAAGCCGCCTTTAATGCTGATCGGCAAATCTGCTAGGCCCAGAGCTTTATGAAGTCCCTGCCGGTATATTATTGCAACCAGAAAAAAGCATGGATGGATGGTAAGCTGTTGAAAGAATGGTTTCATGGCCAGTTTGTTCCTCTGTTCGATGGTTTTCTAAGGTTAAATCATTTGTCTCTCCGTGCAATCCTTTTGATTGATAATGCGCCATTTATGTGATGGAGATATTGTGGCGCAGTTTTTGGCGCTGAATGTTACACCACTTCTACAGTCGGTGGCCCAGAGCGTACTGCAAACATTAAAACTGATATACAGAAAACAATTTTTAAGAATGCAGATGATAGCATTCATTTAGTGTACAAAATGAAAAATACCAATGTGAAGGATGTTGTTTATTGGGCTGCTGAGGTATGGCAGAATATTTCAGAAAATACTCTCAGAAAACTCTGGACATCTCTTGAATTACAGGTCAACCTAGTGGAAAATCTACTACAAATGATACAATCCCTGGATGTGAAGAAGCTAGTGAAGGAGATGTCGACGAGTGGATGGGGTACGTGTGGAGAACCTTACTGATGCTGCTGTGACTAAAAACCAGGAAGAAGTGGACTGCTATGACAGAAGTGGCAATGAGCCTGAAAGTGCCAAAGGACAGTGTTACACCTGCTGATTTGATGTTTAGGAGACGATGGTGCAACTATGCATCATATAACAGACTGTCTTCATTACGCCAAAAAACAATGGCTGAGTTTTTGTCATATAAAAAGTAGGGATAAAATGTCTGCTGTATTTTATTAAGTTTGACAGCTTTTCTTTCATTGTTATGCATTGTTTAAACCTAACGTTTTCATGCCAATTTTTCTAATACATGTTTAATGTACTGTGTAAATTAAAAAAGTGTGTATTTACAGCGGTTTACTGCACAGTTTTCCATACTTACACTAACATTTTTCATGTTTGGATTACCGGAGTTTGGATTAGCAGGGCTCTGCTATGCTGCTTCTTTGACCCCACTCAATATATGAATCAATGATGGCATTTTCCTGTACAATTCATTTGTAGCTTTCTTGTTTTTCTGTGGGTTATCTTTGCATTAGTGACAATGTTTTTCGCTCTGCGAATCAGCAGGGTTTACATTGTCACTATTATACAGCATATTTGCAGAACTTTCTTGTCTATGTATTATTTTTAACAGAAATTTTAGTTAGTCATAAAACACACATTCGTGTTTTCTCCAGAACCGCTCCTATTCTGTTTAATTTTCTGTGACATTTCATTCAATTAGCTCTGACATTAACCCATTTTTATTAGCCTCTTTCCTTGAAAAAAGAAAAAAAAAACGAATAGAAACAAAACATTGTAATTTTTATTATTTCAGGTAACTTGCAACAGAAAACACTCACTGATCTCCATTACCATTCAGACTGGGAATAAAAGCCATTAGTAGGATTGTACGTGAGGTTTGCATGACGATGTGGTTGTTATTTTGTGGCACTATATGGGCCATTCCAGAGGAACATGACTGGATCACTATGGCATGTCAGTTTGAAATTACTGCAAATTTTCCAAACTGGATAGGAGCCATTGATGGTAAGCCCATCAGTATTACCGAACAATAAGAAAGTGATTCAATGTTTTTCAGTTATAAAAGTTACCATTCATCAGTCCTGATGGTAGCAGTGGATGCAAATTATAATTCTTTTTTTTTGTGAACGTTGCTGCTCACGATAAAGACTGTGACGCAAGTGTATTTAAAGAAGCATCTTTATGGAAAAGACTGCAGAGGAACACACTGAACTATCTCCTCCCAGGCCACTCCTGAATATTCTGAGGGAAATTCCTTATGTATTATCGGAGATGAAGCATTTGCATTGCATAACAGTTTACTTCGTCCCTATGGTGGCCAAGAACTTGACCTCAATAAGTGTATTTTTTACTATTGCTTAAGTAAAGCAAGAAGATTTTTAGTGTGTGTGTTGGCATTACGGCCAGTAAATGGAGGATTTATCAATGACCTTTGAATGTCTCCACTTTTTTTGCAGCTGACACAGTGAAGGCAATTTCATCCATAAAGGAGGAGGATTTACTACTACAAGTGCTGAATGACTATAGACATAGACTCTGAACTACGAGAACTCAGAAATCAGTTACTTTGTTTCTGAATCTGGAAAAATTCCATGGCAGAGTAACTTCGCCTAACATAGACTGATTCAAACATTACGTGAAAAACACAATAAGTACACAGAGAACATGTTTGTATATTACTGAACATTAAACAAAATAAATATGAGATGACATTAAACTACATACCTATATCATTTCTTTCTTTATCTCCCAGCATCTGAAAAACTTTGAGGTGTACAGGTACATCCTTCCAAAGTCAGTCATCTGTCCTTATATAGTCTTCTGTTGTCTTGTTCTACAAGATTGGTTGTTCTTCCACACCTATGCAATCAAAACTTCACAGTCTATACTGAATTCAGCACTCTTGACGAGACCCCAACAGCTAGCTCATACAGGAGTTCAGACACAACTAATGAGACTCAAGGCACTCGTCGATGTGTTAGCTCGTGGACATGCAGACATATTACATGTTCGCCTGAGAACCAGGCACACATCAGGCTGCTGGCTCCACAGTGGGAGACCAGAGCTGCATCCGACAGCTGGACTAGTTGTTTTCTCTGATGTCTCATGGACATCCTCTCATAAGATACAATGTATCACTATAAACCTAGCAAATGTGCCGGCCTGGCACACAGCAAAAATTCTTGTCACGGACAAGAGCACTAATGGAGTAGTTCATTGAACACCAACTACGAGGTGGAATCACAGAACCTAATGACAGTCCTGGAGTGCAAATACAGTTATTATCCCCAAGAAATTATTGGATAGAATGAAGAAATATTTGTTTTGCTGTGGTTACAGGTTTCTGAATGCACAGACCATTATAGGTGCTTCTCCAATCCCTAATATTACGGAAAGCTTGGATAATTTTGGCCAGTGTCATTACTTTACTACACTGGATCTCAGAAGTGATTATCATCAGTTAGAAGAACACTTGAGGATGGGCTAGAGACAGCATTTACGGCACCACGTGGTCATTATCAGTACAAGCAGATGCTGTTTGGTTATAAAAATGCACCTGCTACTTTTTCAGTGGTTACTGAATGGAGTTTTATGAGGATTAAAGCCTAAAGCCTGTATGGTGTTTTTTTAGATTACATGATAATTTATTCAAAGGAAATATGGGAGCATATGAAATGGTTGTAGGATGTGTGTAGTAGATTTTGGTCAGCACATTTGACACTGAGCATGGATCAGAGCCATAACTTGACTTATTTTCCCAAAGCCATGACCAACTGAACAGATACAGTTGTTTGGTGGTTTGTGTAACTACCACTATAGATTCATAATGGATTTCGCAAAAATAGCTGAACCATTGAACAGATTACTTACAAAGAGTATAAATTTTCATTGGGCACAAGGGAGTCTGCTAATGTTTGAGAAACTGAAGGAGGCATAGAGTTTGCACCCGGTATTGGGTTTTCCCATATTTTGAAAATCAGTTCATCATGTGACACTTTGAATGAAGCAATCAACTGTATTTTGGTCAGATGTTTAATGGACAGGAGCATCCAGTAGAGTACACTTCAAGGCAGTTAAATAAGATGGAACATAACTATTAGACAACCGAGAAGGAAGTGTCAGCAGTCATATATGGTATTGCATATTTCCTGTTTCACTTGTATCATTGAAGGTTTAAGGTTGTGACCGATCATGTATTACTGAAATGGTTGCTTGTTCTGAAAGACCCATCTAGTCGTCTAACACGTTAGGCTCTCAAGGTTAGCTAGTTTGATTATGAGGTCACCCATAAGCCGTGTAGAAAAAACATGAACGCAGGCACTTTAACTCACAAATTGGGAATGTTGAGTACATTGGGAAAAAGTTGGAGTGGCAGAAAGCACAGGCAGAGTATAAAGATTGTCAGACTTTTGTTTCACAGCCGCACTTTAACATACATGATTATTTGTTGTGTAGAGAACCTGATCATTTTTCATGGCTTATAGTAATGGTTATGCCAGCCAGTACCATGGCACAGGCATTAGTTAACAGTTGGATACTGAAGTTTGGAGTGTGCGATATCTTAGTCATGGATTAGGGTACGAACTTTGATTCAGAATTTATGAAACAGCTATGCCATGCATCACGTATCTGGAAGTAATGAACAAGCCCATTCCACCCTCAAACCAACAATAGGATGGAGTGTGTTCACAAGACCACTTCAAAGATGTTAAGCTTCTACATAAATGCCAGACAAGATGACTAGGATGACCTATATTCTGTATGTGGTTTGAGCACACAACTCTTAAGATTTGAATGGGAACGGGCATGTCACCACCTGGGTTGGTGTATGCGATGAAGATGCCATCCCTGTTTCATATTTTTTGTCCTAAATTGGGTTGGGATTGTGAATCAGTAAAGAAGTTTGCAACAAGAATACAGGAAGTATGGAGAAGGCCCTGAAATGGCAGGAACAATCAAATAGGCTCATGGGCAAACTATCGCAATATTGTGTAGGGCAGCTGAATATTGGTCACTAAGGAAAGTTCTAAGCATTGACAATTTTATTAATAAAAAAGAATAAATATAGAGGGGAAAAGTAATGATGACAAAATAATGTTAATGGTGATCCTAATGTTAAACTACTACAACCCTTCCAATATTTTATTGTAAAACAGGATACTTACCTGCACTAGAGCACTGTTGTTTGTGTTACAATCATCAATTGCACCTTACTGTACATTTTAAAAACATGAGGGGACATATTAGATGGCCAGTACTTATCCTCGGAAGGTAAAATACCTGTTGTGACGCAAAAGGGAGAAAGAAAAGGATTGTAGCTTTCAGAAATGTTAGCCCTTTGCCCGTGAGAAAAAAAGATTAGATTGGGAAGGAGGGACAGTTCATTCAGGCCACAGGTTGAGTGGAACTAAAGAGTTTAAGCCCTTGAGACACAATCTCATTACCTCTGAGCTCTTGCCCTTCACATTTGTCACCTCGCGCCCTCACAGCAGCTGGATTTCCTCAACACAGGGTCTGACTGACCCACCTTCCTCCCTCCAGGAGGTAAGTATTGGGCAGCCATTCTATATCCCTGTAATATTACAGTTTTTGCAACTGGTATTTCCATTCTGTACTGCGAACTGGTACTGCGAACGGCTGAAAGCAAGGGGAAACTACAGCCGTAATTTTTCCCGAGGGCATGCAGCTTTACTGTATGGCATGGAGAGCTGCATCAAACCAGTCTCAGGACTGAAGACCACAACAACAACAACAACAACAAGGAAAGGAAAAGTAGCTCTTGGCCAAATATCACACACCATATCTGGTCATGGAGATGCTCTCACTGGTTAATGTAAAGATATATTTTCCTACAAAAACATCTATCGTTAACGTGTATTTGGTAAAACCATTTAAAGATTGATGGCTACTACAGTTACCTGCGACCGACCCAGTATGCAAAGGTGAAGCAGGCAGAAAGAAGGATTCTCTAGTGGTCACACAACATAGGGCACATGGACCTTACGCTTTGAGGTCACATAATTCTTTGCAATGTTATGTTGGTGTTAGGTTTATTATTAGTATTTGAGTTTGTGAAAGTGTTGTCCATTGTGTTGTGTTTGGAGATGGATTTAGTGTTTTCATGTAATTGCCACACATATTTTTCTTTTACTGTTGTAGGGTTATTGCCAGGTTTCTTTGTTTTTGTTTCTTGTTTTCTACTTATTGTTAACAGATTTGGAGAAGTGCACTCAAGGGAGTGGTGTTGTGTCCAGACAGACTGATATGAGGGAAGTATGTTTTTGGAGCAAAACAAATGAGACAAATTGTGAAAAGGTAATCTTGACCACATGTCTTCGGATTCGAAGGCTGTACTTGGTCTTCTTGCCAGAGATCGTGTTGGCAAATTGCTATGAAAAAGGGAGCTAGTGTTATTAATGGTACAATCTGCAAGATAGTCGGGAACGATTTTCACCTTCCAGCTATGCTCACTGGTACAACTGTCATGGCACTGATGCAGGATACATTATGTTGGCTGGAAGGGTCATTACAGGCATCACCCATCCGAATTTTAACTTACCTTAATGCTACCTTCAAACCTGAACTTACGCATTCATTACACAAATTTACTGAGTTACAGCAAGAGGAAATTTCAGTGGACTAGATGTTACAACAGGTTCAAAATTTTCATGAAAAATGTCAGGACAAGATTAATATTGATAAGCACTTCAGCTACCAGTTTTTACGTATTTGGATATTTTATTTCTGTAATAAATACAGATGCGAACAGTCTATAGATCCAACAATGGAACAGTTGATATAAATAAAACAACTGTATTTAAATTGTGAAAGATTAAGGATTATATTGTAATAAGGTTCTGGAAACTGCACTTTAAGAGTGGTGGAGAAATCCACGAAGGAGAGATAATGGTTAAAGTTTGCTGTTGCTGTCAGTAAAGAGGTGAGGTGTACCGCACTGTGCCCCGAGAAAGTTGGGCATGCGAATCGTAAATGTTTGCGGCCATGGCCACGCAGTGGAGGCCAGCTTGGGCAATGTGCTAATCAACTAAGCCTTTGGACACTATTGTTGACTGTACCTCACAATGTCCTGGCCAGATGGGATTGCTACACTGGTCATGGCCATGGTGCGTACAATCACGAATACTTAGGGGCTCAAGGCATTCAGTCGAGCCACCATTCTGCCCGAGTTTGAAACAGGGAGAATGACTGGCATTTGTGCTTCAGAGAAACCATAGCTACCACTGGGTGATGAAGATTGGCTCATAACCTGCCCACTGATTAACTCATCAAGTTCTGGCTAGATGCACCATAACTGTGGTGTGGTGGCTGTGAGACTTGGGGAAATCTCAACAGATACAGGGAGCTTGCTTCTGGCCAGCCTCCGCCCTTGGAGGGACTTGGGCCAATGGACTGAAAGCTGTTTCCATTACAGCTAGGTTAGGTGCAGCCTCCTAACCACTTAAAGATGTCATTGGCCGCTATCCTGGTCTAACCCTGGGAGGTGACCACGGCATTGCTGCTTGGCATTAGGACATCTAGGGTTGGCCATCACACCCAAGCACATGAGATGGGGATGAGTACACTTGGGAGTGGCTTGCTGACAACTCCATAGGACCTTGTGGAGTACGCTCATCTACGACTGTGGGCCACCCACACAGCATCGTGGCAGCTGCCACCCGCAACCGAGGACAATGGATGTCACCAGCATGGTTGACATGTCAGCACATTCTGCAATTGACTGCATTTGCGCACACACAGTCCAGCCCTGAGGCGAGCTGTAGAAGGATGCTTGAATGAACATCTGTCAATATTACCACTGTTTAACTGCAAGCTGTAGCAGGAATCTGCCTTCTCCTTCACCATTTCTCTTGCCCATCCTGACATGTAGCAGCCCGGAAGTAGGCCATATCATTGCAACACATTCACAAAAAAGTGTCACAGTTTGAAGCACTATGAAAAAGCTCTGGAACACACACAATACTCAGTGCAGAGAGATAGCTAAAACCAGAAAATGAGCACAGCAAGTGCAAACATAAATGTTTATGAAAAAGATAGACTCTTTAGGACATGAGGTAGTATCTATGGGGCTGTTGGCAAGAATCTTAAGCCAACCGAGTTAAAAATTGAGTCTGTGTGTGAAATGCTTTGAGCATGAATAACAAACGTAAAAGAGATAAAAGTAAAAATCACAAATGACACAAAATATGAATTGTATCCTTTTTACCAGCTACTAGGCTAAGTCACAGAAGCGGCTAATAACTTTTGAGAAAACATCCATGTTCTGGTACATCTGTTTCCAAGTTTTGCTGTAGTGGTTGGAAGAGAGAATCATTTCCACTGATTGAGAAAATACAGGTTTATAGTTGGATGGTGGATGACAAATGGAAAAATTCCTGTGAAACAGAAATACAGTAGATTTGTTGACAGGAAACAGACCTAACCTCGTAGAAAATGGGATCAGTGATCACAATGGAGTTGTAACAATGAGTGCCAAAATGTAAAAGGTTAGAAATTTTATCACACAAGTCAACATGTTCAGTAACGCATACAAAAGGTCATTTTACGTCCAAATAAAAAAAGTAGTATTTGGAAATAAGTAAGTGACAGCTGTGGACGATGTGAACATTAATGTGGACCACCTGCATCCCTTCATGCTTGAGGTCTTCCCCAGTGACCATTACATCTTCTAGCGGGATAATTGTCCATATCAGTGAACTTACGTTGGTATCTTGGCCACCAAACGGGCATTACCTGAGGCTGATGAAACACATCTCGGACATTCAAGTGCCAGCTCTGTGCCCACAAACCACAGGTCTGTGATTTATGGGAATTGTATGACATGCATAGGCATCTGATGCTACATACCTCCAGGAACCTACCAGTGCCTTGTCATATCAATGCCCCTTAGAACTGCTGCTGTACTGCATTCCAAAGGTGAACCTACACACTATTAAACAGGTAGTCATAATATTTTGGATCATCAATGTACTTTGAATATTGAATTAAGAGTGGCAATAATTACCACTACGCAATACGATTTTTGATGTTCCTGAAGTACTTTTTGCATTGGTTTCATTCTGCTGTTAGTTTTCTCTATAATATACAGTTTTCACAAATTAAGTACACTAATTTTTCATTTAACCCTCAAGCAGGTGCACCAGTGTATAAACTGTGCCATTCACAAATAACATTGTTTTGTACAGTTACAATGTTGTTTTACAATTGTGAGCCCATACCTATTCCTTCATTATGGCTTCGGCTACTGCAGTAATAAGTTGCATTGTCATACGCCCAAGAGCAGCACTAATATAAATTAAACAGCAAACTAGGTGAGAAAAAATGTACGATCCATGCAAGGAAATGACCCAGATTTCTAGCTAGCAGCACAATCCCATAATGAGGCATGTATCTATGAGATACTTAGTAATCAAATAAGTAATCTGATGCAGCTGCGCTGTTTGATGCTTTGAGTGGGTCATTATCATGGAGTAACACCTGCGCGTGGCAACAGAGTAACTAAGTGGTACAATGAAAGGTTTATTTTTTATTGTTTAAACAAACAGTGATTTAGCTCATACAATGTAGTTTATTTTATCTTTTAATCAGACTAAGATTAAACCGTAATTTTGTTCACTATGGTAACATGAATACAGCTATTCTTAACACGTGTACAAAGTGCACTGGGTTCCCTCATGTTATGAAAAATGGTACGTCTGTAAATTCCACACAGAGAAATTTTATTGCAAAGAAGGAAATTTTATTTTAGTGAGATGGAGTAGTTTGCCAAATGTGTCACAACCATCTGGCTGTTAGGCAGGAAACTTCAGTTCCCTGCTGACATGCTATAGTGTTGTGAGGTTATATTTGTGCTGTTAAACGAAGTTTTGCTAATTTCTTAGAAATCAGTTCCTACAAGTGTTTCAAAAACCCAAACATACTCTGTTATGTTTTTGGTAGCTATGTAATTGTTCAATGACAGGACATTATAGTGTCATGTAAAATGTCTACTACGCATACTTTTATATAAGGCTTAGTGATCAAGACAAAATCTGGGCACCGTGGAAGGTATGCTGTACATGTTTTGAGGCACTAAGACTGTGGAAAAATGGAAAGAGGAAATCAATGGTTTGGAGAGGGCCACAATATCAGATGACTGTTACTTTTGTATAGGATGTAATGCAAATAGTAAGAAGGATATAAAACATCCTAAGTTTTCTCTGAAAATAATCAGTTTTATGAAAATGTAGTTAGATAGACAAAAAATCTACTTACCAACTGGCAGCAGGAAAAAACCACACTTAAAAGGCAAGGGAATGGGCAAGCTTTCAGAGCCAGTTGCTCTTCCTCTTGTTGAAAGGAGATGAAGAAAAATGACTGGCAAGGTTTAGGAAATGTGGAGAGTTACAGCAGTCACCCAGAACCCCATGTCTTGGGAGAACTACCAGATGGGATTGTTGGGGACTGCACTGGAAGAGATTTGAAAATCTCAAGATAGGGTAATAAGCAAAACAGAGATTACTGTAAAAAAAATTATAAGAGTGTCAACAAGCATGGAAAGCTAAGTGTATTATACGTGGTAGACATGTGGAGATGGGGGGGTTGAGGAAAAATAGACATATCACAACATAAAACATTCTGAAGTGGCACCACCGTTTAGGATAGGGAAAGTTAGTTTTGTGCGATATTCGGAGCACGAGTTACAGCCAGGTGCGGGCCGGATTACAGTAAGTCACGCATACCAGCAGTTGCGAAGGCAAATAGAGGCCACAGGGGCGTAGAACTGCCGGATAGGGCGCACACAGCAGTTTCCATGGCGCAAGTCACAGGCAACCTAAGTGTTACGCGAACCGGCGCGCTTGGCAAAACAGAGGCACACACCCAAGTATAAATAGGTGCTGTTTTCTAATGAGATTCATTCAAGAGTGGCAGCTCTCCTGGACGGGGAGGTATGTCACGCCGCCGGCTACACGCAGCAACAGATGGAGCGCCAGCGTCCCAGTCCATGGCGGGCCGTTCGTTCGACCCTCTGAGGCCGATGTGGGGTCTGCAGCCAGCAGCGGGCCACTCTTCGGCTCGCTACCGCGGGCAGTCGTCTCGACTCCTGATACACACTGGAGACTTCTGAGGCGAGGGCCGCAGATACGGACTCTGGATAATGGGTGCTTGTTCATCACCACAATCTCAGCCACACCGGCGAGGTGGAGGACACATCTGGTCGCCTGCAGCTCACACGGAGTCGGCAGGGACACAGACCGCCGAGTCAACTGCGACATCCTGACGACGACGCACTCTGCTGGCATACAAGGCTGGCTCGACACAGCATTGTGTTACACAGGCCACTGAGGTGCTTCCTCAGCATTGAGGGGCCTGTGACGCGGACCGAGCGGAACACAGCGCTGTAGTGGAAACAAATAAATCATTTGGAAAGTTCTTGCCGAGTTATAATATGGCACCAGACTACATTAGGTGTCAGAATAGTGGACGTCGTCTGTCCAGTACGATGCTCGAGCCCACCACCTGCAGTACAGTCACAATATGTGGTGAGTGCTGACAAAATTGTTCTTTTTGAGTGTTGTTTTTCGAGTATGGCTCCTGGCAAGCCACACTGTAGATGTTTTGCGTGGGCATAGTATTTTTTGTTGTCAGAGTAAGTGTTAGTATGTTTAGGGAGTAACATAGTTCTGTGGCGTTTAATTACTTTTGGTGTTAAATTGAGTATGATGTTACTGAGTATGATGATATGGACCTGTAGGAAGTCGGGTTATTCTTGTACTTAGTCCTGAAACAAAATGACTAACGTGGAACAAAAGCAACACAATGGCAGAGTCAAGGACGCAAGGTGTGTCAGAACCAGAAGCTGTGCAGATTTTGTTGGAAAAAGTAGCACGATTGACAGCAGACAATATGCAGTCGAGAAATGAATTAACATCTATAAGTGAGGAGGCAACGGCATCTGATCAGTCGTTGTTACCTAGAGTGCAGGAGATTGATCCAGCTGCCGCGAGTCTGATTATTCCGTTTTCTGGTAAGGCATCTGAGGACGTGCGTTCATTTGTGAAGGACTTGGAGACTTCAGCGGTGATGATTGGTTAGTCAGATGAGCAGTTGTTACATATATAGTCAAGATTAGATTACTGGGTGAGGCGAAAACATATGTAAGTTGTTCTGAGGCCTTAAGGAAGGCAGGACAGTTTAAGCAGTTAAAGGAAGGGCTTTTACAAAGGTACAAGAAACACAATAGCACTCGGTACTTTAGGGAGAGGTTAAGTACAATGACAAAGAGACAGGGGAAGACGGTAGAGAAATTTGCGAACAGGATAAGGAAAATTAATGAGTATACTTATGAGTTGGGACAGAGTGATGAAACGAATAGTGTTCTATTGCAGGAGGCCGAGCAAAGGGCACTTGATGTATTTTTGAGAGGGTTACCGGTGCATATGTCACGGAAAGTGCATGAAGGAACTCTGAAAGATTTGTATTTGGCCATTCAGCTGGCAATTCAATGTGAGGAAATAGATTCGGCAACAGGGGTACGTGAGAGGCAAACAATGTTTACGGCGGGTGTGAAATGTTAGAAGTGTGGTCGTACGGGACATGTGCAGAGGCAATGTACCCAGTCACCAAGGAGTAGAGGAAGGGGTGGAAATCACCAGCTTGGAGGATGGAGAAGTGGAGATAGGAGAGGCAGACAATCGTTAAATGGCAGAGGGGCCCCAAAACCCACCTAAGGGAGCTCCCGTTTAATTTCAATGCTACGAATACATATGCAGAGGGGGAATGTTCAGTGGTAGGATCCGTAGAAACTAAAAGGTTTAAGGTTTTGTTGTACACAGGGGTGCAAGTGTCAGTGGCTACTAAGAATATAATGGGACGAAGGAAGTTAAGACCCACCATATTATAGGTTGCGTGGTGTGGGGGATAAGGGGGTCACGCCTTTGGGGTCAGTGACAATAGACTTTCACATAGGGAAAGTCCGATTTAATGCATGCATGGAGGTGGTACCATGGGTAAGCGAGGGCTACAACATGATGCTAGGAGTAGATTTCTTGCATCAACATCATTCCAAAACTGACCTTGGAGAACGAACTGTGAACTTGGTAGAATGTTATTTCAGCTAGGGGAAACTGCTGTCAATGCAGAGCTGTCATGAGGGGCATTCAACGTAATGAACAGACCAATTGAACCGTGTACATTAGCATTAAGGCTTAATTCGCATGAGTGTGTGTCTAGCAGCACCGGGAAGTCACTTTGGGTAAGTGTGGAGTCGAATCTACCTGTGGGTACAGTATGTGTTATTGAACCATTGGAGGATAATGAAGATTTGGGTTCACTGGGTTGTTCTGTGAAACATAGTGTTGTATGCATACAGGAGGGGAACAACGGGCGAGTAGTTCCCATGAATGTGGATAATTTTAATGCTGTAGACGTGAATTTGAGGAAAGGAGTTTTAGTAGCAAATTTGGATGTGCCAGATGATGAAGATTAGTGTTTGAGAGGTAGGCGAAGCGATCAACCACTAACTGCCGATAGAACTGCATTTCGTGACAAAATTAACCATCTGAAAGGAGAAGAAAGAGAGTATATGGAAGAATTATTGTGGGAATTTAAGGATTTGTGTTTTCCACAAGGGCCGTTGCCAGCAACTCCATTAGCTCAACATAGGATACCAACCGGGAATGAAGCACCTGTTTACTGTAAACCATACAGAATACCGAGGTATTTGCAGCAGATTGTGGAGGATTTCATTGATCAGCAGCTTGTGGACGGTATTATAGAGCATAGTAATAGTTGCTGGGGAGCAGACATTGTCGTCATGCCTAAAAAATCTGCGGATGGAACTAAGAAATACAGGTTCTGTTGTGACTACCGATACCTTAATAAGACAGTAGCAGATGCATACCCTGTTCCAAACTTATCAGAGACTTTGGATCACTTAGGACAGTGCCAGTACTTTTCTACGATGGATTTGACAAGTGGTTATCATCAGTTAGAGGTGGCTCCAGAGGATCGTCCAAAAACTGCTTTCTCTACACCTGGAGGCCATTACCAGTACATTAGAATGCCATTCGGTTTGAAAAATGCTCCGGCAACATTTCAGAGGTTGCTAGATAGTGTCTTGAGGGGTTTGAAACCACGACAGTGTCTTGTCTATTTGGATGACATTATAGTGTTTTCAAGTAATATGAAGTAACATAGACAGGGGTTAAGGGAAGTCTTTATGAGGTTAAGAGCAGCTCGTTTGACGTTGAGCCTGGAGAAGTGTCATTTCGAATTAGAAGAAGTAAAATATTTGGGTCACAATATCAGTAAGGACGGAGTGCGTACAGATCCGAGGTTGATACAGGCTGTAAGGGATTTTCGGGAGCCGAAAACAGTTAAGGAAGAGCAGTCATTCATTGGAATTTGCAATTTCTATCAAAAGTTCGTGAAGGGTTTTGCAGATTTCGCACAACTGTTGACACAATTGTTATGGAAGGGTGTGAAATTTGAGTGGGCAGAAGAGTGTCAGAAAGCGTGTGACAAACTGAAAGAAGGGTTAACATCAAGTCCGGTTCTTGTGTTTCCAGATTTTGAAAAGGAGTTTATACTAGCATCGAATCAAGCATTAGGGTGTGTTCTTAGTCAGGAAATTGATGGGAAAGAACATCCTGTAGCCTATGCGTCTAGGAAGTTGAATGCAGTAGAGAAGAATTACTCAACTACAGAAAGGGAGATGCTTAGCATAATCTATGGAATCACATATTTTAAATGTTATTTATATGGGAGAAGATTTCTGGTAGTGACAGATCATGCTGCGTTGAAGTGGTTGAAGGATCAGTCCACTAGACTCGCTAGATGGGCTGTGAGGCTTAGTGAATTCAACTACGAGGTGGTGCACAAGCCTGGAAAGAAGCATGGTAATGTGGATGCACTGAGTAGAAAGGAGGCTAAAGTAGAAGTCATACGTTATGACCTAGCAGTATGGCAAAAATTACAGGATGCGGACAATGATTATAAATTGCATCAGACAAAGCCACAGATTAATGGGTACAACAGTCTTCTGTGCAGGGAAACGAAGTCAGGGCCAAGGATAGTAGTGCCAGCGAAGTTGAGGGAGATTTTAAAGGAAGCACATGATCATGTGTTATCTGGTCATGGAGGGTGTAGAGCGACGAATAGGAGAGTGGCGGAGAGGTATTGGTGGAGAGTTAGGAAAGGAGATGTGGATCAGTATGTCAAGAATTGTATACCATGTGCGCAGAGAGCAGATTTGAGTCGGAAACAGATACAGCTACAACGATTACCAGAAGCAACATGTCCATTCTCTTTGCTGGGGATTGATGTCTTAGGACCTTTTAGGCGAACACCATCGGTAAACAGATTCATTTTGACAATAATAGACCATTTTTCAAGGTATGTGGAGATGGTGGCTATGCCAAATCAACAGGCAGCAATGGTCGCGCAAGTGTTAGTAAACAACTAGATTTTGAAGTTTGGTGTACCAGAGACAATAATTACTGACCAAGGGACCAACTTCATGTCGGATTTAATGAAGGAACTGTGTAAATTGTTGAATGTAAAGAAGTTGAGGACGATCGCGTTGCATCCACAGGGCAACGGAAGGACGGAACGGGTACACAGAGCAATTGGGAAGATGCTGAGTTTTTATGCGGATTCTCATCACCATCAGTGGGATGAATATTTGAAGCGTATTGTATGCACGTACCATGCAAAAGTCCATACAAATACCAGTTTGTCTTGATATGAGGTAGTGTATGTACAAAAGGCTTTGGAAAGGCAGAAAGATGCAGTAAAGCGGAAAGGAAGTTTACCGCAGTATAAAGTGGGGCAATGGGTAATGCTGTCCAGCCCCTATACGCAAAAAGGGAAAACGAAGAAGTTCCTCACGAGGTATCAAGGGCCGTACCAAGTTGTTGAAACCACATCTCCCATTAATGTTAAGCTTCAGCTGCCAACTAGAACAACAATAGTACACATTGGGCAGTTACGGCCATTCAAGGGTTGCCCGGATGTGATTCCAGGTGTGTCACAGGAAGGGAAGAGGAAGAAAGTGAGAGTGAAGAGAGGTGCTAAGCACAGAGAAAACCAGGAAGATAGAGTACAGCATGAAGTTCCGTATGCTTTGCGATCGAGGAAGCAGTAGAGTATTTGTAGTTTTTGTTTTGTTTTCTTGTCATTTATAATTGGGTTTGCATAGATTAATTAGGCAGTCTATTTTCGTATATGTGTTTTCGGGTATTGTGAGCCTGCTAGGGACAGCAATCATTTTGAAGAGGGAGGAAGAGTGATCGTATCCCTGTCCTCAGGTCACTGAAAACGGAAGTGTAGCGTCTGACGTATGTGGAGTGTTGTTGGAGGAGAAATCGAACGCAATTCTGGGGAAATAAATCCGTTGGAGTAAATTTTGCGGCAAAGCTGTAATAAATGTGTGTTGAACGATGTCAGAGTCGTAAGATTTCTTGTTTAAATTTTTAGTTATCGACAGTGCTGGGTCAGGAAAATCGTGTTTATTGCACCAGTTCATATAACTTAAATTTAAGGATGAAAGTAATCACACAGTCAGTGCTGAGTTTGGATCAAGAATAGGGAAGGTTGGAGGAAAATCTATGAAGCTACAAATTTGGGACACATGCACAGTGCAGTTATTTTTAGCCAGGGAAAAAGGAATAGACTGTCCAAGGGCCATCGTGTAGCCAAAATTGAGCTTGCAACGGATCTTCTCCACCTATGAGAATTTGGTAGTAGTAGCAAGTTGTTTTGAGCAAGGAGTGTTTACGGAAGTAAAACGTGTAGAGCTCAAAGGAAATGGAATTTTAATCAATGGAACTAAGTGTAACATAATAGGACCAACCTGTGTCAATTCAGGAGTCACGCAATTGAATGTTACGCAGCCACAGCTGTACTGGCCAGAAACCACTTCAGAGTTTTTGCCAAGGCAAAATCTGATCTTGTTAAATCAAACTCTGGAGCCAGGTCTGTTGAGATATGTAAACCAGTTCATTTTAGAGCAAGAGGGGCGCATATCAGCCGAACAGCTTGTTCAACATGTCACTCAGTATAGGGAAAGGCAACAGCAAATAACAATCATTTTTAGCACCTCTGTGCCAAGTTTCATCGCAGCCTTAACTTTGTTGTGTGTTGTTTTCTTTCTGATCAGGCAGAGAGCCAATTTCCAGAGGGATCTGAGGGTAGTCCCAGTAGATTGGATACCGAGGGCGTAGGACAGGGGTTGAACGAGCATTCAGCGGAGTGGTCATCCATTAAGGATTTTATGTTTTTCCCCTCATGTCATGTAGTTTGGAGCACTAGACCACATTTAAATTTACTAATAGTAAGTAAGTATGTCATAAGTGCCAATCCAAACAAGTTTAAGAGTTAGTTAAAGGACGACCCAGGGACCGGATCTTTCCAAAGGGGAATAATGTAGCGGCACCTAGGATAGGGAAAGTTACTTTTGTGCAATATTTGGAGCCTGAGTTACAGCCAGGTGCGGGCCAGATTGCAATAAGTTGCGCATACCAGCAGTTGCAAAGGCAAATAGAGGCCATGGGCATAGAACTGCTGGAGAGGGCGCACACAGCAGTTTCCATGGCGCAAGTCACAGGCAGAAGCGGGCCACTGGCCAACTTAAGTGTTATGCGTATGTTACGTGAACTGGCATGCTTGGCAAAACAGAGGCGCACAGCTAAGTATAAATAGGTGCTGTTTTCTAACAAGATTCATTCAAGTGTGGCAGCTCTCCTGGACGGTGAGGCGTGTCACATTAACGGCTACACGAAGCAACAGATGGGGCACCAGTGTCCCAGTCCATTGTGGGTCATTGGTTTGACCCTCTGAGGCTACCATGAGATCCACAGCTAGCCAGCAGCGGGCCACTCTTTGGCTCGCTACTGCGGGCAGTCGTCTCGGCTCCTGACATACCGGAGACTTCCGAGGCGAGGGCCACAGATGCAGACGCTGGATAGCGGGCGCTTGTTCGTCGCCGCAATCTCAGCCACGCCGGCGAGGAGGAGGAGGACGCAGCTGGCCACCTGCGGCTCACACTGAGCGGCGCTGAGTCGGCAGGGATGCAGACCGCCAAGTCAACCACGGCATCCTGATGACGATGAACTCCGCTGGCGTACAAGGCTGGCTCGACACAGCTTTGCGTTACACGGGCTGCTGGAGTGCTTCCTCAGCATTGCGGGGCCGTGTGACGCAGACTGAGGTGAAAGGAGCGCTGTAGTGGAAACAAATCAATCATTTGGAAAGTTCTCACCGAGTTTTAATACTGCACCCTTCCACTACATTTGGTGTCTTCCCGCTACATTTGGTCATCCTGATACATTCGGTGACTGAAACCGCCACAATACATAGAAAACTAAAAGAGAGCAAAGAAAGGAATAGATACTGAAAACAAATGCTGAGACTGAAGAAATTAATGTAAATTATGGCCACTTGATTGTCAAGGACTAAGGACATGGTCTAATGCCAGTTCCCACCTGTGGAGCTCTCAGACATGGGTGTCAGGAGTGAGAATCCAGATGGTATATATACTGAAAGAGGACTCAAAGTTCTGACTGTCATGCTGCAGAGCGGAGGTCACCAAACTTGTTTCACCATGGGCCAGAGAAATGACAAAAAGAGTGCGAGCCACTTCATCGTTCTGCACAATACTTCCAATCCAGAACAAAAGCTCTGGGAACAAGACAAGACAAAAACTATGTTCAGCATTCAGTGTAATCTTGATGTAATGCACCAAAAACACAGATAACAAATGTATTTATTTACTAAAAAGTTGTCAAAGAAGGCGACATCAGACCTAATGTGCACATATCCGAATATCAGGAACTAAGCAGCAAAAAACATCAGTGAGATTTATCAAACTGTTGTTTCGTTTCCAAGATATAATCAATGTTTAGTATTGTTTCATCTAATCAAGTGAATTGCTTTCAAATGTTCATCAGTCATTCTTGTCAACATGGTGTCTTCAGATATTTAATTTTTGAAAATATTTGCTCATTCCAAACACTGGTGCTATACACCAGCAGCAAATTTCTCTGGTTTTGGAAACTCAGCATCAGGTAAGCAGCAGTAAAACTGAACATGTTTTTCTCCTCTGTGCTTCTCTTTCAACAAATCCTCACCAAGCAAGTCACTGAGCACCAACCTGCTCAACTGGCACATCATCAAGGTTACATTCAAATGAGTTCTATAACACGTCAAAATCTTAAAATCTCTCCAGACTTGACATCCTCAGAGGTTTTAGTGCAAAAGTTTGAAACACTGTAAACAAGAAAAATTTTCTCCTTTCAGCTGTGTTTTGGACTGATAGCTTTCTCTAAAATCCTTTGATGATTGTGTAGAGATCACAGGCGAGGTTATCGTTTGCCTTCAAGTTTCAAGTGATGTGATGACAACCAAAGATGACAAATTTGACAGCCAGGTAGGATCCCAGCTGTGGAGCATCTCTTCTTTTCTGGTGAGAAAAAACATTATTTCATTTTGGAGCTTGTAGAAATGGAACACAATTTGACCAGAGCTGAGCCACCTCCATGCTGTGTGATAAGGCAAGTCATAATTCAGAAGCAGTTTCTTCACAAAAAGACTGGATCTGATGATGATGATGCATGAACTTCACTCCAGTAATTACTATTTTCATTACACGTGAAATATCTAGGTGTTTCTACAGAGTGCTTGCTTATGTATGAGGCAGAGTATGAACACAGCACTTGGAATTTGTGAAGCTTCCAACTGAGTCCAGATCTGCCCCACCAGGTCTTTCCTCACTCCAGCCATGTTTTTTACTCCATCAACTGTAAGATCTCAAAGCTGCTTACACTGAAGGTCTTGCAATTTGTTTTCCTTCCATGAAAATGTTCTTCCAGTTGTTTGATACATGCTGCAAACAGATACCAACTCTTCCGTTATCTGCAAGTCGGAATTGATATGATGAATTGGACAGTAGAAGTCATGAAGTAGTCAAGAGATTGGTAGGCTCATCCAGCAGCAGATAAAAGCATGTGAAGCTCCTAGATTTCTCACATATCTGCATTATTTTGTAGCTTTTACGAGTGACATTCATTTCCAGCAAACTTTCTCATCACGAGATTTCTTTGGATTTCTTAATTACATTTCATGTATTCATATTTCTCAGAGCATGATTTTCCAGAAAAGTTTGAATATTGTGATAGATGTGTTGTTTCATAGCGATGCCTAGGACAGTACTATTTCAAACTGACAACACTTTTGCTGTATATTATAAAAATAGTTTCTGGTCATTTGTATCAACAGAGAAATATTTTAGTTCTCATTCTTCACTGAAAACACAACACACTGTCTTCTTTACTTTACTTAGTAGCATAATGAAGGGTGAAATAAACGGAATCTGAACATGGAAGAACACACTGGATTATAAACATAACAAAAATCTTGGAATAGCACAAAATAAGCAAACATTACAATAAGCTACAAAATCTAGATACAATAATTTAAAATTGAACATAGTAAATTTAATGCACATAGCAGCCAGGAGGCCTCACGTATGATCTCATATTCTGTTTAAAGTATTCAAATTTAAAGGTATCACAATGTCTCACGTTTCAAACGTTTTTATCAAGCAAATTCAAGTATCAGTGGCTGGGAGGATGTGCCTGATCTGGCCTGTGGGCTGTAGTTTGGTGACCCATCTTATAGAGCATGCCCTGAAACAGGATAATGTGTGTGGCAAAACATCTACTACCCAGAGCATCATTCTACTGGTGCAGGAACAGAGAAACAGAATGAACAAAATTCTTTAAAGGAGAAGACCATATTGTTTTTTGTTGTGGAATTGAGGGTTTAATGAATTTCTGTAACATGAGTTATGATCCAAGTCAGTGGAGGTTTTTTGGAGACTCTTCAAATTCTAGCCTGAAAGGTGTACTTTTGTGTAATGGAAATTTGTTTGGCTCAATACCTGTTACCTGTTCAGAACACCAGAAGCAGACATATGAAAACCAGAAAGTTGTGCTGAAATACATAAACTATGAAAAACAATATGTGGGGATTTGAAAGTTACTAGCAGGTTACTTGGTCAACCTGCCAACTACACAAAATTGCTGTTTCATTTGTGAGTTGGACAGACAAGCCAAAGACAAGCATTGGTAGGTACACCCTCCAACCACATTCGTACAATACAGGGTGTCCACAATGAGACTCCAACATATTAATATCCTACATCTTTCTCATTTCAGATGGCGGACCTGTGAATCCTGAAGGGGTAGACAGAGCAACTCAACAAGTTTGTGGTGTGCAAATTTGATACGCCAAGTGGCCATAGTGGAGCTGCAATCAATTGTTTTAGCAAAATGGAGGATATGAAGGAGCGTGCACAAGTGGTCTGGTGGTATGCAGAGACAAAAATCGACGACTCAAGTGTAAAGAAACTTTCGTCGAGTTTACAAAAAAGCGCCCCCGTCGTTCAAGACCATAAAGAAGTGGTGTGATCAGTTTGTGGCTACTGGGAGTGTTGCGAAAGGGCAATGGTGGTGGTACGCCTAGGATCAGCAAACATAATGTGGAACAAGTACGGCAGTCATTCGAACAAAGTCCACAGAAGTCAGTGCGACAGGCAGCACGAGATTATCATATGAAATGTTCAACAGTGCACAAAGTGCATCATCAGAGATTACATTTGTACGCATATAAAGTGCAGGTTGTGCAAGAAATCAAGCCTGATGATCGACCAAAGCAAGAAGAATTTGCATGTGTCATCTTAGATCGCATTGCCGCAGATGAGACATTTTTATCGTGCATGATGTTTACTGACGAGGCAACCTTTCACGTGTCAGCGGCTGTCAATCGTCACAATGTACGCATCTGGGGGTCCGAAAATTGACATGCACCTAAGGAACACATGGACGAGAGTCCGAAAATTAATGTGTGGTGTGGTTTGGTGTTAAATCGCATTGTTGGGCTGTTTTTCTTTCAGGAGCCGACTGTGGATGGAGCCATTTACCTGGACATGTTGGAACAATTTGCCATGCCACAGATAACAGACCTGCAGGCATAGGTGATGTTTCAACAGGACGGTGCACCACCCCATTGGAGCCTTGATGTCTGAAAATTTTTAAATGACACATCCTCACAACAATGGATTGGCCGTGGAGGTCCAATTCCATGGCCGCCATGTTCGCCCGACATAACCCACCTCGATTTTTTCTTGTGGGGTTATGTGAAAGATGGGGTATACGCTACACCAGTAAAGAACCTGCAAGACTTGAAACAGCACATAAGAATTGTCATCAACTCTGTCACAGAACAGATGCTCCGCAACACACGGCACGAAATCGATTATAGACTTGATATTCTTCGCGCTACCCGTGGCACCCATGTTCAAGTGTACTGAACCGTCCACCTGCGTATGAAAACTTGATGAGCTGCTGTATGATTTCCCTGTACTTGTTCGTCAATAAATTGTGTTTCCTCTCAGATTTTACGAGTTCAAAAGTTGGAGTCTCATTGTGGACACCCTGTATAATAAATGAATCAACCAACTGTTCAACCAAGCAAAATACTATTACTTCCCCCTCCTCAAATCCAGTTTTGATTAATGAAACAGTTCACCACAGCACTACCAAAAGATGGTGACTAATCTTGTATTTGGTAACAAGATTTCCACAAGTATCTTATGAGAAACTTAAAGGAGGACTCTCATTGGACTGCAGATCTAAAACTTAAAGAAAATTAGTGTAAAAGCAGAATGATTCTAGTGGAAAAAAGGCTCGGGTTTCGCTGAAACTAGTGGGCAACTTTTTGGGCATCAACAAACATTCAAATTATAAAAGCATGGTTTTAAAAATGTTGCGGAGTTTCAAGGAATTATAATGCAATAAGTGAGACGCTTCATTTTCACATTTTTTTTTTAATCTGTGAAACTTGGTGATGACAGTGAGGAACATGGAGAATGGCTTCACCAGGACACCAAGGAGATTGAAAAGACATACCAGGGATGCGGAATGCAAACATGCATACCTGTGTTGTGTGTTGTAATAATTATTAGCACTTTTAAGTAAACATATACCAATGTGTTTTCTAATGCAATGTATAAGATTTCTAGAGAGGGTTACAAAATAAGCAATTTACTTTTAATACAATTAAAAAAGTTCCCTATCGAAAAAGATTTTCAGGCATGATTTGTACAAGAATCTGAAATATAGAAAAACAAAGATCAGAACAAAAAATACTTTGGGGTTGCAGGATACAAAACGAATGAAATGAAGTGAGAATTATTTAATGCTCACTTTGATACAAACAAGGACAGTTCAAGAGGTCCTGGATGTAACGAAGATGGACAGGTGGAAAACATTGGGGTAACATAATAAAAGATAGAGGATTCTGAAGAGGAAATGGCAGATACACGGCAAGAAAACAACAGGATATTATGAACAAAACTGCCCCACAATGTAAAATAAGAGACGATGATATGAAAGGAGCAGACAGTCACCTAATATAACCAGAGTTTGACAGAGCAATGATACGTTCAAATGTAAAATTATAACACAGTGTGGGAACTAAACACTGTTTATGTTGATCCCAAAGTCTCTGCAATTTGAAAGATCTACAACATTTCATCATACTTACCTAAGAAACTATATGTGAACAGATTTAATTACTGCATAATGTCAAGTACCACCATCTGTAAATAGCAGATTACAGTAATATACAAACAACATAACAAAAACTCTGTGGAGGGCTGAACAAACATTGTTTTGCTTGAGGGGACAGGTAAAATAAAGTGTTCATAATCCTAAAAAAGAGAGGATGCAGTAAAAAAAATTATAGTGAGAATAATAAAGGTGGGAAAATAAAACAAGTTAGAAATGAGATAAGGCAAAGTCTTAATTTATTCCCTTTACTGTTAAACTAGTATTGGAAACATCGTATCAACTGAGACAGTTTGTAGGAGAACTGAAAATGAATGTATTTGTATATATTTGAATTGTGGTACTACAGGGAGTTGTTAATAATCAATTCAACAAAATAATTGTTAAATGATAAACTTACAGAAATAATTTTTGAGTAGCCTGTAAAAAACATATATCAGATGATGGGATAGGTTACTGAGACATCTAAGAACAGTCAACACTGGAAGGAATACTAAAAGGAAGCATGGATTTAAAGTTCAATGTCCTGTCAACAGTGACGTCACTAGAGATGGAGCACAAAGTTGTATTGGGGAAAGAAATTGGCCATGTCCTTTCATCGAAGGAAATTGGCCATGTCCTTTCAACAGAACCACCCAAACCTTTTCCTTAAGCTATTTTCTGAAATCACAGAAAATGCACGACTTCCCTTAACCATTATTACAAAAGAAGTCTGCTTTATACTGACAGTGTACTTTGTCTCCGCTTTCTGAAGTGTGGTAAATATTTGCTGCAAAGTTTTAGACAGATAGGTACACTACAAATGCTTTAGTTTATCCTAAAGTAGATCACTAAAGTATAGGCTGGGGTATAAGCTAGCGAGTCCTGCATGGATTTCCTTTAAAGCACTGTAATAATATTCCGTGTCAACTCACCTAGGCCATTCTCCTCAACCATCACAGATTTCAATGAAATTTTATATGAATATTCGCACATGTCCCTGATGAACACTGGTAAAGTTTAATGTTCATCGAAGCAATACTGGCAGATAAATAGTCGCTAGTTTGATTCGATGGGCAACTTTGCACAGAGTGAACATGAATTTCTGGCGAATGAACTGTTATACCTCAGACAATATTTTGTTGAAAGGAATGAAATTTGGCCACCTTATACAACTGTATGCATTTTCTTAAGAAAAATAATGAAAAGAATTTTTTCCCCATATTCAGTATCTAAATGTTATACAAAATTGCCCAAAAAAAAAAAAAAATTCAAAGTCGGCTTCTTACTCCCTTTCTCAAAAAAGATCAAGGACAGTTTTTTTAAATTTTTAAGAAACAAGTAATTTCCCTTGCCAATTAATAGGTTGGGTTGTTTTGGGGGAGGAGACCAGACAGCGAGATCATTTGTCTGACCGGATTAGAGGAGGGCGGGGAAGGAAGTCAGCCATGCCCCTTCAGAGGAACCATCCCGGCATTTGCCTGGAGTTATCAGTCCTGAGACTGGTTTGATGCAGCTCTCCATCCTGTGCAAGCTTCTTCATCTCCCAGTACTTACTGCAACCTACATCCTTCTGAATCTGCTTGGTGTATTCATCTCTTGGTCTCCCACTATGATTTTTACCCTCCACGCTGCCCTCCAATACTAAATTGGTGATCCCTTGATGCCTCAGAACATGTCCTACCAACCGATCCCTTCTTCTACTCAAGTTGTGCCACAAGCTCCTCTTCTCCCCAATTCTATTCAATACACCCTCATTAGTTATGTGATCTACCCATCTAATCTTCAGCATTCTTCTGTAGCACCACATTTCGAAAGCTTCTATTCTCTTCTTGTCCAAACTATTTATCGTCCATGTTTCACTTCCATACATGGCTACACTCCATACAAATACTTTAAGAAACGACTTCCTGACATTTAAATCTATACTCGATGTTAACAAATTTCTCTTCTTCAGAAACGCTTTCCTTGACATTGCCAGTCTACAGTTTATATCCTCTCTACTTCGACCATCATCACTTATTTTGCTCCCCAAATAGCAAAACTCCTTTACTACTTTAAGTGTCTCATTTCCTAATCTAATTCCCTCAGCATCACCCGACTTAATTCGACTACATTCCATTATACTTGTTTTGCTTTTGTCGATGTTCATCTTACATCCTCCTTTCAAGACACTGTCCACTCCGTTCAACTGCTCTTCCACGCCCTTTGCTGTCTCTGACAGAACTACAATGTCATCAGCGAACCTCAAAGTTTTTATTTCTTCTCCATGGATTTTAATACCTACTCCGAATCTTTCTTATGTTTCCCTTACTGCTAGCTCAATATACAGATTGAATAACATCGCAGAGAGGCTACAACCCTGTCTCACTCCCTTCCCAACCACTGCTTCCCTTTCATGCCCCTCGACTGTTATAACTGCCATCTGGTTTCTGTACAAATTGTAAATAGCCTTTTGCTCCCTGTATTTTACCTCTGCCAGCTTTAGAATTTGAAAGAGACTATTCCAGTCAACATCGTCAAAAGCCTTCTCTAAGTCTACAAATGCTAGAAACGTAGGTTTGCCTTTCCTTAATCTATTTTCCCTTTTCTTACAAATGTAAGGATGTAGAGGCTTATCTCACTAGGGGTAAGATAGATACTGCCTACAGGAAAATTAAAGAGACCTTTGGAGAAAAAAAAACCACTTGCATGAATATCAAGGGCTCAGATGGAAATCCAGTTTTAAGCAAAGAAGGGAAAGCAGAAAGGTGGAAGGAGTATATAGAGGGTCTATACAAGGGCGATGTACTTAAGAACAATATTATGGAAATGGAAGAGGATGTAGGTGAAGATGAAATGGGAGATATGATACTGCGTGAAGAGTTTGACAGAGCACTGAAAGACCTGAGTCGAAACAAGGCCCCCGGAGTAGACAACATTCCATTAGAACTACTGACAGCCTTGGGACAGCCAGTCCTGACAAAACTCTACCGTCTGGTGAGCAAGATATATGAGACAGGCGAAATACCCTCAGACTTCAAGAAGAATATAATAATTCTAATCCCAAAGAAAGCAGGTGTTGACAGATGTGAAAATTACCGAACTATCAGTTTAATAAGTCACAGCTGCAAAATACTAACGCGAATTCTTTACAGACGAATGGAAAAACTTGTAGAAGCCGACCTCGGGGAAGATCAGTTTGGATTCCATAGAACTGTTGGAACACGTGAGGCAATACTGACTCTACGACTTATCTTAGAAGAAAGATTAAGGAAAGGCAAACCTACATTTCTAGCATTTGTTGACATAGAGAAAGTTTTTGACAATGTTGATTCGAATACTATAATTCTGAAGGTAGCAGGGGTAAAATACAGGGAGCGAAAGGCTATTTACAATTTGTACAGAAAGCAGATGGCAGTTATAAGGGTCGAGGGCCATGAAAGGGAAGCAGTGGTTGGGAAGGGAGTGAGACAGGGTTGTAGCCTCTCCGCGACGTTATTCAATCTGTATATTGAGCTAGCAGTAAAGGAAACAAAAGAAAGATTCGGAGTAGGTATTAAAATCCATGGAGAAGAAATAAAAACTTTGAGTTTCGCTAACGACATTGTAATTCTGTCAGAGACAGCAAAGGACTTGGAAGAGCAGTTGAATGGAATGGATAGTGTCTTGAAAGGAGGATATAAGATGAACATCAACAAAAGCAAAACAAGTATAATGGAATGTAGTCGAATTAAGTCGGGTGATGCTGAGGGAATTAGATTAGGAAATGAGACACTTAAAGTAGTAAAGGAGTTTTGCTATTTGGGGAGCAAAATAACTGATGATGGTCGAAGTAGAGAGGATATAAAATGTAGACTGGCAATGTCAAGGAAAGCGTTTCTGAAGAAGAGAAATTTGTTAACATCGAGTATAGATTTAAGTGTCAGGAAGTCATTTCTGAAAGTATTTGTATGGAGTGTAGCCATGTATGGACGATATATAGTTTGGACAAGAAGAGAATAGAAGCTTTCGAAATGTGGTGTTACAGAAGAATGCTGAAGATTAGATGGGTAGATCACATAACTAATGAGGATGTATTGAATAGAATTGGGGAGAAGAGGAGCTTGTGGCACAACTTGAGTAGAAGAAGGGATCGGTTGGTAGGACATGTTCTGAGGCATCAAGGGATCACCAATTTAGTATTGGAGGGCAGCGTGGAGGGTAAAAATCATAGAGGGAGACCAAGAGATGAATACACTAAGCAGATTCAGAAGGATGTAGGCTGCAGTAGGTACTGGGAGATGAAGAAGCTTGCACAGGATAGAGTAGCATGGAGAGCTGCATCAAACCAGTCTCAGGACTGAAAACCACAACAACAACAACATGCTGTTTGTAGTAGATTACCTGCACTCCTGTTTTTTTATTCATTATTAAACTTACTCCTGCATTACCCCTATTTGATTTTGTATTTATAACTCTGTATTCGCCTGACCTAAAGTCTTGTTACTCCTGCCACCGAACTTCAGTAATTCCCACTATATCTAACTTTAACCTATCCATTTCCCTTTTTAAATTTTCTAACCTGCCCAATTAAGGGATCTGACATTCCACGCTCCGAAGGTCCATGGTTCACGCACATACAAGAAAAAATTTCAAAGCAAGAGGTTGGGAAAATTTGGCGATGTGAGATGGCAATAACAGAATGGCTGGTCTGATACTTGGTAACAGATAAAGCATTATTGGCTCTTGCATTGTCATGCAATAAAAACCAGTCCTGAGAATGCCATAAATCAGGGCAGTGACATCAAATTGCTCATCAGAAACATTTCAAGATTTCAATGTAATGTTGACCTGGAGTAACAGACTTGTGGTGAACTAATCCTTCACTATCACAGAATGCAATTAATATTGCTTTTTTTCTCTAAGGTTGTCATTTGACTTTTTTCGAGGCTGCTGATCCAGGACTCCGCCATTCAGGACCTTTGACACTTCATGTGGGGGTCATACCGGTAGCACCAACTTTCATCCCCATGAATAATCTTTGACAGGAATGTGCTATCACTTCTGGCTCTATTCAGTAGTTCAGCAGAAATTCTTTGCCTTTCCTCTTTCTGTTTGTCTGTGAGAGAGGAATTTTGCATTAAGTTTCCATTTCCTAAATCTTCACATAAAATCTTATGACATGCGTCACAATTCAAATAAAGTTCATCCGATATTGCTTGCACAGTTACATGACAGTCTTTTTACAACTACCTTATACACTCCACACTTGCATCAGTATGTGCTATAGATGGGTGACCAGCTCTGGTATTGTCTTGTACTGAATCCCTGTCTTCGCAAAACCTTTTGTGGTACTTGAAAACATGACTTCTTGAAAGTGACTCATCTGCATATGCTTGCTTAATCATTGTCCATGTTTCACTTGGGTTTTCCCGAGCTTAATTTTTGCTCTTTGCCAACAATCATCCATTATGTCACCGTAATTAATATGCCAAGAACTCAGTGTGTTGCTAAGCACAGCCCTGCCACCTAGCGAGTTTGCATGCAAACATGGCCAGTCATTTCAAGGATGCACACATACCAGGTAACATAAAAACATAATTTGTTCCCTTTTAGTATTGCAAAGTCATAAATAAAAAGAACCTGTCCTGATAAAGGGTACGAGGTACCTGAAACTTATAATGTTCAGGGTGTATATGGGGATTTGGGGAGGTGGATAGAAGAAAAAGCCGTCAGCTTTCCCAGTTAAAGGTACACTTTCTCCCGGGTTAAAATACACATTTTCCCGGTTTAAGTGACTGTAAACTTTCCCTCGGAACTATTTTTATCAATCTTTGAATGGTTTAGGTTTTAGAGACCGGCGTAGAACTTCTGGGCACTTTAGAAAACGAACACACACTGGGGGGGAAAAAAAAACAAACACACCACACACACGTTTTGGGGCAAGCATCTATGTGCAGCAACATGTACGCTGCCTGTTTTCGTATTACGAAAATATATATTTGAGTTCACTAATCACAGCACTTTAGTGAAATTGAGATAGTGATGCTTTTGTAATCCAGTCATAGATCACATCACGTGATCTTGCCAGCCGATGACAACAGATCTTCAGAGGACAGGGCACGTGATGTAGTCAGCCAATAGAAACATCATTGTTATGAAGTGTTAACACACAAATAGGAAAAATTAATGGTTTAAATTAATGTACATAGTGTAGCTACAAGAAAAGCTAAGCTTTCATGTATAGTATTTGTTTTCTTTGCGTGTGTTACACTTTAAGATACATCGCGCAAATGTGCCAGTAAAATTTTAAATAATGACGTAAATGTCTGGCCTTCAAAGTTTTAAGCTTTAAACGAGAGTCAAACGCTCTGTCATTTAAGAAATTCAATGGACATTCTCGTACGTAGCATAATTCACCTTGTATAAAATTAAATTTACTTTGAAAGTAATGCTTATCAAACCACCGTTCGCAATATTTTCTCGCGACCTGTTAGAATTCGTTTCACCAATTATCAGATAACACCAGGAAACAGGTGTTACTGCCCATGCGCAACTACGATGACATAGGAAGCCCGTATGTTCGTAAGTATATAGCATCTACAGATCTTCCATAGCATTAATAGGTCTTATATTATGTCATAAACGAAACAGGACATCACATGATAGTCCGAAAACATCGGAATTTCGTAAATAATACTAATAGTTGAAACGAGCCACTGGTGTGGAATGAAACACATTTCAAATAAATTTACTGCCTCTGTGAAAAAGACTAATAAAAGGCAAATTTCTTTAGCAGATTGACAAAAATAACTTAATTGTTCTACAAGGCGATTAATGCTTGACTGACAAAAACATGGAAATAAAATAAAATCAGAATACTGAAACTAATAACATATTTTAGCCTTCTGTAATTATGTGAATTATTTTAATTCACTTCATAGCTCCCGGCCACAGAATTATTTTGCTTTCATTTAACATGAGAGCTGTAAATAAACCCTCGCAATTAATACTGGATGGCATTATTTGTACCTCAGAGAACAAGAACTCTTCATAAAATTTGCACTCTTTATTGCCTATTAGTTAATAACTTGCTTTTTTTGTGTAACATAAAGTTAAATATAAGGTACATGAAACCAACAGAGACAAGTGACAAGCAAGATAGTACACCAAACAAACAAGACCGTTTTGGCACCAACAGTCACTTTTTTTTTTTTAAAACATGACAGAATATAATTCAGTCACTTTTTTTTTTTTAAACATGACAGAATACAATTCATGAAGTACCAATATCAAATGCCGATTAGGCCTACTACAAGCAAAAGGCTTTATGTTTGGAAATAGTTGCACATTTCATTCATAAACTCCAGCTTCTCAAGTATGAGATAGAAAAGTAGTAGTTTTATATAAATTTGGAATAGTCATATTCTTCCATAATTTGTGCGATGTCTCCGTTTCGTCTCCTTCCTTGTTCTAACTTATGATTCATTCAGAAATAAACTTAGAATATGTTCAAAAACCAACAGGTATGCGTTTCAAAATCGTATGAATAATCGATAGACCAACATGCGCTGGGATACTAGGCGCTCTATGAAACAAGGTTTTTTCCCCCTCAACTGCTTGAACGAACCTAATGTAAACAGTTGCGACGTCACGCTCATTGGAGGCAATTTGTTGTTATGAAGCATTGCACAGTCTTCCTAAAGCCTTTGACATTTTGCTGTTGGCAGACGCTTTTATCAGCACTGTGTTTTGTTGTTGTATATGGCGCATTTCCTTTGCAACTTAAGTTTTATTTTCATTTTTTCTCTCTCTCATTCATGTTTTATTGCTGCAGTAGAGGGATACAGTAATATCCTTTGTTAGAGTATTGTTTCTTACCAGTGAAAATTACAAAAATTTAACTGAAAACTAAAACAAAAAAATTCCCCGAATTCCAAAAAGTTCGAGTTTTTCCCGGGTTTTCTCCTGGATGGAAAAATTCCTGGGTTTTCCCGAATCTCCCGGGTTGTATACACCCTGCTGCTATTACACAGCTATTGGGGGTGACCCCTATGGCGTGGTGTTGCCAGTTCCTATTCTTCAACAGACAGTAACAATGTCACTATGGATTAACGCAATATAGTGAAACATGACTTGTCAATTTAAAAATAAAAACATTCAACAAACATGAACAACAGGTTGCTACAGTATAGCTGCTGTCGTGGTACATTCTCTCAAAGATGTCCGTCATTTTCAGGTAATATTAGTGCACACTGGATAATCAAACATGTTTTTCTGAATTCTTTAAAACATGCTATTTTCAACTCTGATTAGTCTGAAATCAACTACGGAAAACATTTTCTAAAAGCAAATTGAATGTATTTACTTTTGCAAATTTTATGAAAATCACATTTGAAGTGATTCCATAAAAATTTAGAAAGCAGTATGTGAATGATATTTTGTGTTGGAAAACCTTATGTAACTAAGTTGTTGTGCCTAAAGTTTTACGTTTATCATACCTTTAATCAGAGAGATATAAGAAGCCAAAGTTAAAAGTTTATTCACAGAGCTATTTTTCCAAAAAGTTTGCCTCAATTTATGCAGCACTGTTAGCCCATGCCGGAAACTTTCACTGTTTTTGCAGGGCTTAAAACATGTTTCAAATGAGACTGGTTTTGAAGCTCTAACTGAAAACTGTATTTATAAAAGAAGTGTTGAATATACAATATTTTCACCTTCTCACAAAAACTGTCAGCTGTTTAATGTATTTGCAGATTATCGGAAAAGAGTAGGTGTATGAAATTTTTTAATCCACATTCTGTAACTATTTAACTATACATATTAAGTTTCATAGTTAGTGTGCGTTTGCTCTACGAGGCTACATTTTTTCACGCCACAATTTTCACACCCAAATCTAATTCAAATTATCGAACACGGTTTGGTTACATTGGATAATCAAATACACCATTTTAGGTGGTTAAAGCCTTGGTCTTTCCAAAATATTGCCCGAGATATAACAGCTCAAAGTTGTCAGAAATTTACACTTGCTCTGTGCAAAGTCACACATGGAGTCAAATAAGGGACTGTATCTTGGCCAGTATTGCTTTGATGAATGTTAAATTTTACCAATGTGCATCAGGAACATATGCGAATATTCACATAAAAGTTTGTCGAAATCAGTGAGTGTGAAGCAAAAAAATGTTCCGAAATTAGGCGATCTGACATGGAATGACCAAAGTGCATTACCATGCTGACTGCACAGTGCGAGTTATTACCCTGTGAAATTACCTAAACTTCTCCGTTGATCAAATGAATGCATAGTTGGAATCATTCTGATCTGGAGTGCAAACTGTTCTCTGCTGCACGTCCGATTATTGGTTTTACAACAATCCTTAAAGAGTTCATTGCTCTCTCAGTTAACCTTTTTACATTCATAGTCACTAAAATCTGCCTGTTGAATTATTTTGACAGAAAACATATTAACAAAGGTCAAACATTTTTCTTGCACTTTTATACTCAGACATGCTTAATGGCATTATGCATATCAAATTACAGATCTACAGTCTTTTGGCCACATAGTTAAACAAATGCTCCTCCAGCTCATTTATTTTTAATGTCTCAATAAAATACACAGCAAGAGGTTCACACTACTTTTTATTATTGTAATAACATGATGATGGATTTATGTACATGAGTATGCAAATAAAAAACTAACTCATAAATGAACATGCTAAACTGAGATTACATTTTCTTTCAGTAAACAGACAAATCATTATATTTAAGGATTATCTTTCTTATAACTGCATACAAAACCTGTACTTTTGTGTTTATATATATATATATTTAAAAAGATCATCATTAAAATTAGCTTACAATGGAAGGTCACACTCTGCTTGTGAACATGAATTATACTTTAAAAATGTAATATAATGTGCAGGGAGGCTTGTATTCTGGCCACCCCGGCCACTCGTCTTCACTATCACTGGAAAGACTTTCAGTACTGACATATTTTTTCTTTATCTCCACCAAATCAGTAAGAAGAAACACTTCTTCAACGTCCATATCACTGTCACTTTCCACCTTCATGTTCCAGTTTATTAGTTCTTCCACATGGTCATTTTCTTTTACAGAAACTATCTCTCCTCCCGGAATTGTATTTAGTGGAGTGACCCTAGAGTTCCACCCCAGCCAATCTTCTTCTTCCGCCTCAGAGTCGGCAGTGCTCATATGTGCATGCTGTGAGTCACTGACATTTCTATTAATCCTGCCAGTGTGTGTCTTTTCCCTATTTTTTTGGACCACATTGCTTGTCAACACATTTGAATCACCTTTGGAAGAATTCATGTGTCCTTTTTTATCACCATTTTTACTAATGGAAGCTACTTTACTAGCTTCATCTTTTTCTGAGACAACCAAACTTTCTGTATTCTCAAACTCCGCCTCAAATGGAATATAACTATCTCGTTTTACTTCAGAAGCAAAAGTAGAGGCAGCTTTCTCTAACTCTAGATGAAGCTCTGTTTTATCGACTTCATTTGGAACTCTGACTGCTGGTTTCACAGATGTATCACACCTGCTTTTTTTCATTTTTGTTTGTCTATATCTGGGTGCACTTGCAGAAATACTTCCTGCCTTATGAGTATCTGACGGTATCACTAAGTGACCACCACTCATTAACTCTCTTTCAGACAAACGAGATAGCCTAACTGAACACGGTCTGATTACCCCACACCAATTGTCTTCAACATTTCGGGTAAAACATGTGAGCACCTTTCCTTCTGTGCTTAAAATAGTTCCAACACTCCCGTTTTGCCGTCTGAAATTGTTAAATTTGAATTGGAAATTCTTCTTTGTTTTTATGTTCTTCTTGCTTTGTAACACCTTTGCTATATCCGATGCTGGATGAGGCATCATCTAAAAAACCAAAAAACAAACAAATGCCTTACATGAAATTTGAAACATGTAACATTATACAACTATTCTAGAGACCAAGCAATTATGGGTTCTGCAATGCAACTGGCATTGATTCATGCAAGAGTAGACATCATTAAGCTGAAGCTGAGTATATTATTTACAAATGAGTGTATTCCCAACAATTTGAGTGTTTCTCCTGAAAAGAAAGCTTTCTTCTTTTGAATGAACATGAGTCTCAGTACAAATATTAAAGCTGCCAATTCAGAGTCAAAGGAGGGAGAAAGAGAAATCGTCCACACTTCAGCAACCACTGGGTGGCATGACGGATGATGCTCTGCACTGTACAACATATTACAATTGCTTCCCATTCCATTCACATATAGAGTGTAGAAGGAATGACAGCTAAAATGTTTTGCCTAGCTGACACTCTTAATTTTATCTTTATAATTGCTGAAACAGTAATCAAGTTTCTGTCATCTGTAGTAGGCCTGAAGAATGAAAGTCAGTAAGTAAGCAGACATCTCAACTTTCTCTATAACAACACCAGATATTTAGCTTCAAGTGGTTGTCTGTTCTATTAATGATAAAATGAGGTCTAATAAACCTGAAATTTGTAAGTTTTTACGCAATTTTTATAAATTCACTGCTTTGCTTTCATGAAAATGCCCCAGTTGATATATATTGTGTAGGTTTTCTGTAGCCGCACTAATAACCTGAAACTAAACCACTCATAGCACATAAATTGAAAGTCCTTTAACACTGTCACCAGTACTAAAAAGGGCTCTTTGTGGAATGTTTTTACTTTTACACAATTCATCAGTGGAAATTCAGTACACAGTGATGCAATAACCATTTGTAAATTATGTTTTCCTATGAATTTTTGAAAAACCTAAGTATATGCAATTGAAATCTCTTGCTAAATATTCTTTTGACAATAGAAAATCGGTACACGCAAGCATCTGTTTATTAATGCTTTATCAGATCAGATCAGCATGTCTAATCTTGTCTACACTGTTCAATTTGTCAACACACGCCAATTGATCTTTCAAGAGTAGACCATCTCATTTCAAGGCGAGAAGTGATTATTGCACCGGAAATTGTCATTGAATTGGTATAAGCCATAACAAAGTCATGTGAACAGGTTTAAGAAAGAAGTGGTACAGTCTTTTTTTTGTGCGTTTAAACCAACCTTTGAGCTGACGATTGCTTTACCTTTGGAATATACAGTGTCAAGACAGCTTTCATCATTACTGTGGATAACTTGAGAGTTGCAGTACTTGGACACTTGAGAATGACAGAGGAACCCAAATTAATGGCACAAAAATAAAAGCAGAAGTACTGTATGCCATTTTCAAATATTCCTTTACAAAGGAAGACAGAAGGCTATTGCCCAAGTTAAATTTTTCTATCAATGCAAAGACGAGTAATAAGCTATTAGACTCATCAGTATTGAGAAAAAAATGAAACCGCTAAAACTGAACAGGTCCTCATGTTCTACACAGAATTTGTGACCAAGTTAGCTCCTTGTTTAACTGTAATATACAAATGAAGTAAAAGTAATGGATGGCACTAGGAGGAAATAAAAGGGTAAAGATAATGCTGAATGGAGTAACAGTAGAAAATGTGCAAACTTTAAATGCCTAAGAAGCAGAATAGAAAGCAGCTGTCAGCACAGCACACAAATTGAAACCAGGTGAGCAATGGCAAAAAGAGATATTCTGTACGGAAAGGAGAATTTTCTGCAGCAATATCGACAAAGATTTAAGAAGATGTAAGAGAATGTTTTGGATGGAGTGTGCTCCTGTACAATGCTGAACTGCAGACATTGAGGAAGGAAGATAGAGCAAGGCTGAACCTTCTTAAAGATGTAGCCATGGTGAAGTAAGGATATAATACTCTGAATGGATAGTGTGAAAAATGAGGGTGGTGGTAAAAAAAAGTGGGAGAGCTAAGGCAATTACTGAATGTAATAAAAAGTAAACTGAAATGCACATATAATAAGAAAGGAGGTATGTATAAAGAAACAGTTTTAGAAGGTCGATAGACACACAAACAAACACAAACACACACACAAAATTCAAGCTTTTGCAACAAACTGTTGCCTCATCAGGAAAGAGGGAAGGAGAGGGAAAGACAAAAGGATGTGGGTTTTAAGGGAGAGGGTAAGGAGTCATTCCAATCCCGGGAGCAGGAAGACTTACCTTAGGGGGAAAAAAGGACAGGTATACATTCGCACACACACATATCCATCCACACATATACAGACACAAGCAGACATATTTAAAGATAAATAAATATGTCTGCTTGTGTCTGTATATGTGTGTGTGTGTGTGTGTGTGTGTGTGTGTGTGTGTGTGTATACCTGTCCTTTTTTCCCCATAAGGTAAGTCTTTCCGCTCCCGGGATTGGAATGACTCCTTACCCTCTCCCTTAAAACCCACATCCTTTCGTCTTTCCCTCTCCTTCCCTCTTTCCTGATGAGGCAACAGTTTGTTGCGAAAGCTTGAATTTTGTGTGTGTGTTTGTGTGTCTATCTACCTGCCAGCGCTTTCGTTCGGTAAGTCACATCATCTTTGTTTTTAGATATATTTTTCCCATGTGGAATGTTTCCCTCTATTATATTGAAACAGTTTTAGAGGCGCATAAGCAAAGGAAAATGAGTTGAGGGAGGAAGAGATTTCAGATCCTGGATGATGTAATGGACGGCAGCACATAGTCAAATTAATAAGGGAGCAACAGATCCCAGGGAATGGAGATATCAAGGACCTGCTAACATAGTAGGACACTGATGATGATGATGATGATGACGACTATAGATCGCTTGAACAAAAAATGTTGTCAGCAGTTGAAAGAATGTACAGGAAATAGACCATCATATACCCTTGACATCCACCTGTTGGAGAATCTTAGCATATATTCTGAGATGAAACATAATGATATATCTCATACTAGACTGATTCTATATCATCATGATGCAAAATCCAACTCGCACTTTTCTCACACAACAGCCTGAAAGCAATGGGCCAAGGCAGCTATATAGACGCAGTAATTCTTGACCTCTGAAAAGCATTTGGACAGAGTCAAAAATCATCAATTATCAACAGAAGTACAATCGTACTGTGTATCAAATGAAGTCTTTGAATGATTTACGTTTGTCTAGTACAAAGACACATCATGATATTTTCAATGGAGAGTCACTGACAGCTGTAGAAGTGATTTCAGTTGTGCCCCAGGGAAGTGTACTGGGAGCCTTGTTGTTGATGTTGTATACTAATGACCTACCAGATAATATTAACAGCAATCTCAAACATTTTCCAGATCATACAGTTAAGTACTATGTGAAAAAAGCTGCACAAACAATGCAAGGTACGCATAAAATTTTGAAGCAGTGCAAAAAAGATTGTCAACTTCCTTTACATTTGTGCACTCAACATAACATAAAAATGTAATATCCTATAACTACGATAAGTCACATTTGGAAATAGTAAACTTATACAAATGTCTAGGTGTAACAATTTATCAGGATACGGAATGGAATGATCACATAGGCTCATTTATACATAAATGAGGTGGTAGACTTCAGTTTGTTTGTAGGATACTGGAAAAGTGCAATCAATCTGCAAAGGAGATAACTAACGAAAATCTTCCATAATCAATCCTAAATATTGACCAAGTATGTTGGATCCATACCAAATAGAACTAACTTTAAGTACTGAATCTAAACGAATTAGAGCAGCATAAATTTTCATAAGTTTGTTTCATAGCCAGAAGAGTTTCAAGGATATGTTGAAAATCTGAAGTGGCGGCACTTTAAGATAGTTGCTATCTATCTTGTGGAAGCCCACTTACAAAATTTCAAGAATGACTATTATGTGAGAAATTTAGAAATATGCTACAGCCTCCCACACATCAGTCCCTTAGGGCCTGTGAAGACAAGATTAGACTAATTAAAAAGCATAGTCATTTTTTTTACAAGCTCTATACATGAATGGAACAGGAAAAACCCTTACACATGGTACAACTGGAAGCACCCCCTGCCATGCACTTCACAGATTGTCCAGTTCTGTAGTTGACACTTCAGCAAAAGGTTTGTCTTTCATGATGGCAATGCACAAGAACAATGTGCGCACCTAGTGAACAGCGTCCTCTGGAAGAGAAGAATCAGCTGAATGGAATGATTCAAGTTATTTGCCTACACTAAGCTGAATGAACACGCTTGGGATCTACTGACTTGAGCTGTGTATCAGCCAACTGTGACTGAGTCCCAACTGTGACTATTCATGTGCAGCAGTTGCACATATCGAAACATGACTTCTTGAGTGACAGAAATGTTGGTTGATTTGATGGAATGTCTGCTCTAAGTCTATATGGCAATAACTGTTTATTTAAAACAACCAAACACAGTTTTGAAGGTTCTCAGAAACAGACATCTTATTTTTTCCCATGGGATGAAGTCATAACTGTTCTAAGAACATTGTATATTCAGCTATGATGAAACACAATCATTCTTCCTATGGGGAGGGGGGGAACACCACTAATTCGCCTAATTTGTAAACTCGCACCTAAAATACACAGAGCTGCAGCTCAAATTTCATCGTGAATCTAAAATGTTTACAGTGAAAGTGCTATGAACAGAACAGGTGTGTTTGAGTTGTGTACTAGGGAGTTTAGTGGCGACAGAATAAATGTTCATGACTAACAGAGGAGGGAAGACCTGACGAACGGAGAGAAGACCTTCCATTTTGACTGATGACTTGGTGCAAAAAAATTGAGCAAACTGTTTGTGAAGACTGCCAATTGACAGTGCATGAAGTTTATCCTATGTTTCCATGACTCTCTCATACGAGACACACACAGAAACACACCGGGATACCAGAAACTGCACAAGATGGGTCCCAATACAGCTGATGGAGCAGGACATGAAAAATCAGATCAATAGTGCCCATAAGTTTCTTGAGCAACTTGACCTGGAAGGCAAAGATTTTCTGAGCTCTATTGTGACTGCAGATTAAAAATGAGTGGATCATTACATGTGAGACGTAAGACCAATTGTGAAGTGGTACCAAACCGATTCCCCATCTGCTACAAAATTCCCAAGTGACAATTTCATGCAAAAAGAAATCATGGCATCTGTGTTTTGGGACTGATAATGCATCACTCTGGTCGAATTTCTGCATCCGGGCGAGACCATCAATGCACAATGATATCTTAAGACCCTAAAACAATGAAGGATTCAAAACAAAAGCACAGGAATGCTGATGGAGGAGTGTGCTTGCTGCACTACAACGTCCGTCCCCATACAGCCTTAGCCACCAAGGTGCTCTTGGCCTCATTTGGCTCTGATGTTTTGAACCACCCCACATGTCCTCCTAACTTGGCCCCTCCAGATTGCAGACGAGAGATTTCAAGGAGCCATAAAGCAGCTTGTGCCAAGAATCAACACATGCACTGAACACAGGTTGTCTACATGGACAAGGAAAGATAATTCCCAGATTTTTCTCGGATTTCCCGGTTGAAAATACACTTTTTCTGTGTTAAGTGACAGTATACTTTTTCTCGGCACTTATCAATCCTTTTATGGTTTATGGTTTTATACACTGGCGTACAATTTCCCGGTACTTTAGAAAGAGAAACTCAGGGGGAAGGGAAAAAAAAAACACGTTTTGGAAAGATCTTTGATGTGCAGCAACATATAAGCTGCATATTTTCGTGTTACGAAGGTATAAATTTGAATTCCACCAAACACCGCATGTTACTTTCCGAAGCATTAAAATCGAGAATGCAATGCGCTTTTGTAAGCCAGTCACAGCTCATGTCACCTGATCTCGCCAGCTGATGACAGCATTTGACACGTGATGTAGTCAGCCAATAGCAAGATCACTCTTAAGTACCGCGAACACACAAATAAGAAAAATTAATGGCTTAAATTAATGTACAATTGTTGCTACAAGAAAAGCAAAGCTATCACATATAATATTGGTCTCTAAGATTAATAAGCTGCAAGAGAAGCTAAGCTGCCACGTATAATGTTGATCTTTTTTGCGCATCATACATCACATAAATTTGCCAGTAAAATTTTTAATAACAAATTAAATGTCTGATCTGGGCTCTAAATTCTTCTAAATGGTCGTCCCCAAAGAGTTGATTTTTAAATGAGAGTCAAACGCTCTGTGATTTAAGAAATTCGTCGTACACTCTCTCAAATAGTTTATCTTACATAAAAGGGAATTTACTTTGAAAGTAACACTTTTCAAAGCAATATTCGCAATATTTTTCCGTGACCTATTAGAAATAGGTTAGTTTCAGCAGTTGCCAGAGAGTGTCAGATAACAGGCGTCACTGCACTTGCGCAGCTATGACGACGCAGGAAGCCCGCATGTTCGTACGTGTGAAACATTAAAACGAATCTAAAGTAAAAAAAAAAAACTGTCACGTCACGCTCATTGGAGGCAATTTGTTGTTAAGAAACACTGCACAGTCTTCCTAAAGCCTTTGACACACTTTGCTGTTGGCAGACGCTTGTATCAGCACTGTGTTTTGTTGCTGTATATGGCGCATTTTCTTTGCGACTTAAGTTTTATTTTCGTTTTTTTTCTCTCGTTCATGTTTTGTTGCTGCAGTATTATTCTGCAGAAGCGGGATACAGTAAGTTTTTTGTTAGAGTATTTGTTCTTAACAGTCAAAATCACAAAAATTTAACTGAAAACTAAAACAATGAAAAATTCCCGGGTTTTTCCCAGATCGTAGACACCCTGTGAACAGGACGGCGATTATGTGGAAAAATAGTCAACTAGTGCATAAACAATAACCTATAATTTTTTCCAAATACACTTTTACTAACAACATACAAAAACCTAGCACACTTATTCGGAACGTTAGAGTTGATGCCCAGCTGCCTTGAAATCTTTCATGGTTCTCAAAATTGGATATCACGCCCATTGTATTTCGGCTTTCGAAACTAATATACCATATACAAATATGCCATTGAACTTTATACTCAGGGACATTATTCTCAGGACCACAATTTCCTCTTCATTGCCATAAATATGATTTACAAGCACTGTGTTGAGTACAGGTCTTTCCTAAAAAGAGTCCCAGCCTGTTTGTTTTCACAATTTCACAGTGCCATTGAATTATGACGTTGAAAGTGTGTTTACATTTCTAAGAGTTTCATATGGCTTGCTTTATGGGATAAGCATCAAAAAATCCTCAAGCGACTCAAAACTTCAGCTCTCATTTGTTATCCCTACTCCTGATATTTATGGATGATTAGACACTTAAAGAGTGGGACGGGACTGACCAGCAATGTCTGGGAGAATCCAAACAGGCAAGGGAAGGAGAGATATGTTACTGAATGTTACCCAGCAGCAGATTTTGATTTCACATGTGTGCACTATCTTACACAGTTTGCCTTTATATGGTTTTGATATCACAAAGTTATATAGTATGGACACTTTAACGTGGCAGTCAACTGGGAGAATTAACAAACGAGAATGTATACTGTTGTGAGGAGATGAGAGGTGTGTGGGAAAAAGCCCCACCTCTGTCTTGTAGGACTGGCAGCGTGGCCTGTGATTTAGGGAAGTAGAATGAACACATGGTCATAGAGATTTCAGGTCCTTTTTGGTGTCATGGGAGTCATATTTGAACCCCACATAATAGTCTACACTTGAATTGGTGTAACAAGATCCCTGGCAGTTGCAGTGGGCTGGGCGCAGCTGCTTTGCGCACCATCTCAACAAATCACACATTGCAATGTTGTAAATGTTTCTATGGCATTGCCTCAGTGTTGCTGGGGCTCTATAGACAGCTATTGTTTTTTGCTGCAGCCGTTTGTGTTCTGCAGCTGATAACTGGCAACACCACTGGCAGCTGTCAGGGATCAGCTTATGCCGACTCTACAATACAATAAGAAAAGAAAACAATGGACAACTGCACAACACAACAAAAAGAGGAGTACTCAAAGAATTCAGTAACAGCTAATGCACACGTGCTTGCTGAGAATGGTAGTAGCATAAACGAAGTAGTAGAGACCTGATCTCTTACCGCTAATGTTAGGCAAACATAATTCAACTGGAGAAGCGGGTTCAATTTCAGTCCACACTACACATTTGATCAACTGAGAATGATACAAAGGGCGTTCAAAAAGTTTTGCACAGTCGTCTCTAATTTTTTTTTTTTTTTTTTTGCAGGAGGAGAATGAATTTTTTTTTTGTGAACATACTTGGGTGAGCCATAATGGACCGTGAAGTAGATCCCAGGTTGCAACAATGGTCAGTGATGGAGTTCCTCTTCAAGACTGGCTCGATAATTAACCTGAACCGTTACTGTTTGTGATTAGACAAGCTGTGACGTGCCGTCAAGACCCACAGACCACCGCTTCAGGGTCAGCTCATCAGACTACACCATGACAATGCCAAATCCCATACAGCCCTTATGATGCAGGAGAAAAATCAGGAAAATGGGTTGGAAAATTGTTCCTCATCCTCCCCACAATCCAGATTTGGCTCCATCTGATTTTTACGTCTTTGGTCGTCTGAAGGCCTACCTGCCCGGTAAAAATTTGGTAGTAAGAAATACCTCATTTCCTGTATCAAGCGATGAAGTAAAAGTCAATCCCCAGAATTTTATCATAGTGCATTTATATCATGGAAAGAACGTTGGGCCAGATGTGTCACAGCTGATGGAAGCTACATTGACTAGGCTCTATATATAGCTGAATGATCCAAGTACGTTCACAAAAATTTCATTCTCTTCCCGCAAAAAATAAAAAAAAATTAGACACGACTGTACAAAACTTTTTGAACACCCTTTGTTCTTTCCAAAAACTGAGAATGATTCTATGTTAAAAAAACGCATGGGAGTGTAGGACGAGGAATCGGGGCACCCGCCTAGAGAGCCAACAAGTACCTTCCTTGTCAGCTGTTGAGGTAGGTGCTCCAGATGCTAGTCCTACACTCCCATGCATTTGTTTAGTATAGGCATGGTTTTGCTCAACTGACTGCCGTACATATGTGGTTTCTTAATTATTAGGTGACACCTCAAGGTCAGGGTTTAGGCGTCAAAACTGGCTGAGCAATAAATAAGAAATTACTGTCAACTGAAGCGGTTTTTTACTCTCTGATCAAAGTTTTTCTGCCCACATAAAAGTACATACACATACTTTTTGTTGGTGCTACCCCTCTCCCCCTTTTGAAACAGAACTGCACTTGTCAACGTTAATAGCTTTGAGTGTGTTGAGGTAACAGTGTATCATTCCAGTCCTACAATTCTGTTATCGTGTATTTATTCTTTTCTGCATATTTATATACAGTATGTCCACTTCACTTTGAGTAGTGCAACTATCTTTTTGAGAAAACTCTTTTCTCTTAGTAGATTTAGATATATAACATAATTCACAAAGGAATTACAACTGTCAACTGTAGAGAAACTTATTAGGATTTTATGTTTCGTAATGGAACTTCCTAGCAGAGCTAAAAATATATACAGTATTGGGATTCTAAATCCTGCAAGTCAGAGTAGCAGAATTGTGTCCAAGTCTTCTAAACAGTTTTAATATATGAGAATTTAAAGTACTTCATGTAAAAGTTTATAAAAACATAAACTCCCTCTCACAGGTTGCAAAAACATCTCTAAATGAGCTGATACCTGATTATAATTTTATAGTTCATTCACTGAAATATGACAATGAGATAATGTATTTTTTCTCTTTAGTACAGTATATGCTGCAATGAACATTTGTAACAAGTTACACTGCATGCCTGAGTGGAACTACAGCCTATGCATAAATGTCACAAATATTCGTGACACTGTAAATGCCAGTAAATTGGGAAATAAAAACTCGTCAAACAGACAGAAAACGAGCGACAACTTGAAGTTTTGAGTTGGTCCATATGACATGCTCAAGTAACTAATTGGCAGTGCATTGCCCTACAAGGCAGTGGTCAGGTTTGTGTCCCATCAACCAAACAGTTTTAATTCATCACGAATAATTATCAAAGAATACTTGAATTCTAGATAATGGCTAATTACAGTGATCAAAAGATTAACTGTGTTACGATTGCCAACAAATACTGTTGGGTCAGCATCACACTGGAACACGACATTTTGCTTCTACCTTGAGTTACTTTTCAATGACTTTTGGCATTATAAGCATAATACAAAATAAAAATAAATGGTTATTGAAACAATATATGAAAGTAAATCAAATGAACTGAGGTATTCTAGTGAAGTAGTCAAAATCAGCATGAAACATTACTGTATCCATTACACACAAAATAAACAAACAAATAAATAAAAAGTGGAGCAAAAAATTTGCTCGTACATACTGCCTTGAAAATGCATATGAACAGTAAAAATAAATTGATTTGGAATAACTTAGAACCATGGAACATAATGTACTGACAATTAGTGTATGCAATGCCATATGTGAACAATACTATACATTATTAGAGTAGAACAACGCTGCTGAAGACTTGTATTCAGGACAGTCTTGACAGTCTTCCTCTCTAACACTAAAACATTCTTCAGTACTTTGCAGGTTCTGTTCAGCTTCAAATCCTTTCAACTGCATCTTTCCCATGTATTCCTCCTCTTCAGAGTCAGGTATTTCACTGTAGCCATCTTTTGTACCCACTGCATCACTGCTTGATTTCATATTTCTTTTGTAGACTTGTTTATTTTGCTTATGTCTAGTCATGTTAACAAAGCCAACTGCACTTTGTCTTTTAATACTCTTCATATGTAGCAGGTTTGTATTTTTACCAACATAAATCTGTTTCTGCCAACCACGTTTTCTTGACTTTGGAAGTTTGCCTTTACTTTCTTGCGATTCTTTGAAACTGTCTTTAACTGTTTCGGTTTCATGTGCAAACGTATTTGCTGTTTTCTCTAACTCCATGAGAAGTTCCTTACTGTCAACCTCATTTGCAGGTTTAACGGTTGTTCTGCTTTTTCTCATTGTCCTTCCCACACTAATACGCTCAAGCAGATTCTCTCTCTCTTTGAAACTGGAAAAGTGAACAAGAATGCCGAAAGTGTTTAACAATTGAATTTCATACAAATCAATTAATGCCACTGTGAACAATTTCTAGTATTCTCTAAAGACCTGTGTTTAGTGCATAATTCCCATGCGCAGAAGCTGAATTGCACTTCGCTGCGCCAGACCAGTAAATGGAAAAGTCTTCAATCGTCCACAGCTCTTATTCCAGAGATCCTCTTGTATGTTGGAGGATGAATGAGTCATTATCTGAAAGTAAATTACAATAATAATCTATAAATCATCTTTATATTACAATAAAAGTGTATGTGATACATGAAAAATAGTGTGTAGGGAAAGCAATTTAACTGTTTTTCACACAAAGAGTAGTGTGGTGTGAATAAAAAAGGTATCATTAATTGAATGGCAATTTAAACACTTTAAACTAGTTGCATTAAAATTTTGAAAAATGTGGTTTCACTCATACAATGTGGCAAGGATATGATGTCACCAGGTCGTGTTGTATGCTTTACGTAAGTCAAAAAAGACGGCAACCAGGTGTTGGCGTCGGGAAAAGGCTGTTCATATGGCAGACTCGAGGGACACAAGATTATCAGTGATAGAGCGACCCTGGCAGAAGCCGCCCTGACACTGGAGCCAGTAGGCCACATGACTCCATGACCCAACCCAACTGCAAACACACCATACATTCCAGCAGCTTACAAAGAATGTTGGTAAGGCTAATGGGCCGATAGCTATCCACATCAAGCGGGTTTTTACCGGGTTTGAGCACCAGAATGATGGTGCCCTCCTGCCACCGAGATGGAAAGACGCCATCGCACCAGATCCAGTTGAAGATGATGAGATGTCGCTTGTAGTCAGACGAGAGATGTTTAATCATTTGACTGCGGATCCGATCTGGTCAAGAAGCTGTGTTGGGGCAATGTGCAAGGGTACTGATGAGCTCCCACACTGTTAAGTGGGGCGTTATAGGATTCACTGTAGTGTGCAGTGAATGAGAGGACTTTCCCTTCCAGTCGCTGTTTGAGAGAGGAAGGCTGGTGGGTAATCATCCGACGCAAAGGCTCGAGTACAGTGCTCGGCAATCGCGTTTGTTTCAGTAGGTAACACACCATTCACATTAAAACCGGGGACACCTGTTGGGGTCTGGTACCTGACAACATGTTTGATCTTTGTCCAGACTTGGGAAGGTGACATACGGCACCCGATGGTCGAGATATATTTCTCCCACCCAACACTCCGGTTTCTGTCGTTTGATAAGCTGGCAAATGTGCGCACGGAGCCGTTTAAAGGCAATGAGGTGCCCCATGTAAAAGTGCTGCTTATGCCGCTGTAGAGCTCGCCGAAGCTCCTTAATTGCTTCAGCAATTTTAGGTGACAACCGAGGGACTGCTTTTCACCAGGGGCACCCTAAGGAGTGATGGATCGTATTTTCTGCCACAGAAACGATTGTTGTAGTCAGCTGCTCAACCATCACGTTGATGTTGCCATGAGGGGAAGATTCAACGGTGACAACGGAGGTGAAAGTTTCCCAGTCTACCTTGTTTAAAGCCCATCTGGGCAGGTGTCCGTGGGCCTGCCGCCTGGGTAGTGACAGGAAGATGGGGAAATGGACACTACCACACAGGTCATCAAGTGCTCTCCAGTGGACAGATGGGATAAGTCCTCGGCTGCAAATTGATAAATCAATGGCCTAGTAACTCCCATGAGCCACACTGAAATGTGTGGCCCCAGTATTTAAGAGGCAGAGGTCGAACTGATACAGTTAAGTTTCGACATCTCTGGCTCAGCCAATAAGCACGGTGCCACCCCACAAGGGGTTATTGGGGGTTAAAATCTCCCAAAAGTAGGAAAGGTTTAGGGAGTTGGTCACTTAATGCAGTTAATATATTCAAGGACACTGTCCCACCTGGAGGAAGATACATATTGCAGACAGTTATTTCCTGCGTCATCATTCTGACAGCCACAGCTTCAAGAGGTGTTTGAAGGGGCGCAGGTTCACTATAGGCTGAGTTTAGGACATAAATGCAAACTCCACCAGACACACTATTATCGTCACTACTGTTCCTATAGTACCCCTTATAGCCATGGAGGGCAGGGGTCTGCATTGCCAGGAACCAGGTTTCCTGGAGGGCAATGCAGAAAGCAGGTGTAAAGCTTAACAATTGCTGTAGCTCAGCCACTGCAATTCCACTGGAGGATGACATCATCGTGAGACTGGGAAGGCATGGAACATTCAATGAGGCCTCTGGATCACCTGCTGCCACCAACTTTTAGCCTGAGTAGTCTATATCCATTGTGACAGTTTGGCAAGATCTTGGTCATCAGCAGATGCCAGAATCTCCACCTCATCTGCAGATGCAGAGCTTGTAGGTAGATGTGGTGTGGGTGCCACTGCAACTCCCTTGGTCTTGGTGACCTCCTTTTTGGATTTCTCTCGCTGCTCCTTGGGTTTCCCTGGCTGGGAGGACATCACTGATTCAGTCTCCGGGACTGAGGATGAGTGTGAACCCTTACAACCAGCTGCTTTTGGGCTCTTCAACCACTGGTGGGTGTCATCTTTCCCACTGGGGAAGGGAGTGACCCAAGGGACCCCTTCCTAGTGAGAGGAGCCAAAGAAAACTTCTGCTTCTCCAGCTCAGAAGGGGGGGGGGGGACTAATATCCCCCAATGGATGAAGGGGTGTTGCTCCTGAAGTAGGTGGTGCAGGAGCAAAAGGGAGGGAAGTGTCCCCAACCGTGAAGGGGGCAGGTGCAGTCTTTTGGTTCTGAGAAGCGACAGGAATGTGAGGAACTGATTGGGGAGACAACTGTTCTTGTAGCGGCAGCATAAGAGGAGGTCATAGCCACAGGATGTACGCACTCAAATTTCCTCTTAGCCTCAGTGTACGTTAGTCGAACCAGGGCCTTATATTCCATGGTTTTCCTCTCCTCCTGCAAAATCCTGCAGTCTGACAAGCAGTTGACACAGATGGGAGGCAGGGCACATGGAGTACTGGGATGTGATGGACGTCCACAATCTCGACATGTAATGCTGGAAGTACTGAGGGAAGATTTGGCCGAACTTCCAGCACTTAAAGCACCACATCAGGGGAGAAATATTTGGCTACAAGTCACAGCGGTAGACCATCACCGCAATGTGTCACCCTCAAAGGCAAAGATGAAGGCTCCGGTGGCAACCTAAGTATCCCTCGACCACGATGGACATGCCAGACGAAATGAACACCTTGCTGCTCCTAAATGGCGCGCAGCTTGTCGTCAGACTGAAAAAGAATGTCCCTGTGGAATATTGTACCCTGGATCATATTTAAGCTCTTATAGGGCATGTCAGTAACAGAAACATCCCCAACTTGTCACAAGCAAGTAAGGCCCGTGACTGGGCAGAGGATGCTGTTTTTATGAAGACTGACCCAGAGCACATTTTGGACAAGCCCTCCACCTCCCCAAACTTGTCTTCCAAATGCTCCACAAAAAGCTGAGGCTTCATGGACATGAAAGATTCCCCATCAACTCTTGTACATACGAGGTACTGGGGGCGAATAAGGTTCCCTGCCATCCTTAGCCTGGCATTCCTCCCATGGTGTGGCCAGGCAGGGGAATGATTTGAAGTCATATTTCTTAGCATATAAGTTAGACTTTGCCCACTTAGAGACTGCTGGTGGCAGACCACCAGCAAGAGATGACGTACTACGCTTCACGGCATGTCATCCGCCCTGATGCCACCCACTCCAACCAGGGGACCTCCCCATGGGTGCTACCCTGCCTCAGCAAGGGCCACCTGGCAGGATGGCCACTGCTGGGAGTCCCAATGCCCCAATCTACTCCATGGCATATGAGGGGAGTTAACGGTGCAGGCATCAACAGAGCATCCCTGTGTTGTCAGGGGGCTACAACCAACAGCGTACATGGCGGCCCCACCACAACGGACTGGCTACCGTGGATATGAGGTAATAAGAAGTCCATGGTCATCGTCGGTGCATAAAGCGACACTGTGTTGTGCATGGTGGAAAATGCACCCAGAAAGATGTCCTCGTCCAAGAGATGGAGAATGAGTGGGACTGCAATGTTACGATGAGAAAGCGGGCTAAAGATCTCAATGCACGATGGACACAATGCACCATATAAGGCGCCCTTCCCAATTGGCTCACTCTTTGGGAAAATTTAGAAAGATGGAGGTCAAACCCGACAGGCGAGCATCACATAAAGGCCAAAATTTGAGACTCCTTTTAGTCGCCTCTTACAGCAGGCAGGAATACCTCGGGCCTATTCTAACACCCAGACCCGCAGGGGGCAGCAGCACTGGTTGACAGCCTGAAGATTACTCAAGGAGTCACTGCCAATTAAGAACGACTTGACAGTGCAATAATGAAGATGGCTGAGGGTCTTATCAATTGCCACCAATTCTGTAGTGAATACACTGCATTTGTTAGGCAGGCAGCATAGTTCACTGCATATTGCGTGTGTATAGGCAAAACCTGTTCATCTGTCTACCGTACAGTCATCAGTGTATACCATGTCTGAGCCTGGAAATGTGTCAAGAGTATCCACAAAAAGGCAGCAAAAAACCACTGTCTACTGAGTCTTTCAGTCCAAAGAAGAGGTACACACACTGGGGGTACAAGCTATTTCTCTCTGACAAGGGGCGGCAGTGGGGAAAAATGAAGTTCAGAGCAAAGACTGTATGTGAACTGTGGTTGTGACTCCAGGCCTTTAACTGTTGTGGGAGGTGGATCTCCCTACCAGGAAAAAGGTCATGATAATTCAGTAGCTCACAGGGGAGCATTGAATGTGTATTGCATATTTGAGCAGCAATTATTGGGGCATGATCTGTAGGGGAGATGTGTCAGCCTCTGTGAGTAGGCTGTTCACAGTGCTGGTCCGAAAGGCACCTGTCACAAATGGACGCCATAATGGTGTATCGGGTCCAACATCTGTAATGCTGAAGTCAATGTTGAGCCATACACCACGCTCTCATAATCAAGTTTTAGCAGGATCAGAACTTTGTAGAGCCACAAAAGTGTACAGTGGTCTGCACCCCAGATGTTGTTACTAATGCAGTGAAAAGTATTTACGTGTTAGCAGCACATTCACTTATGTTGGAAAAAATAAAATAAGAAGAATCCACCACATTAGACATCTGATCTGGTCATTGAGAGAAAGAGTTCAGGCTGGGTATGGACACTACGAAGATAACAGAAGTGCAGGACACACTTTGATTACAGAAAACTGGAAGCCACAAGTGGGAGCCCAGGACTGTACCTTCTGTACGGCATCCTATAACCAGTGTTCAGCAACATCCATAGTTGCATATCAACTGCAGATGCAAAAGTCATCAGTGACCAGGGAGGGTGACACTGTAGACCCCACAGCTGCAGCTAGACCATTGATAACCACTAGAAAAGGATAACCACTAGAAAAGGGGGACCCCATTCTATTGTACAAGGGGAGCACTGCGGGAACACCAGCTTGAACCTGGTAAGTACAGTGAGACAAGAAGCTTGGGACAAGCACTGGGGGCTGGCTCTGGAGATACTGCATGTTGAGGGTAATGAGGATGTGGTGTCATAAGCCCTGAGCAAGTTGAAGACGACAGCTGTAACACGTTGATGGTAGGCAAAAGCTGACTGAACAGCAGACTCCAGGCAGACCATATCGTCAGCAACAGAATGGCCTTGGTGAAAACCAGCTTGGGACAGAGACGAAAGACCCCAAGACTCAAGTTACCAACACAGCTGTTGTTTCACCATAGTTTCGAGCAACTTGCAGAGAACATTAGTGAGACTAATTAGGAGATAGCTGACCAGCTCAATGGGATGTTTACCCGGTTTCGCTACTGGAGTGATCACCACTAATTGAGATTAAGATTCACTCTCACTCCAGACAGTTGAAAAATGGCAAGGCTATGACTTTGCTAATCCACAGATAAGAATTTGGGCATTTGGCTGCATATGTGGATGTGGCCCAGCTCTGGACTGTGTCAGGGCAAAGTGATAGGCACTGAGGAATTCGCACTCACTGGACAGAGCATTATATAGCTGTAGGTGACATGTAGTGAACAGTAAAGGAAGTCAATTCAACCTGCTATTTAAGGACACAAAATGCAAGCTAATAATTCTCAGGTGCAGGGTTTGAGCAGACTGAAAAGCAAAATGTTCGGCAACAGTGTCTGAATCAGTGTAGACATCACCATCCACAGAGAAATTAAATTTTTGCACAAACCAGTGAAGGAGGGGTACATCGCCCAACAGCAGTAACATAACCGCTCCCGGCATTACTGTTTCTCTCACTTTATGAGATGACAGACCTTGGCACAGAAGGCAATGAGTGCTTCAAGATTCTATCTTCTGATGAGGGAACCACTGAGTCAATTGCCAATAGAATAGTTGCAGTTGTGCTCTGAATCACAACAATTCTTCCATGAGGCAGGGTGCAAATGATGACGGCAGTGCTGAAAGCATTCCAATCAGCTTTGGAGAGTACCAATCCGGGTGGGAGCCCAGGCGTGTGATTCTGAGGGAGGGACAAAACAATCAGAAAAATGATCTCTGTCACAAAGATCATGGTGGACTCTTCAGTGATGGGATGGGAGAAGACCTGGGCTGTATATGGAAAGGTCAACAGCTGTACAAGACCCACATTCCACACCAGCATTCAAGAGGCAATGATTGAACTCTGCAAGCAAGTTTCTGACAGCTTTACTGTGAACAGTGGCCACAGTTGCATTCCATAAAGGGTTGTGGGGATTGAAGTCATCCAGTATTAGGAAGGGCGGCAGGCACTGAGAAAACAGTGCAGACAATGCATTCTGATTCACTTCACCATTGTCAGGGAGATACAGACTGCAGATGGTGAATTCCTCAGATGTCTTCACACGAATTACCACAGCCTCCAAGGGCATGTTGAGTGGCACACACGCTTGCTAGAGACGGAGTTAAGAACATATGTGCAAACATCGCCCGGCACTCTTTCATGGTCAGTGTGATTCTTAAAATAGTCCTATTAGCCGTGGAGGTTACAGTTCCACATTGCTTGGAAACAAGTTTCCTGGAGAGGACGGACACGGACACGGACACACACAGGTGAAATGCACAAAGACATTGTAGCTGTCATGTGGCAGAGAAAACCTCTACAGTTCACTAGAGGATCACATTCTCAGTATCCTGTAGTGGATGCATAGGGACCAAGGAGGCAGATCATGCCTCAGTGCTATGTGCTGTCATTTGGTATGAAGATACACCACCCATACACATTTGTTGCGTATCACAGTTTAAAGGAGGGGAGGGGGAGGTGTCCAGGGCAATTGGCGTCACCCCAGTAACAGTCTCAAGGATACAGAGGTGGAACAACATGAGGGGTCTGGCAGGATGGGGGCCATCAAAATCTCTCTATTTATGGAGGACTTTTCTTGCCCTTAGACGATTATGACTCCTGTGAGGGCTAGTCTGCACCTGATTCTAGGACAGTGGAGGAACACGAAAGTCCTACAACCTGCAACTCCTTCAGCCACTGGCTGGCATCTGATAGCAGGGCAGCTGAGTTTTGGCAGGGAGTGTCCCAACGGATCCCTTTCTGGATAGGTCTGCTGGAGGAGGACATTACTTCTCCAGGTAGGGTTGTGGACTGCTATCCCCAATGGACAGAAATTTGACACTCCAAAAAGGGATGTTGGGGACAACATCCAACCACCAGGGGAGCGGCTGTATTTGAGTGGCCTCAATGGCCAGACGTAGAAGACGTGGAGGATGCTGGCATGGTCACTAAAGAGTGCAACGTCATCGTAGCCGTAGCATACAACATTGACTTATGTACAGGATGTAGGCGATTGCATTTCTTCTTGTCCTCCTGATATGCGAGACAGTCTAAGGTCTTGTATTCCTCATTTTCTTTTCTCGCTTGAAAATGGTGCAGTCCGGTGAACCACCCCCCCCCCCCCCCCCCACAGTTGACACACATGGGTGGAGGGGCACAAGGAATGTTCATGCACAACTGACAGCCACAATTCCTACAGAAAGGTTTGGCATTGCAATGCATATGTGCAAATCGCTTGCACTTGTAGCTAAGACGAATATACAGCTTGACCTTCACAGGAAGTCACCTTTGAAGGCCAAGATCGGTCTGTAAAAGAAGATCTCAGTGAAAAATGATACCCTGCAACATGGGAGTTATAGTGACAGGAATGTCACCCAGCTTGTTGCATGCAAGCAGCACCCCCAACTGAGCAGGGGGAGGCATATTAAACAGAATGGACTCACTTCGCATTTTGAACTCACTCCCACTTCCCCAAACTTGTCCCTGACGCACTCCACAAACAACAATGGGTTTTTAGTCAAAATGGAGTCCCTGTTCATCCTAAAACAAACCAAGTGTTTTTTTTGGGGGGTGGGAAGCTCCAGAAGACACTGCTGGTTACTTCACGTGCAAATCTCCTACCATGAGATCAACCACACTCCAAACAGGTGCCCTCCCAATGACACCAACCACCCACAGCAACAATACCCTGGCCAGTAAAATGTTGCATGTAGTCCCTGTGCCCCAGCCATGACAGGCATATACTCCTTTGCTTGCTTGGGGAATTTTCAACTCAGGCACCAATAATAAGATTCCTGCGTGGTCAGGGGGCTACCACCGTGCAAGTACTTGATCCCCAACCCCCATCGCAACAGAATGGCTACCGTGCTTGGTTTTGGGCTAGTACCACTGCAAGACTGAGCGGCACATGGGTGGAATACACACTGTATTCGGCAACCTTCAATGCATGTACTGCACTTCTGTAAAATTTAGAAAAATTGCAGCAAGTCAAACCCAACATGTGGACCTTACAATTAATAACGAAGTCAAACCCAACATGTGGACCTTACAATTAATAACGAAAAGTTGTAGAAGGCTGGAAGATAAGACAATGTGTCTAAAACACAATTCAGATCCAAGCACAATCAGCACCAAGAAAACCAGCCAATGGAAAAAAAAAAGAGTACCAGAGAAATAAACTTGCCGCACAGAAAATGAAGTAGTGCTGCAAGGTCTGGGCCCTTGTGGTGGTCAACCAGGTACTCACAAGAGAGATGTGAGCCCTCTGGGGGTGGTTGGTTGGTTGGTTTGTGGGATTGAAGGGACCAGACCGCTACAGTCATCGGTCCCTTTTTCCAAAACTTCAAACACCCACACAGAATAAAAATGAACAATGGAGATGACAACAGACGACACAGGACAAGAAAGACTCAGACAGAGACCAGACAAAAGGAATTAAAATCACACACAGTGTGACAGTGGTTGGCTGACCATAGAGACAAAAAAGGAAAAGCCAACCACCTAGAAACACACTAAAAAAATAACCCAGTCTAAAATCGTAGGCCAGACAAAAAAAAAAAAAAGACGAACTCAGATTAAGGGATAAAAGCTCCTGCCCAAATAAAACGCAAAACTAAGCCTGTCATGGCAGTGTCATCTGTTAAAAGGGCAGGGAGCGTATCAGGCAGCGCTAACGTCTGCCTGAGCACAGCTAAAAGGGGACAGGCCAACAAAATGTGGACCACCGTCAAAGCGGATCCACAGCGACATAGAGGTGGGTCTTCCGGCGCAATAAGTGGCTTTGCGTCGTTCGGGTGTGCCCAATGCGCAGCTGGCAGAGGACAATAGACTCCTTGTGAGAGACCCGCAAGGAGGAGCGCCACGCACTGGTAGCCTCCTTGATGGCCCGAAGTTAGTTTGGTGAAAGCAGGGTGTGCCATTCTTCACCCCAGGTGCGAAGGACATTCTGCCGCAAAACTGCTCTGAGGTCACTCTCCGAAAGCCCAATCGATAAGGCTGGTGCACCGACAGCCTGTTTGGCCAGCATGTCAACACGTTCATTGCCCGGGATGAAGACATGACCAGGGGTCCACACACAGACCACAGAGCGGCTGCAACGGGAAAGAGTATGGAGGGACTCTTGGATAGCCATCACCAGACGAGAGCGAGGGAAACACTGGTCGATAGCTCGTAAGCTGCTCAGGGAGTCACTACAGATAAGGAAGGAGTCACCTGAGCAGGAGCGGATATACTCTAGGGCATGAGAGATGGCGACCAGCTCAGCAGTGAAAACGCTGCAGCCAGCCGGCAATAAATGTTGTTCATAATGGCCCCCTAGAGTGAGAGCATAACTGACACTACCAGCAACCATCGAACCGTCAGTGTAGACAACGCCAGAGCCCTGATATGTGGCAAGGATGGAAAGAAAGCGGCGGCGGTAGGCCTCAGGAGGGCCCGAGTCCTTTGGGACCTGTGCCAATTTGAGCCAAAGGCATGGGCAGGGCACACACCACGGGGGTGTACGCAGAGGGGCCCGGAAAAGAGGTGGAAGAGGGAAAACTCCAAGCCCGGAGAGAAGCCCTCTGATGCGCATTGCGATCGTACAACCCGACTGGGGCTGATGTTCCAGGAGATGGACGACAGACTGAGGGAACAGAAGACGATAATTCAGATGCCCAGGCAAGCTACAAACGTGTGTAGCATAAGCGGCCACTAAACGTTGGCGCCAAAACTGCAGTGGAGGGGCACCTGCCTCCACAAGTATGCTGTTCACAGGGTTGGTCCAGAAAGCTCCAGTGGCAAGTTGGATCCCACTGTGAGGAATGGGGTCCAGCACCTGCAACGCAGAAGGGGATGCTGAACCATAAGCCAGACTCCCATAATCCAGACGTGACTGAATTAACGCCTGATAGAGCCGTAAGAGGGTAGACCGGTCGGCTCCCCAGCTGGTGTGGCTCAAGCAACGCAAGAGCATTAAGATGCCGCCAACACATCTGTTTAAGCTGCCCAGGCCGCAACTTGCACACGGGAGGTACGATGCGACAGAAAATTTCTGTATGAAAATCGGCAGCGGACCCCGAAGACCCCAACCATGAAGCGCAGAGAGGATGTGATGTCGCCATGTCGTATCGTATGCCTTTTGCATGTCAAAAAAGACAGCGACGAGGTGCTGACGGCAGACTCCAGGCTCACCAGATTATCGGCGGCAGAGCGGCCCTTACGGAACCCACCCTGAGACGGAGCCAGAAGGCCCAGAGACTCAAGTACCCAACTCAACCGCCGGCTCACCATGCGTTCAAGCAACTTGCAAAGAATGTTGGTGAGGCTAATGGGGTGATAGCTGTCCACCTCCAGTGGGTTCTTGCCAGGTTTTAGAACGGGGATGATGATGCTTTCCCGCCATTTTCGACGGGAACTCACCCTCGACCCAGATACGGTTGTAGGTCTAGGAGGCGTCGCTGGTAGTCCGCCGAGAGATGTTTGAGCATCAGACAGTGGATGCGATCTGGCCTGGGAGCCGTATCAGCACAAGCGGCTAAGGCACTTTGGAATTCCCACTCACTGAACGGAACAGTGTAGGATTCAGGGAATGGCAAATGAAGCGGCAGGCCCGCGCACGAAGCCATTTAAAGGCAATGAGGTGTTGCAATGAGGGATGCCGTTTATGACACTGGAGCGCCCACCTGCGATCTTTAATTATCTCAGCGATCTCGGGCGAACACCAAGGCACAGTCCTCCGCCGAGGGGACCCAGAAGAACAGGGAATGGCAGATTCTGCTGCATTAACGATGCTGGTGGTGACTGAGTGAACCACCGCATCATTGGAAAGAGGCTCAATACTGGCAATGGAGGAGAACAAGTCCCAGTCAGCCTTATTCATAGCCCATCTGCAGGTTCACCTAGAAGAGGGACGCTGTGGCAGTGACAGAAAGATCGGAAAGTGGTCACTACTGCACAAGTCGTCATGCACACTCCACTGGACAGACGGTAAGAGGCTAGGGCTGCAGACTGAAAGGTCGATGGCTGAGTACGTGCCATGCGCCACACTGAAATGTGTGAAGGCACCGTCATTTAAGAGGGAGAGGCCGAGCTGTGCCAATACATGCTCAAAGGTGCTGCCTCGGCCTGTTGCCACTGATCCACCCCACAGAGGAATTATGGACGTTGAAGTCGCCCAGTAACAGAAAAGGTGGCAGCAATTGGGCTACCAGTGCAGCCAGGACATGCTACGGGACATCACCATCTGGTGGAAGATACAGACTGCAGACAGTAAGAGCCTGGGGCGTTCACAACCGAACAGCGACAGCCTCCAAAGGTGTTTGGAGAGGAACAGACTCTCTGTGAACGGAGTGAAGGACGTAGATGCAGACGCCACCAGAGACCCTGTCGTAAGCTGCCCGGTTCCTATAATAACCCCGATAGCCACGGAGGGTGGGGGTTCACATCGCCGGAAACTAAGTTTCTTGAAGAGTGATGCAGAGGAAAGGGTGAAGGCTGAGAAGTTGTCGGAGCTCAGCAAGATGGTGGAAAAAACCGCTGCAGTTCCACTGGAGGATGACATTATCCATGGTCGAAAAAAGCATGAAGGGACTGGGGAGGTATATTACGCCACCTAGTCACCTGCTGCCACCGACTGAGTACCTGTCCAACTGCTATCCATTGCGTCTGAGGGACTGGCGAGATCCAGGTCCTCAGCGGATGCCAAATCTCCACCTCATCCTCAGACGCAGAGCTTGAAGATTGCGAAGGGGTGGGTGCCACCACGAGTTTCTTGGTCTTAGTGTTCTTCTTCTTGGATTTCACACCCTGCTCCTTGGGTTTCACTGGCTGGGAGCACTTCACTGATTCAGTCTCCGGGACAGAGGAGGATTGCGAAGCCCTAGGACCAGCTGGTTGTGGGCACTTATGCCACTGTTGGGCGTCAGCCTTCCCACTTGTGGAAGCCTGGGAAGGGAAGCACCCAAGGGACCACTTGCGAGCGAAAGAAGCTGAAGAAGTTGGACACTTCTCCGGCTTAGAAGTGGGGACGGACATCCCCGATGGGTGGGAGGGGGGGGGGGGGGGTTGCTCCTGAAGTAGGTGGTGCAGGAGCAACAGGGGGGATAGTGCCCCCTACGGGCAAGGGGGCAGGTGTTGTATGGTTCAGTGATCCGACTGTAATTTGCGGAACAGATGGGGCTAACACACTTGTCGTTGCAGCGGCATATGAGGAAGTCATTTGCACAGGATGCAGTTGTTCATATTTCCTCTTAGCCTCAGTATAGGTCAGTCGGTCCAGGGTCTTATATTCCATGATTTTGCGCCCTTTCTGTAAGATCCTGCAGTCTGGCGAGCAAGGTGAATGATGCTCGCCACAGTTGACAGAGATGGGAGGCGGGGCACATGGAGTATTGGTTTGTCCGCAATCTTGACATGCGAGGCTGGAAGTACAGCGGGAAGACATATGGCCAAACTTCCAGCACTTAAAGCACCGCATCGGGGGAGGGATATAGGGCTTGACACCACACTGGTAGACCATCACCTTGACCTTGGGCAATGTATCACCCTCAAAGGCAAAGATGAAGGCACCGGTAGCAACCTGATTATCCTTCGGACCCCGATGAACGCGCCGGATGAAATGAACACCTCGACGCTCTAAGTTGGTGCGCAGCTCGTCATCAGACTACAAAAGTAGGTCCCTATGGAAAATAATACCCTGGACCATATTTAAACTCTTATGTGGTCTGATGGTAATGTTAACTTCCCCCAACTTGTCACAAGCAAGTAACATTCGTGACTGGGCAGAGAATGCTGTTTTTATCAAGACTGAACCAGAGCGCATTTTGGACAAGCCCTCCACCTCCCCAAACTTGTCCTCTAAATGCTCTACGAAGAATTGAGGCTTTGTCGACATGAACGACTCCCCATCAGCTCTCGTACAAACTAGGAACTGGGGCGAATAAGGGTCACTGCCATCCTGAGACTTATAGTGTGGCCAGGGAGGGGAACATTTTGGGATCGTATTTTTGATCATTGAATTGAGCCCGAGAATGCATAGAGACTGCTGGCGGCTGGCCACCAGCTAGAGATGATGTACCACACTTCATTGCGGGTCATCCGCCCTGATGCCACCTACTCCGACCCATGGGTGCCACCCAGCCTCAGCAAGGGCCACCTGGCAGGATGGCCATTGCCGGGAGTCCCGATACCCCAGGAAGATAGGCTCTAATCCTTGGCACGGGTGGGGAGTTAATGGCGCAGGCATCAGTAGAGTGATCCCTGTGTTGTCAGGGGGCTACAACCAACAGGGTACATGGCGGCCCCACCACAACGGACTGGCTACCGTGCTGGATAATAGGTGCAAGAATGTCCAAGGTCGTCGTCTCTGCAAGAAGAAACACTGCACAGTGCATAGTGGTAATTGCACCCAGGAACATATCCTAGCCCAAAAGATGGAAAACGAGCGGGACAACATTGCAACGACGAGAAAGCCGGCTAAAGTTCTCAATGCACGACGGATACAATGCACCATGTAAGGCGCCCTTCCCCAACTGGCTTGCTCTTCGGAAGAATTTGGAAAAATGGAGGTCAAACCCGAGAGGGGACAATCACATAAAGCCAAAACTTTTGAGACTCCTTTTAGTCGACTCTTACGACAGGCAGGAATACTGTGGGCCTATTCTTACCCCTGAACCCCCAGGGGGGACTCTGGGGGTGGGGTTGAAAAACAAAGAGTAATGTCTGAGTGAAACAGTATGTGGAGACAAAGCCAGTCATAAGGAGTTAATTAGACAAGGCAGAAAGTTTATAGGCATTAAGTGTGCAAGAAATAAATTCAATCAGCAGATACACAGTGTCAATGTGTGAAGCAGGCTGTTTTCTTCACCTGCAAATGCATGTCTGCCTTTACGGATGCAGAGGAAAACAACCTCCTTCCAAGGCTGGTGAACTACAGCTGTTAATGGGACTTGCCGTCAGTGTGCAATAACCACTCTCAAACGGCAGGGTGGCAGCACTAGCAGTGGAAGGTATATAAAACGTGTCACGGAATGTGGAAAACATTGGAGCTGTTGCCTTAATGGGGAAAGGAAGCAGTTAATCTGCTGCCTGAAAGGACACAATCATCAGCTTTCAGGCCAGGGGTGAAAGCATTTCCACAAAAGTTAAGTCTGTAAACTGTTCGTGTGCCACCATGGTTAAAGTGTACAGTGCAAGGTAAAACTGGTGCTGAGGCAACTGTTCTGCACCATAGGCCACTGATGAGAGGTGTGGACGACTGATGACAGGCATGCTGACAGCTAGTCACTGGCGATGAAGGCAGGAATTTGCACATGAATACAACCACTGGAAATTATTACATGGAGACATGTTGCCTTTTCAGATAAGTCACATTTTATGCTCCTTCGGACAGATAGCCATTAGAGGGAACGGGGTAAAACATCTGAAAGCAAACATTCTACAACAATCATCAGAAGGGTCCAGGCCGGAGAAGAGATCGTTATTGTCTGGGGAATGTTTTCGTGGCATTCCCTGGGTAATCTCTAATCACTCTGGAAGGCACAAGCGATCAACACGAGTATCCATCTATCCTTAGGGACCATGTCCACTCATATGCACAGTTTATTTTTCCTTGGCATAGCGGCGTCTAACAGCAGGACAACACAACGTGTCACATGGCTTGCAGGGTATGTTCAAAGGGTATCAGGATGAGTTTACTGAACTTGCCTGGCCACCGACCTATGGGACCACCTGAATCCAGCTGTTCGCACCAAGGATCCTCAACTGAGAAACCTAGCACACCTATACATGTCAGTGGAGTCAGCATTGCTCCACATCCCTGTTACCCTCCAGAATCTTTGACAATATTTCTGCATGAGTAGGAGAACATGGATGAGACGAGAGGAAAGAAGAGGGATGCTGCATGGTGTAATTTTACAGTGTAAAATTTAATCATTGTTACATCTTGGTTTAAGAATCATTAAAGAAGGTTGTACACTTGGAATAGACAGGGAAACATAGGAAGGTTTCAGATGGATACTGGTACGGAAGTGGTTTCGAAAACAGGTTTTGGATTGAAAAACATTTCCAGAGGCAACTGTTGACTATGGTCATAATTCACTGATTATGAATTACAGATTAAAACTCAAGAAATATAGGAAAATAGAGAAATTAGACTTAGGAATACAGCAGATGATGAATGGGTAGATTTGAGAGATGAAATAGTGAAGAAAGCAGATGATCAAGTGGCAAAAAGATAAGGCTCAGTAGAAATCCCTGGATACCATATGAAATTTTGTATTCAACAGACAAAAGGAGGAATATAAAAATGCAATACACAAAGCAGACAAAAGGCAATAGACATTCTTAAAAAAACGAGATTGACTGGAAGTGCAAAATGGCTACGTGGAAAGGACAGAGGAGAAACACAGATCTGCAGACACATGCCTTACTTTTGTGTTAATAGATGCTGTTAGTAAGAATATTACACAAACCTTTGGAGAAGAAAGGATGCAATTGCATGAAAATCAAGAGGTCATGTGGTTACTAAGCAAAGAAGGGCCAAGTAAAACAGGGATGACATATACAGGGTGTTCAATTTGCACTGAAGACACAAAAACGTCTCTAAACCTACACATTGGATAAAAAAAGTTACAATTCCAATTTGTCTGTCTCGGTAGAGGCCATCTAACGATACCACACTTGACGCACCACCCCACTCCGTGTGTGGGTGGAAACTTTGAAATCGTCAGTATGAAACTCCGTATTTTATTGCAGATTACTATTCTATAGTAAAATCTACATACGTTTTGCCTGAAGCATTTTCTTCATTTTGCCAAAGATGGTACTGCAATCAAATCAGAGGAATAGAAATGGGTACACAATTGTAATTTACGACAACAAATGCAAACGAACCCCATGTTCTTTGCTGAGGTACCATTTCCCAATAATCTACACTCACAAACCACTGCAGGTTTGGCATAACACCCCCACTGGTTATGGCAAGCTGATCATAGACTTTTGTAGGTTAACATGCGGTATGGCGTGATGGGGAACAATCTCAATGGTCTGTATTTTATTGACAGCACGTTGAATGGGCACAAATATCAAATGTTTTTGAAACAGTAACTACCAGTGCTACTGCAGGACATTGGCCTGGACTTTCAACAAAGTATGTGGTTTCAGCATGATGGTTGCCCAGCACATTATGCAACTGAAGACATGAGGTATTACGCCCAGTTTACGTTGGTCGGTGGCTCAGTACAGGTGGCCCTATTAATTGGCCCGCATAGTATTCAGTAAGATCATTTGAAAAGAGGATCACTAAGTGTGCTGAAGTTGGAGGTACTAGGTTTGAATATTTTTATGAAGAAAATGCTCCAGACAAAACTTACACTATGTGATCAAACACATCCAGACACCTGGCTGAAAACGACTTACAAGTTCATGGTGCCCTCCATCGGTAATGCTGGAATTCAATGTGATGTTGGCCCTGAGTTTGCCTTGATGACAGCATTCACTCTCACAGGCATATATTCAATCAGGTGCTGGAAGGTTTCTTGGGGGAATGGCAGCTCATTCTTCACAGGGTGCTGCACTGAAGAGAGGTATCGCTGTCAGTTGGTGAGGCCTGGCACAAAGTCGACGTTCCAAAACATCCCAAGGTGTTCTATAGGATTCAGGTCAGGGCTCTGTGCAGGCCAGTACATTACAGGGATGTTACTGACGTGCAACCACTCTGCCACAGGCCATGCATTATGAACAGGTGCTCCATCGTGTTATAAGATGCCATCACCATCCACGAATTGCTCTTCAACAGTGGGAAGCAAGAAGGTGCTTAAAACATCAATGTAGACCTGTGCTATGATAGTGCCACCCAAAACAAAGGGTGCAAGCCCGCTCTATGAAAAACACGACCACACCATAACCCCACTGCCTTCAAATTTGACTGCTGCCACTACACACACTGGCAGGTGACCTTCACCTGGCATTCGCCCATACCCACACCCTGCCATCAGATCGCCACATTGTGTACTGTAATTCGTCACTCCACACAACATTTTTCCATTATTCAATCATCCAATGCTTACACTCCTTACACCAAGTGAAGCGTTGTTTGGCATTTACTGGTGTGATGTGTGGCTTATGAGCAGCTGCTTGACCATGAAATCCAAGTTTTCACACCTCCGGCTTAACTGTCATAGTACTTGCAGTAGACCCTGATGCAGTCTGGAATTCCTGTGTGATGGTCTGGATAGATGTCTGCCTATTACACATTACGACCCTCTTCAAATGTCAGCGGTCTCTGTCAATCAACAGACGACGCCGGCATGTGCGCTTTTGTGCTGTACGCGTCCCTTCATGTTTCTACTTCACTATCACATCAGAAATAGTGGACAACGACTACTGAGGTCGCTGATATAGAGTACTGGCAGCACAATGCACCTAATATGAAAAACATATGTTTTTGGGGGTGTCCAGATGCTTTTGATCACACAGTGTATGTGGATTTTGCTGTAGAATAATAATCTGCAATAAAAAACGGAGGTTCCAATTGAATATTTCAAAGTTGCCCTCAGCCACCAACACATGGGGTGGGCTGGGGGTCGAGTGTGGTACTATTGGAAGCCCCCCCACCCGCCAGCTTGCAAGATATTTTAAGGTCTTCAGTTAAAATGAACACCCGGTGCAGAAGGGTTATATGAAGGTAACAAACTCGGAAGACAATAATGTTATAAAGATATGATAGTATGAGAGGAATTTGGCAGAACTGTGAAATACCCAAATTGAGACAAGACATTTGGAGTGGACAACATTCCATAAGAAACACTGAGATCCTTGGGAGAAGTAGCACGATCAAATTATTTCACCTGGTATGCAAGATATATTACTTCACATGACTTAACTTAGAAGAGACAGAAGAAAGGCAAACCTACATTTACAGCATTCATATGTAGAGTAAGAAAAAAAGTTTTGACAATGTTGACTGGAATATAATCTGAAACATTCTGACAGTAGCAGGGATAAAGGAGAGGGACAGGTTATCTGCATTTGTACAGAAACCAGCCCTTAGTTATTATTAAGAGTGAGGAAGAGTTTTAGCCTGATGCTATTCTATCTGTGCATTCAACAACCTGCGAAGGAAACTACAGTGATTTTGGAAAGATGACAAATTTAGGAGAGAGAAACAATAAATTTCAGGTTAGCTAATGACTGTGTAATTCTCTTGGAGACTGGAAATGCTTTGGAAGACAACCTGGACAGAACTGGTAGTGTCTTGAAAAAGGATTACAAAATATATAAAAAGGCAGTTGATATAAATCAGGCAATGCTAAGAGAATTAGGTTAGGAAATGTGACACTGTAAATGGGTTATTATTTGTGCAGCAAAATAACTTACAATGACTGAAGTAGAGAAGGCACAATTAATGCAGACTGACAATAGCTTTCATGAAAAAAGAAATTTGTTTACATCAAATATTTATTTATATAATATAAAGTCTTTTCAGAAGGTATTTGTCTGGAGTGCAGACATGTGCTGAAGTGAAATGAGGACAATAAACAGTTCAGAAAGAATGATAACAGCAGCTTTTTGTATGTGCTGTTATGCAAGAATGCTGAAGAAAGTCAACTACGCAGTATAGGGACTACTGCATCTATAGCCCAGAAGGGGGGAAAAGTGCCAGAACTTGACTGAAGGAAGGGGTTGGTTGGTACCACACATTTTCAGGCATGAACTGTCATTTTGGGAGGGAGGGGGGAAGGGGGAGAGACACCTAAATTCTTCACAAATCAAACATTTTACTCAGCTAAAATCCACGAATTTAACACTGAAATTCATTGAGAAGCAAACATTCACAAATGATGGTTACTGCATTTAGGATGAGATAACTCTTACTTTATTCCTATAAAGTACTACGAAACTTCAAATCTGCCTGCAGCCTTGCACACTAAACATTTAACTAGCTCACAATGAAAAAAATCACCTTCCAACAGTACAGCACAAACCACTCCATTTGATACACTGAGTCAGGTGATAATTTTCACCAGTGCCCATGACATTTGACCATCCATATTGCCACTGCGCTTTTGAGCTGTTTTGCACTGAACTATATTTTTGGTGTAGATATACCTGTGGAGCAGTTCCTGATATAAGTTCCGTCTGGGAATAAAAAGTATCTTGCAACAAAATAGCACAGCATATTATTGTAAAGGTCACATTATGCAACAAACAGATAAACAAAAAGTTGTCAAGGCAGTATCTGTGTATCATAACTGCCCTGTAAACTGTAATATGGGCAGTTTACAGGTATCTTATTGTAATTCGCTAGTATGACTACTCCCTCATTTATTTGTTGTATAATAAGGAGCTAGCTTCTTCCCAGTGTCAGAACCAATACAGGCCCTCTCAGCTGCATCAATGATATGTCCTTCACAGGCATACAACACCTGAGCAAATTTCTATTGATGTGCTGCTGTCTTCAGTCTGAAGAATGGCTAGATGTCGCTCTCCATGTTACTCTATCCTGTGCAAGCCTCTTCATCTCTAGATAACTACTGCAACCTGCATCCTTCTGCATGTGTGTCTAGGTCTCCCTCTGCAACTTTTACCCCCCACACTTGACCTCTGATACTAATTTGTGATCCCCTGATATCTCAGAACATGTTCTAGTAACAGGTCCCATCGGTTAGCCACATTGTGCCACAAATTTCTTGCCTCCTCCCCCCCCCCCCTCCATTAGTTACGTGGTGTATCCATCTAATCTTCAGAAATCTTCTGCAGCACCATATTTCAAATGGTGCTATTCTCTTCTGTTATCGTCCATGTTTCATTCCATACATGGTTCATTCCATACATGGTCACACTCCAGAAGAGACAAGCTAACATTTAAATCTAAATTCAATGTTAACACAATTCCCTTCTTCAGAAACATTTTCTGGCCACTGCCAGTCAAAATATTATATCCTTTCCATTTCGGCCATCATCTGTTATTTTGCTACCACAATAACAAAACTCATCTACTACTTTATTTGCCTCACTTCCTAATTTAATTTCCTCGGCATCACCTGATTTAATTCTATTACATTGCATTATTCTTGTTTTGCTTTTGTTGACGTTCATTTTATATCCTACTTTCAAGATACTGTGCTTTCTGTTCAATTTCTCTTCCAAGTCCTTTGCTGTCTCTGGCATTACAATGTCACTGGCAAACCTCAAAGTTTTAATTTCTTCTCCCTGAACTCTAATTCCTACTCCTAATTTTCTGCTTCCTTTACTGCCCGTTCAGTGTACAGACTGAATGACACTGGGTATAGGTTAAAACCCTACCTCGCTCCCTTCTCAACTACTGCTGGCCTTTTTTTCCAGCTCAACTCGTATCTGATGTCTGGTCTCTGTACGTAGCCTTTGGCTCCCTGTATTTTACACCAACTACCATCAGAATTTCAAACAGTGTATTACAGTCAACAGTGTTAAAAGCTTTTTTTAATTTACAAATGCTGTAAACTTAATTTTGCCTTTCCTAAACATGTATTTTAAGAGAAGTCATAAGTCAGTATTACCTCACATGTTCCTAGATTTCTCTGGAATCCCAACATCTTCCCTGAGGTCAGCTTCCACCAGTTCTTCCAGTCCTCCGTAAAGAATTCTTGATAGTATTTTGCAACCATGATATGCTAACCTGACAGTTCACTAATACCATAACTGTCAGCACCTGCTTTCTTTGGAATTATTACAGACTTCTTGATGTCAAGGGGTATTTTACCTGTCTCATACATCTTTCACACCAGATGGCTGCCTCTCCCCATACTGTCAGTAGTTCCGCCAAGAGTGTCGTCTACTCCCAGAGCCGTATTTCGACTCAGATCTTTCAGAGCTCTGTAGTATTCTTCTCGCATTTCATAGTTCCCATCTCATCATCATCTACGCCCTCTTCCATTTCTATAACATTGCTTTCAAATTCATCTCCCTTCTTTCTACACACTCCTTCCGCCTTTCAGGTTTCCCTTCTTTGCTTGGTTTCTCATCCAAGCTCTTTAATTTTCCTGTAGGTGGTATCTATCTTTCCCCTAGTGAAATATGCTTCTAAGTGTTTACATCTGCCCTCTAGCCATTACGTACTTTCTGTCACTCATTTTTTCGACATTTGTACTCCCTTTCAGCTGCTTCATTTTTATATTGTCTCCTTTCCTTAATTAAATTCAGTATCTACTGTGATATTTTTGGTCCTCTGCTGCCTTCACTATTTCAACTCTCAAAACTAGCTATTTGTCTTCCACTGTATTTCTCCTGTTCTAGTCAATTGTTGCGTAATGCTACCTCTGAAACTCTAGAACAACATCTCGCTCTTTCAACTTATTCAGGTACCATCGCCTTAATTTTCTACCATTTTGCAATGTATTCAGTTTTAATCCATAGCCCATTACCAAAAACAGTCTGCATCAGCCACTAGAGATGTCTTGCAGTTTCTCCTTTCATGATTCTTAAGTCAAGTGTTAGCAAATATTAAATTATGCTCTATGTATAATTGAACAACGTGGTTTCCCCTTTCATTCCCCTACTCCATATTCACCAACAAATTTTCTTTCTCTTCCTTTTCCTATTACATAATTCCAGTTCCACACCACCAGTACATTTTTGTCTCCCTTAACTACCTGAATCATTTCTTTACCTTATATATTTCTTCCAACTCTTCATTATATATGGAGTTAGTTGGCATACGAACTTGCAGTACTGCCAGGATCTTACTGTCTTATCTCGCCTACAATAATGTGCTGTTCATAGTAGCTTACTGACATTCCTATTTTCTTATTAATTATTAAACCTACTCCCACATAACCCCTATTTGATTTTGAACTTACAACCTTGTATTCTATACTACAAGTACTGTTCTTCCTACCACAAAACCTCAAATTCCCAGTATATCAAAATTCAACCTAGCCATTTCCCTTTGTAAATTTTCGAACCTACCTGCTCCATTAAGGGATCTAATATTTCACACTTCAGCCCATTGAACATCTGTTTTGTTACTCCTAATGACGACGTCCTACTGAGTACATCTGCACAAGAGATGTGAATGGAGGACTATTTTAGCCAAGTGGATGCAAACATTTTAACCACAGAGTAGAGCTGGATGCCTTAGGAAAAAATTATGGCTGCAGCTTCCCCTTGCTTTCATCCGTCTGCAGCACCAGCACAACAAGGCCATTATGGTTGATTTTACACGTACGGATCCATTGATCATCCAGACTGTTGCCCCTGCAACTACTGACAAGACTGCTGGCCCCCCTTAAGCAACCATATTTTTCTCAACAGATACCTTTCCATTGTGGTTGCACCTACAGTAGGGTTATCTGTGTTGCTGGGGAAAGCAAACCACTCAACGAACAGCAAGGTCCATAGTTCATGTTCACCTACAATCTCTAAAACGAAAAATTACCCCTATTATTCTATTTACTGCAAAACAAACTTAAATGAATCAAGATTTTTCTTCTTGCTAGAGATGCAGCACTGATAAAGTTATGTTGTAAATACTTTGTATACAGGAGTTACCATGGTTTCCCAGACACTTTAAAGCGTAAGAAATTGAAGAAGAAAGGAAAAGGAATTCCCATGGGCCAGTAGCAGTAGGTGTTTTTATTGTCCCTAAGAATACTAGATGGAAGGGGGGAGTGAGGAAGGAGATAACAGTGTTGGAGATTTTTAGCTCAACAGTATTTCTTTTAACGCTGAAGTTAACCTCAGTCAGATACACAAAATCGTAAGTGGCTAAACTGATGAGTCATTTTCAATAGCCAATTCTGAGCCAAAAACTGTGTAAAAATATGTAGGGACTCAACATTTTCATTAGGCTCCTACCATGATACTGAAAACAAATATGCTTTATGTATTCAGTGTAAGGCTTTGATGTGGTTGCAAAGAAGGGCAAGCTGCACACACAATTTCACCAATGAGTCAATACTATGTGATCAAACAAACTTAAGCAAAAAGTTGGCAGCACCACAGCATTTAGTTTGACCCTCACAGTACTTTACTCCTGTTGGAGGTGCTTTACCATTTAAAGCCCATATTCTGAAGAGAACTAAACACTTTGGTGTTGACTCATACAGAGACTAAACCAATACCTATTCAGTACACTAATTTCCTCCCTTTGCAAATCACGAGACGTACCTAACATTTCCTGCCGTATGTCAGGGCAGTAGCACTAACATATGAAGATTTTTTATCATCACACGAGATCAAATACCACATGTCACACTAAAAAGTTTTACTAATTGACTACCTTAAATGGAAGTCGAGCTTGGGGAACTTGTCCATAATTAACATGTGATCATTTTATTTAAGTGCACCTACTCACTATGAAGAGATAAATATTACCTATTAATAAGATGTTACAGCAATCTATTTGGTAGAAATAGTCTGTTAAAGAACAGAAAGGCTACTTAATTCCAAGTAGAACTGTCTGGATACAGGGTCCCATAATTTTGAAGGCTTTCATTCACAGATAAGCGGTAATAAAATGTTATGCTGGATGTCAAAAAGGTTCTAGTTACTGCTCTTACAAAAAAAGTTGAAGCAGAATGAAAAATCATATTCTTCAGCATTTCCATGGAGTGGTCCTACTAGTAGTAATGTAATAAATGTGTGTGCACACAGAAAGAACAGAACCTCATGATCTCAACAAGTCAAAAGGCAAGCAAGCACACTGAGTCACCACTTGCTCCCAATTTCTTTCATGGGACATGGACACATGTTCACAAACCTGGAGGGAGTGCAAGGGATATAGCAGTATGTTCATGGTAGCCTATACGAGTCACCAGCAAACGTCCTTAGCATGTGCTGTGATGCAGTGCAAAACTATTATATAAGTCATCTAGTGCAAACTGTGTATAATAAAAACAATATTGTACAACAGGGACTAGCTGAAAGAGGCAATGCAGTTTATAAGAAACTGAGCTCATACTCGGGAGATGAAATACATATACATAAAACAAATGAAAATATCACTTTCAATAAAAACATGTAATATATATTATAACCTAATTGTAGTGACAAATGCGCGTCACTTCATTTAAGCTACAAAATCAGTTGCAACCTACGGTTCAAAAATAAACATTAAACGAAATTTAACTTTTATTAATGTGAAGTTGTCAAAAATGTGAATTTGATTTTGAGTAGAAATGACTTTTCTTTTTTGTTATTTCCTCAGTCACTAACCTTTAAAAAAAAGAGTTAGTCTCACATTCTCGGATCATTCCCATAATACATGATTAGTGATCAATGATCTCACGATCAATTACACCGTGCCGTTCACAAAACCTGATCTTCATAGTCTCACCGTCACTTTTCGTCGCCAAAACGAAAAAATACAACTCCTGCACCGATTCTAATAATTTCCACAGCAGAAAGACCATAGTCATTTAATTTTCTAACGCAAACCTCATCCACAAAGCAGCATTCAAAATTGCCTTCATTTTTATCCATAATACTAAACAAAAATATCGGCAACACCTCGGGTAATATTTATTTTTTGGTCACTTTTAAATAAATAAACCATTTGTAATGTAAACAACCGTTAATACTAGGTCACCCTATTAACACTGATTGTATACGTCCCCCATTCTTTGCCACGCCACAAGCCATGAAAACCTCAGTAATTGTATATACTTAAAAAGAAACAAACTAACTAATCCACGCAGAAACGACAAATTTATGCTCTACTTTTTACCATTAAATAATTCCAATCGTGTAATATCAATTCTGATACCTATCAAATAAGATAAACAAGAGAACATTGATTAAAATGCATAACAGCATCCTCCGGACTATGGCTTGCATCTTGCAATGTATGCTCTCGCGTCAGTAGCTTAATTAAACAACAATACTATAGGGCATAAAAATTGTAATTTCACATCGCCTCACGAATCTACGTATTCACACCCAATAAAAACAAATTGTTTTCGCTGAAAGTATGGGTCCTCCCCGGTCTGACGTTTTTTGTTCGTAATTCCACTACGCAATTTCGAACCAAGTATTTCAACGAACGTGAAGATTTAACAAATTTCATACACAAGCTGCTAAAACAGTACTTACAGTTCGCCTAAACACGAATTATTGTTTACTCATAAGGAACATCACATTTTATCGGCGACCATTGTGGCGCCAACCACACTCCATTCCCAACCTTATTACAAGGAAGACATACCAGTTCAGTATCCTCAAAGATGTTCAGTTATTAACAGCTTCTTGTGCGCCTCCCACATGCATTGAAAATTACCATTACTGCCTAAACGGCAGGTCACAGCTGGCAAATAGTGAACATTCCGTCAGATGTGGTGGACAGCTGCGATAAAGAATAAGCAGTCCCAGACGAAGACAAAACAAAACCAGATCCACTCTGAGTCTGTCTTGTAGCAAGTGGCAAAGTAGTCAGCGTCTGTTCACCAGTGGTGCAGCTGAAATGTATATTCTGGAACTAATCCTTCATGTCTCAAAACCCAGAGTTCACTCAATGACTCTATTCAGTCCCATCCGATTACAGGTAAAACCATCGTGGAGCATTTTGATAATCACAGTATTACTCCAGGTGTTCAATCTACCGCCAGTATTACTGGTACAACTAGTTTTTCGAATTTTGGGGTGGCCATATTAAAATGTATTGTAATTCAGTAGACGAAGTCGGAGTCCACTGGCCAAATTAAAACCAAAATAAACACTTTTTTTTACAACGCTTCACATACAAACACTTTTGCAACCAAGTGAACTTAATAAATTGAAACATACATTAAAAGACCAGAAGGTTCAAATTTTGGAACTTCAAGAAACACGAATCATGGACAATAACATGATGGATTTCGGCAATTATCGTCTTTTTAAAAGTACAACTCTTAAAAGTATAGTTAATAATACACAACATCTGGGAGCTGCTTTTTCAGTCTCCAAAAATATTTTAAATTCAATAACAGAGGTAAAACCCATTAATAACAGATTAATGACAATTTTTTTTAAATGTGCATATAAAGCATACACTTTAATTAATGACCATATGGCCACAGTCTAACATAAAAGGTTAGACTGTGATATGGCAGTCAATGAGGAAAACCATAAGAAACACGAAGAAATTAAAGAAGCTTGGAAAACGTTAGAAAGCATCATCCTGAAAATTCCCTCGATCAATGTTAAAATTTTAATGACTGATTTTAAACAGAAAAAAATATAAGAAAACGGTGGATCGACTTCCTCCCCATAAATGGACAAACAAAAATGGCCAAGGACTTCTTGAAATGTGCAAAAATTTTAACCTTAAAATCATGTCAACACATTTTAGAAAGAACCCTTCTAAACAAAGAACTTGGCGGTCACTCAATAAATTTATTGGGGATTTTAAGATCGATCGTATTGCAATTTCATACCCTAACTACAAATAAATTTTAACTATCCAAGTTACGAAATGGGCTAATACAAATTTTGACCATTATTTAAAGCGCATAAACATAAAACTTCAACCTCCAAAACTCTTCAAAACAAAAAAAGTTATCAAAAAATTTGACACTGCTAAAACAATCCCAACTCTAATAAACGAACATGACACAAAGAAATCCAAAGCCTAAACGAAAAGTTCATCAAAACAGCACAAAATTTAATTCCGCTTTGAAAGAAACAGAAACACCCTTGTTGGAAAGCGGATTGTGAAAGAGCAGTTAAGTCTAGGCATAGGCATTCAAAAACTGGAATAGTAACAAAACTGAAAATATGTACTGTAAGAAAAGAAACATCTAAATTAGTCCGACAGACTGAAATAAACTACGAAAATGCTCAACTTTTAGGAATCGAAAAATACTTCCAAAAGGACAATACGAGAAACTTTTATAAAATATTCAAAACAAAACTAACCGGTTACCAACCTCAAAGACTTTGTTTCAAAAATGAAAATGGCAGTTTGGCTCTTAACAAAGGACTGGAAAGCTGGGTATAGAACCGATTTTAATAATTACTGGTTACATGCAAAATTCTCTTGCAATGTTTACTTGATTGATACCAAGAACGGTTAGAACCTAAAATTGGTGAATACCAAGCAGACTTTAAACCAAACAGATCCTGTCCAGAACAAATTCTTAATTTAAAACTAATCCTTAGGCACCAAAGGATTCCTAGTAACAATATTGTATGTACATTCGTGGATTTTAAAAAGACTACAACTCAGTTGATTGTGGATCTCATTTTCAAATTTTAAAGGAACAAGAGCTAGATAAAATTTTTTTAACACTGATTAAGGAAATGTTAACCGACAATAGCTCTAAAATTAAATTCATTGGAAAAATTTCTGAACCATTTGATTTAAAGACTGGTGTTAGACAGGGACATGGACTGTCGCCATTACCGTTTAACTGTGTTTTGGAAAAAGGTAATTAGAATGGCGAGAGAAAAAGTCGAGTCAAAATATAGATCAATCAATCAAGTTAGGTAGAAGTAATATTAGAGTAGATTGCCTCGCCTTTGCAGGTGATCTGGCAGTTTTAACTAGGGATATTACCACAGCTCAAAAACAAATTGAAATTCTTAAAGAAATTGCGAAAAAAGTAGGACTGCAAATATCATTCGAAAAAACAGAATGAGTAACACCCAACAACAAGCACCAAAGTTTTTGAACACGAAATATGGAAAAATAAAAAGGGTTCCTCGGATTAAATATTTGGGGGAAATCATACAAAAAAACGGTCTAGAAAAAGCTGAAACGAAGTTCGCTGTCAAAAAATGGGAATTTGCATTCAGATTAACACAAAATATTTATAACAAAAAATCACTTTCTAAATTCAGTAAACTTCGGCATTACAGTACTTTAATCAAACCTGAATGTTTTTATGCAGCAGAAACTTTAGTTTTATATAGAAAGAGGGATACTGAAGAAATTCGAAACAAAGAAAGAAATATTATTAGGAAAAAATTTGGCCCCAAAATTACTGATGGAGAAACTTATAGGCTGAGAAGTAATCAGGAAATGGAAGAATACGCAGACATACATGGTGACATGAGAAAATGAAGACTTCAATTTTATGGGCGCATCAAAAGAATGCCACCCAGTAAGTTAACAAAACAAATATGAAAACAGAAGTGAGGTCAAAACTAGGTCAATTAAATAGATCGCTGCGATTAGGGAGGATCTTAAAGTATCTGGCATAACTGAGGCAGACATTACAGATAGAAAAACATTCAGACAAAAGATACGTGAGTGGGAAGTTGGTCAGAGGGAAATTAGAAAGCAGACTGGAACACCGTGGTTTGATGAAAGAAACAGACTTTATTCTGAAAGGGTGAAACAAATTTGGACACAAAGGAAGGCCAACCATCAAAATCAACATTGACTGATTGTACCTCACGTAGTCCTAATGGGCCCATATGTGAATAATAAATAAATAATAATATGGACCACTTGTGCGGAGCAACAGGTCTTAACAGTGTATGGTGGGTAATAGCACATGACTTTTAATGATGCTACTTATTTAGTTAATGTAATCTCAAATTGACAGTCTTGAGAAGAAACCAATCGTTGCAATAGTGGATGGTCTTCGTGATAATGGCTCGATAATTACGCTATGTCTAAATACATACAAATTTGTAACATTGACACTAGCAAGTTGGGTCTATTTATTTATTTATTTTGATCCAACATCAACTGATTACAAGAAAAGGTTTTTTTTGTTCCAGTCTTCTGGATACGTCAGACCCTTATTTACTAGGGTTACATATTATTGGCTGGCACTTTTATCTACACAACTTTTTCTAAATTTAGTTGAGAGAATAGAGTTACATATATGGACTATACATAAAAAATTGTTATTGCCATACTTAGATTAAGGAATCTACAGTTTGTGACATAGTATTCATATCTGACATTCAAATATTTACAGTTTGTGACACAGTCTAAGATCTGAGATTACATATAATTTTAGATAGATGGTCTTCCATCATATGAGTTAACTAAATCTAGAAACTCATCTATTGAATATACAGGATTGTTTAGGAGCCATAATTTTAATTTCTTTTTTAGTTTTGTAATGGGCAATTTGGAGATATTATGGAAGCAATTCAGTAGTTTTATGCCTGCATAGTGAGGGCTTTTCTCATAGAGTGTTGTTCTATGAGAGATGATGTGGGGAAGGGGCAAGACTTGGTCCGGTAGGACCATTCATGTGGTTCTGTTTCTCCTCTTTACCAACTGATAAAAGAATTAGCACGTATTAAATACTGCCACAGCAGTTGAGTGGTCTCTGTTAATCAGATACTCCATGTATGCAAATCATCTAGTTCCTAGTGAGCTTGAACAACTGTCTGTAATTACTCCATGTGTTTCCTTTGTCTGCTGCCAGTTCTCCAAAGGCAATGCAGTGTGCCACAATGCTGCATATGTTTCAAAACCAACTCACCCACTACATGTCTTCTTCCTTGAATTCAACTAAACATTCAGCAAGCCATTAAATATCTAATTGTGTTTCCTAACAAACTTTATTTAATAGTCACTAGCTGGACACATCTATCTTAGGTGTTGCTATATGTTTCCTTGGGAAGTGCAGTCGAGAAGAATGTTTCCTGCTGCACGGTTTTTCTGGGAAAAGGCATTCTTGGCAGAGAGGTGTGCGAGAGGCATAACTACTGTTTGTTGCTGTATGTGGCCTGGGATGCTGTGTGCTCCGGCTGATGCGTTGCTGCTGTGATGTTAGCCCATTTGCTACAGTAGATGAATGGCACACACAAAAAAGAATCTGTGCATTGCCATACAGTTTGCCCCCTGCAAGATAGGGACAGCTGGCTGACAGACATGGTGGCCAAATCCTGCATTGATCAGCACTCTGTGGCAGGAGACAGTTTGGTGGCATCGGGAAGAGACCAGTTGTTATGGCAGATGTTATGGCGGATCATATACGGGGACCTCTGGGAGTTTCACCTTGCGAGCTAAGCATGTGGTCTACTGCCCACTATAGTACCAATAAAGGAGCGGGGCGTCAAAGTAGGCTGCAGGGCATGTAGTGGCATACTGGAGTCGGGGCAGGTCGCACAATGTGGGTGACCAACTGTGCATCCCACAGTGGTGGTAAAGTGAATGCCATTGTGTGCCAGCACCACATGTTTCTGCTGTTGTAGTCCCTTGCCAGGGAAATGGGTCACACATTGCCATGTTGGCATGGACTACTGTTGTGGTGTCATTGGTCTACGCCTGTGTCATGCACGAGCTTGGCAGAGCAGGTGCCTGGCTCTGCTGAGGTAGCTGGTGGTGGAAGTGACAGCACATCCATTGCAACAGGCATTACGGATATCTCTGCTGAGGTAGGCGGTAGCGGATGTGGCAGCAATGCCCCCGTGGCTGCACCAAGTGTGACTCTCCCGAGGCATTCACTGGTGGGAGTGGTAGTGGAGTCCCACGCGTTGCCTGCTAAGTCAGTGGCAGCAGCTGATTTTTCACTTACGGCCTCCACTGGTAGCTTGATTTCGACACGAGGCTGTGCACATGTGCCTGAAGATTGAGCATGTATGCCAGCTTTAGATGGTTGATGGAGACCAGGCGTGGACTGACTGAGGTGCTGCAGGCACAATGGTGGCTGGTTGGCGTCACCTCAGAGTGTAACACATGTGTATGTACAGAAGTCCTTGTGTGTGAATTACTTGTGCTCACCATGGTGGCATGTGTGTGCTGGGCAGTCGTGGAGCTATTGAATGAAGACTGGAACACAGGTGGTGGTTGGCAGGGGTTGGCACTTGGTGCGGTCTCGTGGAGTGATGAGTGGTTGCCCATAGATGACTTCAATGATAGACACATTGAAGTCAGCCTCACAGGCCACGTGCAAACATAGGAGAACTAGTGGCAGAGCAGTAGACCAGGTTGTGGTGTGGCATGTTGAGGCATCTTTGAATGTCCTGTGAAATCTTTCCGTGATGCTGTTAGTGGCACTGGTTGTGAAATGCGCAAGTGTGCTGCACATTGCAGCCAGTATTTTAAATAGGCCTGATGTGAACTGTCATCCATGGTCCACTGTTATGTAGCAAGGGCACACAAAACATGAGACCCAAGTGTCCATGAAAGCCACAGTCATCATATCTGCTGTGATGTTGGACAGAGGTATGGTCCCTGGCCACAGGCTGAACCTGTTGATGACATTGAGTATGTGTCTGTGGCCATTTGATGATGGGAGGGATCCAGTGAAGTCAGTATGTACATGAGAAAAGTGTTGGTTGACTGAGGGAAAGGAACAATGGGACTGTGGATGTGGTGACCTACTTTGGTATACTGGCAAGGGGGACAAGATCATACCCAAATGGTGTAGTCCTGTTGTACACTGGGCATACAAGGGCCGTGGGTGCCCAAACATGGGTGTGAGACAGGCTATGGAGGTGCTCAAAAGCTGATTGGGGGAAGTTGAGAGGTAGGTACTGACATATGCATTCTGTGGGGCCATCTGGGTCGTTGGGGCTCATGCAGAAGTAGCAAAGTACAATGGCAAGTAGCATAATGCTGCATAAGGAACTGTGTATGGTCACAGGTTGGGGTCGATCTGTCGCTGCATAGCCTTTGTAGTTCTGGATCAGCTGCCTGGGAAACTGCCAGGGCAGCATTATTGAGGGGGTCTGTAGTGGCACAGGAGTGACTAGAACAATCGGCAACAATGTTGTCGATGTCTGTCATGTGTTGTACGTTGATTGTAAATTGTGCGATGTATTCCTGCTGGTGGAACTGCTGAAGGAAAATTTGGCTGCTGTCTTTTTGGCTGAAAAATATGGTGAGCGGTAGGTGGTCAGAGAAAACTGTAAAGGGGGGGGGGGGGGGGGTCTTTTAATGGAGGGGTGGAAATACTTTATCATCTCATACATTGCAAGGAGCTTGCAGTCATATGTGGTGTAATACTGTTGCACGTCAGACAGACTTGCTGAGAAAAATGACATTGGCTGGTGCTAGCAAGAGCCTTTGATATGTTGCTGAAGGACAGCCCCTATGGCAGATTGGTTGGTGTCCATAACGACCATCAAGAGGTGGATGGGTGGGGGTGGACCAGAAGGGCAGCATTGAATAGGTCTTGTTTTGTTAACCTGAAGCTGTGTTTCATTTGCACGTCAAGGGTATGGGTCTATAGCCTTTAGTGCAGTCAACCTGGAGAGCAGTAATGAGCACTGCTTGTACAATAGCCACTTTCCCTAGCTGATATTCACAAAAATTGCCATTCTGAGGAATCTTTGGAGTTCTTTAAATGTTTTGGGTAGAGGGAAATTGACAGTCATGCAGTTCTTTTCATGGAGAGGGCGGGAGACGGCTGGAGATATTCGATACCCTGGGAAGTTGATCTCCACAACAACGAAAATGCACTTTTCCTTTGGAGGTGAGGGAAAACCTCCTGGAGGTGATGGCAATGCTCCACTAGGTTGCACGAGTAGATGAGGACATCAGCCAGGTATGCAAAGTAACCACAAAGATCACATAGGACATTATCATGGGAACGCTGCCAGGTCTGCATGGTGGTGTGTAGTCCAAAAGGTATATTTTGTATAGACAAAATGGCGTGATTAACACAGAAGTAAAACTGAAAAATGGTCAGGAACTGTCCTGGCATTGAGGGCGCAAAAGATGCCCTGTCGGTGCCAAGTCCTATCTTTCTTTGGAATGAGGTGCAAGGCAGAGGCCTGTGGGCTCTTTGACAGGTGTGACACCATGGTAGCGATGGCTGCCTCGAATTTGGCCTTTGCGGCCCATCGCATGACCATTTGGAGGGGGCTGGGGTGACAGGAAACCAGGGTGCCCAGAGCTGGCTTGGGCTGAGCTCGAAGGAAGGGGTTAGCTGGGGTGAGAATCATTCTCAGTATGGTCCATGACACTATGCTCATAGGGTGCTGGCTGGATGGAGCATAGACTTACGCTATATGCAGGGTGGAGAGTGGTGGCAGTGGTTGGATGGGGTAAAAGGTGATGTTAGTAGTCAGTCCACAGGTCAGTAGTGTGGGAACCACACTGTGGATCCAAAGAACTGCTCTGATCTATCTAAATGTGACATGGGAATGGACTGGATGGAATGGTCCAGGACATACACAATGCAAATCTACTGAGTATATGCCACAAATAATATTTTTATTCAATGAAAGAAGAGAAAATGATAAGCCAATTACAATTATCAAATAGTTGTGAGCATCTGCACTTTGGACTAAACAGTAAGAAACAAAAAGATGGCACTGTACATGGAGAGAACACAGGTGTACTGATACACAATTAAAAGTTTTGCAAGTTATGAGTCCACAAGTAATGCAGTGAAACTAACAATATGTCTAATACTAAGAAACACATCATTTGTTACTAATAATGTGGACCAATTGTATGGGGCAACAGGTCCTAACAATATCTGGTAAAAACAGATGACTTTTGATGATGCTACTTGTGTAGTTAATTTAACCTTAAATTTAAGATAGTCTTGAGAGGAAACCTCCTGTTGCTGTTGCTCAACTGCTCTACAAATGTTCAGTGGCAACAGCTCTGTCCAGTGGACAGTGTTCATGATAATGGCTTGTATATTATATTATGTCTACATATATACAAATTCATGACATTGACACTAGCAAATTGAGTTTAATGATGGGTAAGACTTAGTCCAGAAGGTTCATGAGTGTGGTGCCATTCTCCCTCTTTGCCAACTGATAAAAGGCATAGCACATATGTAATACTGTTGCAGCAGTTTGGTGGACTCCGTTAATTGGACACTCCATTTATGCAAATCGTCTAGTTGCTAATGGCCTGAATAAGTGTTTGTAATTACTCCTTGCCTTTTCTTTGTCTACCATCAGCTCTCCAAAAACAGTGCAGTGGGCTGCAATGTTGTTATGTATTTCAAAACCGACTCACCTAGTACGTCATCTTCGTGGTCGAACCTAACTAAACACTCAGCAAGCAGTTAAATATCTGATGGCATTCTCTAACAAACTTTAATTCATAGTCACCAGTAAAACACATATGGACACATCATGCATATTACTCAGTGTCTCCACAAGAAATGCAGTCAAATAGAATGTTGTCTGCTGCATGGTTTTTATGGGAAAACACATTCTTGGCAAAGAGGTTTGCGAGAGACATGACTACTGTTTGTTGTTACACATGGCCTGCAATGTCGTGTGATGTTTTGTGTGCTGTGATTCTATCCTGTATGCTACAACAGATGATTAGGTGCACAAAAATAAATTTGTGTGTCACCACAATGTTATTATTTTCAGTGGTATTACCTTCTAAAACAAAATAATGAGCATAAATAAGAATAGTAATTAGATTACATCAGACCTCCTGAAATATCATCAATCAAATGTAACAATCACAACAACACAACACGTGCACCCCCCCCCCCCCCCCCAACCCCCCGACACACACACGCAAATAAATATATGTATATGTATAAACTGGGACAAACGGCAGAAAGTGACCTCTGTGAATAAGGTGTAGAAAAGCTCATTTGGGGTTATAGCTGGAAATGAATCCCAAGAAAGTTACACTCATTAGAGCATGGAGATGGAAAATCTTTGAGAATGTAGGTTTCAATGAGTGAAGGTGCAAATGAGAACACCCTGGCCCCTGGGAATATTCTGTCTGTACTAGTGCTTTAGACCCACACTCAAAAAGGCTGTGAGCTGGGACACCACCATGTAGTAGCCACATTACCCTTCATTCAACCAAAGGCATGCCTTCCTACAGAGGAGGCAGAGTCACCTGTAGAAAATACAGATATGCCTCAGTTGTGAGATGTTGTGGAAAGATGACTGCTCCCATGAGGCAGTCACCAATAATTCCCATCCATGCACTGTAGCTGAATCAGTGTCAATGGTTTACTGCAACCAAATAATGGTGATTCTTCTAAGCTCATAGATGTGTATTGTGAATACTAACAATACCAACCCTCTTAAAATTAGCATCACCTCTGAACAGGATGGATATTAGAAATCCCAGCCGTATGATGGAATGTGCGATGAACCAGGAGCAAAACCATTGCCCTGGAGGCAAGTCTGTAGGTGATATGGGCTGTATGCATTGCAAGAGAAGTGGTGTGGACAGTGACAGATGTTATGGAGGATGTTCCACGCGGTCTATGGCTTAGCCCACCTGCCTATTGCTGACTCCAGAATCACTGTGAAAGATCTTTTCTCTCCACCTGAATGTGCATGCATCTTTTTTATTTTTATTTATTTATTTGGTCCTGTTGATTACACAACCAGTGTACAAGTGATATAGGACAAGTCAATTGATACAATTACAGTAGTACATGAATATTTATACATCACATTTCACAGAAATTTGTTTATTTAACAAGAACAATTACTTGCATACAGTATTAAAGACTGCATTATGCCAAAAACAGTTTAAGTGACTGTTTAAAATAGTAGAATAAGTGATAGTGCATATTTTTATGCTACTGACATATACAGGGTGTTACAAAAAGGTATGGCCAAACTTTCAGGAAACATTCCTCACACACAAAGAAAGAAAATATGTTATGTGGACATGTGTCCAGAAACGCTTACTTTCCATGTTAGAGCTCATTTTATTACTTCTCTTCAAGTCACATTAATCATTGAATGGAAACACACAGCAACAGAACATAACAGCGTGACTTCAAACACTTTGTTACAGGAAATGTTCAAAATGTCCTCCGTTAGCGAGGATACATGCATCCACCCTCTGTCGCATAGAATCCCTGATGCGCTGATGCAGCCCTGGAGAATGGCATATTGTATCACAGCCATCTACAATACGAGCACGAGGAGTCTCTACATTTGGTACCGGGGTTGCGTAGACAAGAGCTTTCAAATGCCCCCATAAATGAAAGTCAAGAGGGTTGAGGTCAGGAGAGCGTGGAGGCCATGGAATTGGTCCGCCTCTACCAATCCATCGGTCACCAAATCTGTTGTTGAGAAGCGTACAAACACTTCGACTGAAATGTGCAGGAGCTCCATCGTGCATGAACCACATGTTGTGTCGTACTTGTAAAGGCACATGTTCTAGCAGCACAGGTAGAGTATCCCGTATGAAATCATGATAATGTGCTCCATTGAGCGTAGGTGGACGAAACTAAAATGAGCTCTAACATGGAAATTAAGCATTTCCGGACACATGTCCACATAACATATTTTCTTTATTTGTGTGTGAGGAATGTTTCCTGAAAGTTTGGCCGTACCTTTTTGTAACACCCTGTATAAGCAAGTAAATTTGCTTCATGGTCATGGTTTGGATTGAATACAAATTTTAACTGCATTCCTTAAGAAGAGGTTTAAGTGAATGCTCCAGAGTGTGGGATACATGGGAGTTCACATTTTCTCATAATGACACAGATAAATTTACACTTTATCACCACAATTTTAGTTAAACTACAAGTAACAGCATCAAACTTTATCTTTAAGGGAGTGCTTTTCTTATGCAGTTTCTCCCACTCTTATACCTTATAACTCTAAGTATTCATTCATTTTTTAGAAAATTTGTTTGATGAGGAATAATTTTAGTTTCCATTTGAAAACCTATATATTAGTTATTTCCTTTTTTATATTGACAGGTTGCTTATTGAAGACCTATATACCTGACTCAGTAATTCCCTTTGTACTTTAGTGTGAGTTGCAGAGCTTTGGTGAAACTTTTTCACCTGTCTTGTGTTGTGGTTGTGGATATCACAATTTTTCTGAAACAATTCCCTGTTGTTGGCTCCAAATAACATCAGTGAGTATGTATACTGACCTGTGATGGTAAGTATCGTGAGATGTTTAAAGAGACCTCTGCAAGATGCCCCATTAGGGACCCCACATATTAGCCTCACTGCTTTTTATTTATTTATTTATTTATTCATCCATGGAACAATAAATATTGTATGGATGTCGTCAGATTACAACACATGAGCACACATTTACATTTACAATTAAACAGGTTTCTCATATTTTGTGTAGTTTTTATAACTAGTCATACACATATTTATAATTACATAATATTTTGGTGATAATGTCATATGTTGCTAATAATCTACATCTATGTTAAATATTCTTTTACAGTATAACAACTTTTACTTACTAAAAAGGTTTTAAGCTTTTGTCTGAAAGTGAGGAGCTCATTTATTTCTTTAATTTCTTGTGGTAATTTGTTGTACAGTTTTATCCCATTGTAAAATATACTTTTTTGCGTCTTTGCCTTGCTCTTTCTATCTAGATGGAGGTGGTGACAAGCTCTTGTTTCATGGTCATGTATTAGTCTGTTTGTGTTGTACATGTTGAGATTTTTCTTAATGAACATTATGTTCTGAAAGATATACTCACAAGAAACAGTTAGAATTCCTAGCTTTCTAAATAATTCTAGACAGTGGGCCCTGTTGTTGCTATTTGTTATTATCCTTATGGCTTTTTTTTGTACTTTGAACACAGTTTGTATGTTACTGGCACTTTTTCCCCAAAACATGATCCCATAGCTGAGGACTGAGTGTAGATATCCGTAATATGTTATTTTAAGACAGGTATTATTGCATACCGGTGCAAGGATTCTAAGAGCATAGCATGCTGTGGATAATTTCTTTGTCAAAATGTTGACATGGTTTGTCCATTTCAGTTGTCTGTCTACATTCATCCCTAAGAATTTGGTACTTGTTACACATTCTAATTCATTATTATTAACTTTTATTCTAGTGGCATTGTGTTTTTTGTTCAATTGGAAGTTAATATAGTTAGTTTTCTTTACATTTAGGGTTACTTTATTTTTTAATGACCAGTTGTGGACATCATTGAGAGCCTCGTTTGCTCTTTCTGACAGTTTGTTGGATTTTCACGTGTTATTACTATGTTGCTGTCATCAGCAAAAAGTATTTTTTCGCCATGTCTGATACTTTGTGGGAAGCCGTTAATGTATATAAGAAACAATATTGGGCCTAATACACGTCCCTGTGGGACGCCTATATTCACATTTTCTGGGTCAGACAGGTGTTTTATAAGGGAATTGTTTGAAACTTGTGATATCTCAACTCGTTGAACTCTGTTTTCCAAGTATGATTTGAACCACTTCTTTGTCACACCTCTTATTCCTATTTGCCCTAATTTATGAAGTAAGATTTCGTGGTCAACTGTTGGTTGGTTGGTTGGTTTTGGGGAAGGAGACCAGACAGCGTGGTCATCGGTCTCATCGGATTAGGGAAGGATGGGGAAGGAAGTCGGCCGTGCCCTTTCAGAGGAACCATCCCGGCATTTGCCTGGAGTGATTTAGGGAAATCACGGAAAACCTAAATCAGGATGTCCGGACGCGGGATTGAACCGTCGTCCTCCCGAATGCGAGTCCAGTGTGTGGTCAACTGTATCAAAGGCCTTGGACAAGTCTGAAAAGATACCACTTACATTTTCACCTTTGTCCAGTGCTTCTAAAATTACTTTAGTGAACTGTGCTGAAGACTTTTTCAACACCTGCAGCATTTCTCCAGAAGATTATGCCATAGGAGAGAACAGAATGGAAATATACAAAATATGACACCAACATTATTTCTCTGTCCACTAACTGGTGGAGAGCTCTTAGTGCAAAGCACGATGAGCTAAGTTTCTTGACCAGCTGATCCATTTGTTCTTTCCATCTTAGGTGATTGTCTATTGAATACCTAGGAATTTTGTATGTGTGGTTTCATTAATTTTGTGATTGTCAACGTGTATTTCAGGAACTTTATTTTTTTTATTTTTTGTCGGAAACTGTATCATATTGGTTTTTGAAAGATTTAAGGTTAGGCTATTCGCAGTGAACCATTTGTGTACTTGAGTAGAGACTGTCATGGCTGTATCCTGCATTGAGGAGTTGGGTACTTTTACGAGGGTACTTGTATTGTCAGTAAACATTACTATTTTTGCTCTGTTATTAATTGTGATTGGTAGATCATTAATGTAAATCAGGAAAATTAGTCGCCCAAGAATTGAGCCCTGCAGGACTCCATACTTTATGTTCCCCAGTCTGATTTTGATGCTGTACCTGTCCTCCTTAAGACAACCCTTTGTTTCCTGTTCTATAAGTATGATTCTATCCAAGTCGAAGATTTTTTTAAGAGTGTGTTATGATCTACACAATCAAATGCCTTGGCAATGTCACAAAATATCCCCATTGGATACCTTTTGTAATTTAGTTCACCTAAAATTTCACGTTAGGTTAAATATAGCTCTGTCTGTGGAGGAGCCCTTATGAAAGCCGAACTGTGTAGGAGCCAGTAAGCCATTTTGTATAGTGTGACTATAAATCCTATCATACACTATTCTCCTAAATACCTTTGAGAACACTGGCAGCAGAGAGATGGGCCGATAGTTGGATATTTCATCCCTTGCCCCACTTTTATTGCTTGGCATCACTACTGCATGTTTTAATCTATCTGGGAACACACCAGTTTCCATAGATTGGTTGCACAAATAGCACAATATATAACTGATTAAGTGTGCACATGGTTTTAAAATCCTACTTGATATGCCATCGTATCCACAGGAATCTGAATTTTTGACTAATTTTATGGTTTTTTCAATTTCTTTAGGGGTTGTACTTCTGAAATGAAGTGCTACTTTAGATGTTATTTGCATGTGGTTAAGTAGTTCAATAGCTTCTGTGTCAGACTGTTTATTATGTTCACTGTTTCTTCAGCTATAGTGAGAAAAAAATGGTTGAAATCTGAGGCTGCAACTTTGTGTTTATTATTGTCAGGTTTTATGTTCCTATTTGTCTCACTGTTTGTGATGTGCCATATGGTTTTTATTTTATTTTTTGAGTTGCTATTTTTTTTGTGCATAGTGCAACTGTTTGGCCTTCTTGATCACACTTTTTAGAATTTTACAGTATTTATTGTAATGTAACTTTACTGCTGGGTCTGTACTAGTCCTCTGTTGTACAACAGTAGTTAGCCACTCTTTCCTTTTACTACAGGTTGGTTTGATTTTAATCTGTCTTTGGGGGAAAAAAACTTCAAAATGTTTAAGGAATAAGTTCAGGGAAGAGTTGAACTTCTCATTCATTGTGTCAGCCTGGTATACTTCCTCCCACTGTTCATGGCATAATCTATTTCTGAACAAGCAAGTAGATTAAGCATTTATTGTTCTAAGATGTTGAACTTGGTTACAATGGCCATGTGCTGTTTTTTTGCTGGCAAGTTTTAGGGTTGTCATTTGACCATTGTGATCAGATAGACCATTTGTTACTGCCCATGTCATCACTTCATTGTAATTTGTGAGATCTAGCTAGGAATGCATTTCTGGTTGTATGTCCATATGACATTTTGTTATTCCTTATACTCTCAAGGATTATTTTCTGTAGTTTGTCCTCGTTTAGCAAAATCACTCTTACAAACACACACACACACACACACACACACACACACACACACACACACGGACATATGGATATAATGTGTGAACGAAAAGAAAGAAAAGAAAAAAAATTACCTTTGCACCCTGGCTGGGAGATTTAAAAAAAATTCTGTAACATTGCAAGACATACATTAAAAATTTATTTACATATCCTAAAAGTGCCTTGAACTGAATTTTCTGAGTGCTAGAGGCCACAATATGGCAATAATGTGTTGTGTATCTATTGAAATGCACACACACTTGTATAACAATGGATTTCTGGGGATTGCTTTGACTCAGTCAACTATAGTATTAGGAGTTTGTTTTCATAATCTATTGACAGATGAGATTTAAGTAATTACAAAACCTGCTTTGTGTTCAATATGATACTAGTGCATTTTAAAGGGAAACTGGAATCTGCCTTGTATCTGCAGACAGTTTACCCAAGTAGATAGCTTACTGAAACTGCTCTTCACTTGCCATCCCTCAGTCAATCACTGACCTCATGACACATGTAATGATGTCTGAAGTGCTGTGCGTTGTTGATGGAAGTACATAGTTCACATCCCACCCCTTCCCAACTAAACAATTCCTTCATGTTACAGATCGCATGTTAGAAAAAGTTTCTTCTTCTACACATGCACTCTACAAACCACTGTGAAGTGCATGGCAGAGGGTACATTTTGTTACACATTTAGGACATTTTTGCATTTCAGTCATGTATGGAGCTTGGATATCGGTTGCTTAAATGTCTCTGTGCATACTGTAATTAGACTAATCTTGTCTTCATTATAGATATGAGAGTGATACATATGGGGGTCATAACATATTCATCGAGTCATCTTTTAAAATTGGTTTAGAAAATTTCTAACTATGTTTTCATGGGATAGTTAGCATTCATCTTCAGGTATCTGCCAGTTCAGTTCTTTCAGCATCTTCTTGACACTCTCCCATTAGTCAGACAAACCTATGATCATTCATGCTGCCCTTATTTATATCTGTTCAATATATGCTGTCTGTCCTATTTGGTATGTGTTTTGAGCAATATTCTATGATTAGTTGATGAGCATTCTGTATGCAGTCTCCTTTGTAGACTGACTGCATTTCCCTAGTATTCTACCAATGAACTGCAGTCTGGTACTTGCTCTGCCTATGACTGAGCCTACAAGTTCATTCCATTTCATTTCCCTATAAACTGTTACACCTGGCTATCTGTATGACTTGACCAATTACAACTGTGACTCACTGATATTATACTCATAAGATACTATGATGATTCATTTTGTGAAGTGCTTAGTTTTAAAATTCTGAACATTTAAAGCAAGTTGCCTGTCTTTCACCACTTTGAAATCTTATCAAGATCTGGTGCTGCTTCTTTCATGCAGTATTTCATTAAAGATGACTGAAATGTCTCAGGTTACTGTTAATACTGTCTGCAAGGTCATTAATTTACAACTCAAACATCAAGAGTCCCATCACACTTCCCTGTAAAACACCCAAAGGTACTTCTACATCTGTTGACAAACCCCTATCCAAGATGCTGCATCCTCCTTACAAAAAAATCCTCAAGCAATTTACAAATTTCACTCAATAGCCCATATGATCATACAACTGATAATAAGTGTGGATGTGTGACTGAATCAAATGACTTTCAAAGATCAAGATATCTACCCACCTGTCTTGTTACAAGACTGACAGTATGCTGTGTGTGAAAAGTGCAATATGGGTTTCACATGATCTATGTTTTTGGAATCCATGCTGGTTGGCATTCTGTTTGAGATATCTCATTATGATAGAGCTCAAAATATATTCCAAAATTCTACAACAAATGACTGTAAAGGGTATTCGACAGCAGTTTTGTGGGTCTCTTCTGCTACTCTTCCTGTAGATGTTTGTGACTTGTTCTTTCTTCCAACTACTGGGCATGGTTTTTTGTTTAAGGTATCTATGGTAGATTACAGTTAAATGGGGGTCTATCTCAACCACAAATTTACTGATAGTAATTCTGTTGGGCCCTGGAGTTTTGTTCAGTTTTAGCTGTTTCAGCTGTTAGTCAATGCTACTGACACTAATATCTATTTCACTTATCTTTTCAGTGCTATGAAAGTTAAACTGGGGCAGTACTCTTGGGCTTACTTTGTTAAAGGAACATTTGAATATGGAGTTAAGCATCTCTGCTTTTGCTTTACTACCCTAAATTTCAGTTCCTGTCTCATCCGTGACTGTTTCAACACTAACTTTGATGCCACTAACAGTCTTTACATTTAAACAGAATTTCTTTGGATTTTATGAAAGATCTCTTGACAATATTCTGCTGTGATAGTCATTGACAGCTTCACACTGTTACGGCACAGAATAGTAAAGGGCAGGAAATTAAATTTTTTTATTAAAACTCATTTGCATTGCCACAGGATATATCCAGTTAAGCCAGAAACAGAGGATAAAGCTGAAGCATGCCGCACACATTGTGACATCATCTGCCAAGTGAGAATTCATGTTCTGTAGAAAGAAGGCTGTGACAGAAAACCAAGGGAGGTGGAACAAGCATATTTGCTAGATTCAAAGACATGGTGCAAGAAACTATCTCTTCCACAAGAACCTGTGGTAAGGACCTGATATAGCAATTAACAACCAGTTAGGTGAATATGGCAGAACAAGGAGGATTCATGTGGTTATTATGAACCAAGTCTCACGTCATAGCCTCACAGTAGCTTCCTTTAAATACTTCTGTTTTTCCAGCTCTCGTCAGTTGATTATTGGGACCAATGACATTCACAGTAATAACACTTGATTTTATGATTATCATACTGCAGTGAACCTATGTCCTAATTGCTCCAGCACAGTCTATGAACTAATCGGAGATGTACTCGAGATGATGATTTTCACATGATGAACTTCATTCTGCTCACCACCTACCATCTACTGATGGAGGAACTGACTGTCTTCCAACTACACCACATTGCAGATTGCTGCCAGCACTGATCTCCAATGCAGAAGCCAGCAATAGACCCTTTGGGGTGCACTTCTCTGTTCAATAGCCAGGCATCCTTAGGTACTGAAACCTATTAGGCTGGTTGGAAGGAGATCAAGTGATGACATGACTACTGACACCAGGTACTTCACTTATGGATTATCAAGAGTCATTGTAGAACCTGGAGTGAGACCAAGAACACTCCAGCAGCCAGCACTGGGCAACAGTTGCCCCTGCTTGCGGGCAACATGTCATGGTGCCAGCGTCGCTAACCTGGGTGTGCAGACATTGAGTTGGTGGGACAGACATCAGCTAGAATTCAACATGCGGCTGAATCAGCAAGAGCCAAGGCTGGTGCAGGGGAACAATGAATTGTAAACATAGTGAATACATGGCTGACTCTAACAATGTTTTACTAGCATCAAAGATGCTTCACAGGTTCCAATAGTTTTCCTGGCTTCATGCTGAGGTGTCTCCACTTGGGCCCTCTGTAACATATTGCTCTTGACAGTTAAACATGTTTCATTCAGCACCTCTTTTCCTGAGCCCTTATACTTTGTTTCAATTTTATAATGCATCAATTTTTTTTCTTTACAAGTTCCTTTACAGTAACTATATACCATGGAACATCCCTTCAGTCATATGTGTGTATCCAGTGTTTGGTCAACTATTATTTTAAATGGGAGCCATAGTTTCTCTATATGTTCCTGTCCTGAACTAAAGGTCTTAAGTTACTATTGAGATATGACACTACTGCTTCTTTGTCTAGTTTACTGAACATATAAATTTTTCTACTTGTTTTAGTTGCTCTTTGTCCTCTGGTAATCATTGTTGCTAGTACTGCATCATGATTGATGATACCAGTTTCAGTGTGTACATCCTCGTAGAGGTCAGGTCTATTCATTGCCATTAGATCTAATATGTTTATATCATGAGTTGGGTTCTAGGTATTTTTCAGAGAAGGAATTTAGTGATGTTTCATAGATTGGCTTGCCACACTCACCACTAACAAAACTGTAATTAACTCAATTGATTGCTGTATGATTAAAGTCTCCTCTGATGATTTTGGTGTGATTGGGAAGCTTACATACTAGTGAACTGAGGTTTCCTCTAAACTTTTTGGTTGCATCAGGAGGTGAGTCTAGTGGTTGATAGAATGATTCTTTTATAATTTTATGCACATCCCTGAAACTGGGTCTTGACCATACAGTCTCTCAAGCAGCTACAATTTCTGTCTTAGTAGATTTTAGTATCTGGTCTGTGAGAAATACATCACTTCCACGTGCCATTAGTCTGTCCTTTTGATATATGTTCAGATTTTCTCCAAAAGTCTCACTTCAGTCAACTTCATGTTTAATAAGTATTCTGTACATCATATTCTGTGAGCTTCCCTGCTTTTTAGAAGAACTTCAAATTCTGGCACATCATTATAAATGCTTTGGCAGTTGACAACTAGGATTTTAATACACATGCCTGTGGGGAGCATTTCTTTGGCTCTAATCTTAATATTTCTGGATCCCCTACAGCTATCTTTATCTGGACCAGATGGAGAGCAGCCTACTACAAAAAAAGCATGTTCTGTTATTATAAGTGCTTTGTCAGACCACCTTGCAGTAGAACTAAGTGTGCACATACACATAAAAAAGGTTCCTACACACAGTTGCTATAGATATATTAGGATGAATACAGACCAAAATATAACTCAGCTGAATAATATGCTAAGGAATGTGGATTGGAACAGTGTTCTAATGACACTACATAGTTATGGCAAAATTCTCAAGTGAACTATTCTACATTCTTAACCAAGCCTGCCCATTAATAAAAAAGAGAATTCAGTCACATGCTGTAACCTGAAACTGGATATCAAGTTCAGTCACTGAGGCTAGAGAAAAACTAAGATGGTATGAGTATGTTAAATGACTTGAGCAATAAAAAATTAAAAGAAGAGTTCAAAAAGTATCAGAAATACTATGTAGACCTCCTAATTTCAGAAAAACAGAAACATTTTGAAAGTGTCATTCAGAACTCAAATAATATCTCCAAAACATCATGGTCACTAGTAAATAGAGAAATAGGTAAATCTGGGAACCATACAACTGAAAATCACTTGTTGATAAACGGCACAATAGAAACTGATCAGAATAAGATAGCAGATCTTTGCTTCTGTTGGCTCCAGCATAAACAATCGGCTTAAAAATCATAAATACAAATTCAGAGGAACACCAGTGTCAGGAAGCATATTTTTGATGCCAACAAGTAAAGAAGAAATAACTAAAATAGTGAGTAGCTTAAAGAATTCCCATGCAGCAGGATATGATGGTCCTAGTCTGGACACACTTAAGAAATGTATACATAAAATTGCATCACCTTTATCAACAGTTATCAATTCTCATATGGAAGATAGTCTATATCCAGATGAGTTGAAAATTGCCCGAGTTGTGGATATTTTTAAAAAAGGAAACAGGAATTTAGTAGAAAGCTTTCGACCCATTTCTGTTCTTCCAATAATATCCAAAATCATACATAAGAATCTGGAACTTCCTGGTATGCAAAATAGTGATTTCTAAGGGGCAGTATGGGTTTGTCAAGGGGACATCCACCATTACAGCAGCATCCAACTTAATTGAAGGTGTCACTCAAGCAATAGATAATAAAGAACATGTACCGGTATGTGGCATCTTTCTAGACTTACAAAAAGCATTTGACTGTGCTGGTATGACTATATTGCTGGACAAACTGTGGAACTACGGCATTCGAGGCACAGCCCATAATCTGATGAGGTCCTACTTGACAAATAGGAAGCAGTTTGTGTCTATTAGCACTACAGAGGGAGCATATAAATCAAACACCACTGACATAAATTTTGGTATTCTACAGGGGTCAATATTAGGACCACTTCTTTTTATTATCTATGTAAATGATATTCAGTCCATAACAAACCATGCAACAGCTATCTCATATGCAGATGATACCATGTTAATATGCCGCAATCCAAGCTATTCACAGCTCGAAGTGGAATCCAATACTGCAGCAGGTTTAATTCTGCAGTATTTTAATGAAAACAAACTAAAATTAAACACAAATAAATCTGTCTATATTGAATTTGATCTTGGGAGGCAAAAAACTCATGAAAACCAAATCTTAATGGGTGACGAACACATTAAAAAACAATACTCCACCAAATTTCTTGGCCTGAAACTAGATGCAGAGTTAAACTGGTCTGATCATGTGAATGATATTTGCAAAAAGCTATGTACTACCATATATTTCCTAAGAAAACTGACACCTTTTTGTAACATTACCACTCTGAGGCAAATATATTTTGATCTATTTGAATCCCATCTAAGTTATGGGATAGAGGTATGGGGATCCAGCAGTAAAGGTAATATAAAAAGTGTACTTACCTTACAAAAGAAGGCACTTAGAATTATGGGAAAGAAATGTGCCAGGGAGTCCTGCAGAAATTTGTTTAAAGAATTTAAAATGCTAACTGTTCATAACCTGTATGTGCTGAAGATAATAATTATGGCAGTAAACAGTAACAAAACACTTAATAAAGAAATACACGATCACAACACCAGAGGTAGAGAGAGACCCCACATCGTCTCTCATAGAACAACACTTTATGAGAAAAGCCCTCACTATGCAGGCATAAAACTACTGAATTGCTTCCATCCTAATATCTCCAAATTGCCCATTACAAAACTAAAAATGAAATTAAAATTATGGCTCCTAAACAATCCTGTATATTCAATAGATGAGTTTCTAGATTTAGTACACTCGTATGATGGAAGACCATCTATCTAAAAATATATGTAATCTCAGATCTTAGATTGTGTCACAAACTGTAAATATTTGAATGTCAGATATGAATACTGTGTTACAAACTGTAGATTCCTTAATCTATGTATGGCGTAACTCTGTTCTCTCAACTAAATTTAGAAAAAGTTGTGTAGATAAAAGTGGCAGCCCTAGTAAGTAAGGCTCTGACTTATTCAGAAGACTGGAACAAAAAAAAACGTTTTTTTGTAATCAGTTGATGTTGGATCAAAATAAATAAATAAATAAATAAATAAATAAATAAATAAATCTCTGTGCACACTGCACAGAGTCAGCTACCTGAGTAGCAGACTCTGGTGTATAATGCACACCTGACCAGTTCAGGGGGACCTTGTAGTTCTCAACCCTATGGCACAAACACAGAAAGTCACAGCCTTGCTCATCACAATTTGAGACCATTTCCAGATAGGACCAGTAGAGCAAATAGAGAAGATTCAAAGAAGAGTAGCACGTTTCATCACAAGTTGACTTAGCAAGAAAGTGTTATGAACAGTGAAATGATCGCAGGCTAAATGGAAGAGTACAATATTTAGCTTGGTATCTGTCATCCAAATGAAAGGTGGTATAACTCATTTGATTTTATAACTCCTCCCTTAAACATGCTGTTTCTGATCCACTTCCTAGCAATGTCAGGATGTGCTAACTACAAAATGATTTTAGCAACATCGAGAATTTAACTTCAAAAGATTTATTACAAAATTTTAGCATCATGTAACACAGTCTTGACACTAAAAACTTTTTTACAGCACTGAGATATTCATGGCTACCACTATACCGGTACTTGTTTTATAATGTTACAATAATGAATACCGAACATGTAAATCGTTATTTGAATCCATCTCACAAATTATAATTAAGGTTTTGCAGTTTTGTATAGCTGATTAGTAAATCCAGATATGTTTCTGAATGAACTTTCATGTGTGATAAAAATTTAACAGAAATACTTTCACTGTGTAAATAAGAAATCTTATTTCTCTGAATAATGCTTCACATAAAAAAGTTAATTTCTTCAGTGTTATGTAAAACTATTTGCTCCTACGATATTTTCAATGTATTTTTGTCATATGTTATATGATACATTTGTTATTTTTGTACCAGTATTTGAAATATAGCAGTAACTGTTTTTGTTTACATTACATGGCAACTGAGAAGATCTTTACCATACAGTAGGCATGCAAGTCCATTGAAATAACATAGGAAGGTCACTAATTACATCACAAACTGTCTGTTTAATTTGAAGAAAATTGATACAGAATGTAGAGAACTCAATGTACTTCACATATACAGTGAGTTATATGGGTAACACAGTTTCCAACATTTACCTGCTAATGTGTTGTCTCAAGAGCTGCTATTGATCTGTTCTTAATGTATACCCAATTCTGCCCCATTACAACACATTCATCCAACTCTAGTGTCAGATGGTATAAGAGAATCATGTATTACAGATTTATGGTATTCTTGTTTTTTTTTTTTTTTAAAAAAAGATATCCAAGTGAAATGAAAAAGAAAAGTCTGAACTGGTTTACAGAAGAGCTAGCTGACATTAGAGGAAACAGGCATATGCTGTACCAGATGCGTAAGTAAGCCGCTAACCAAGGAGCAGAACTGAGCATGAACATTCAGAGGTCATATCTGAAATGCAAAAAATACTACAAAGCTAAATTCCTTCTGGCAAAAAAGCAAGCAGCAGAAAACTATATAGAAAGGGCTCTCAATAAATGCAAGGCAGCATGGCAAATAGTAATACATCAGAATACACCAAAACGTACAGCAACAGCTCTGCTTGAACCAGAGTAATTAAATCAATACTTTTTAAATTCAGTTAAAGAAATAAGTAACAGTATTAAAGCAACAAATTCATCTGCAATGGACCTTGTTGGAACACCACTGCCTGTTAACCTGGTATTTCAATGGAGGGCTGTCACACCTGCTGATGTTATAAAAGCTGTATCCAAATTTTCAGGTTCTAAAAGTATGGACTGTTATTTGTTATCAAATAACATAATTAAAAAGACAATACACTCAATTGCCAAACCATTAGCTTTTATTTTTAATAAATGCGTAGAATTTGGAGTTTTTCCAGATGCACTTAAGATATCAAAAAGTGTCCCAGTTTTTAAAAAAGGGAACAAACATCTTCCCCAAAGCTACAGACCAGTCTCCATTGTTCCAATATTCTCAAAGATATTTGAGGCACTGATACACACACAAATAAGCAGCTTCTTTGAAAAACACAATACCCTATGTAGCAACCAGTTTGGTTTTCGCAAAGGGAAAAACACAACAGGGGCCCTCTTGGAAATCATTGACCATACCTTAACAGCTTTTGAAAACAATAACATGGTATCACTGGTATTATGTGACCCAAGCAAAGCTTTTGATTGCATTCCTGTTGACATACTACTGGGCAAACTAGAGTTTTATGGGGTGAGAAGGAGCACTTTAGCGGTGATAAATTATTATTTAAGTAACCGAAAACAATTCGTTTCAGTCAGAAATGTCAATTCTTGTGTGATGTAAATCAGCACAGGTGTACCATAAGTGTCTATACTTGGACCCCTCTTCTTCACTGTAGCTATTAATGATTTACCTAAAAACAAAGCCCACCCTGTCGTGTGTTATGCTGGCGATACAACACTACTTACCACACATCAGAACATTTCAGATCTGAATAAACTAACAAAAGAAATACTTGATAAGGCCCTGGACTGGTTTGCAGCCAATAAGCTCCTTGCAATCCTGATAAAGCCCAACAACTTTTAATGGGAACATCAAATGAAGTAGGTAATAAGTCGGTAAAACTCTTAGGTACTCACACTGACTCTAAACTCTGTTGGGAGGAACATGTCAATCACATTTGTGAATAAATATCTCGGGTGGCATACCTTATCTTGAAACTAAGGGAGGTAGTGAGCTTAGAGTACCTTAGGGTGACATACTTTGGGCTATTCCAGTCACATATTTCATATGGTCTGATTATATGGGGGCACTCCCCTCACATCAAGAACATCTTAAAAAAAAAAAGGTCTTACACATAATATGTAAAAGAGGTCATAGGGTGCACTGTCGTCCTCCTTTTTCCAGACACAGAATACTCACAATTATAAATTTATACATCTATGTGTCTGTACTCTATATTAAAAATAATATTTCAGAATTTATTGCCAGAGGGGAAATACATGAACACAACACCTAGGCTAAGGGTAATTTAGACACACCGCACTACAGATTAGCAAGAACAGGAAATTCCCACAAAGTTAACCCACTATAAATGTTCAATAAACTGCCAGTTCACGTTCAGTATATGGATATAATTTTTTTTAAAAATTAAGTGGTACAGCTATCTGTCAGATCATCCATTCTATGACATTAAAGAATTCTTTGAAATGTCTGAGGAGGATATTAGCATTTAAAAGTTGTCTGTAGTTAAACATATTATTGTGTGCTGTGGTTAATCATATGTAATTACATAGTGTATACAATAAACAATACAACAGTATATTATATTAGATTATAGTATAGCTTATTGCATTAACTTTTGGAAGCTATCCTGGTGTAATTTGGTACACTGCCATGCTTGAAATGTATTCTACAATGTACTGACACTTGTTTATTTTATTATTCTGTATGTACTAGTACATCCTGCATGATGAAACCAATGTCATTGTAAAATGATCTATGGTGAATAAAACTCTTGATTCTCTTGATTTACTGGTAAATTCCAAGTGTACACATACCTAGATGGACCAACTGATATATTATGTCTCCTACCATATATCTCCTGGAAAGACAGTGAAGGTAGAATTGGAGGGATTCAATCTCACACAGAGACTTACCAATATTTGTCCTTCCCATGTACCACTCACAACATGAATGGGGGAATGGGAGAACAGAGGAAGGGACAAGAGGGAAGTAATAGTGGCATGAAAGTACCTCCACAGTGCACCATAATATAACTTTCAGATTATAGATATAGGTGTAGTTATTGAATTGGTATATTTGTTTGAGAGATGAGGGAGCTTGTAAGCACCCCCCGCCCCCCTCCCTCCCCAATGCAGGAGGACAGATACAGTTTTTCATACTGATCAATTGTACAGTGTTTTTTTCTTGTAGTTATTTTTTTAACTGACCACTATCCATTACAATGTAAGATATAGACTGTGGTTTTACAAGCTTGTAACAGCACTATGTTTGGTAGCTGTAGGTGTAGGGAACATGCAGCAGTCCTCAGCAGTTAGGAGGCCTTGGTCAGTTGCCAAATCTAAGAGAAAGAAGAAGGTTCTGCTGCTAGGTAGTTCGTACAGTAAAGGTGTGGGCCAGCAGTTGCAGGAAGTGTTGGAGAGGGAGTACCAGGTCACCAGCATTGTGAAGCCTAGTGCAGGGTTAGTTCAGCTGACTGATGGCATAGGGGAGTTATGTACGAATTTTATGAAGGAGGATCAGGTAGTGATAGTGGGCAGAGCAGGGAACAGTCTTGATAGGGATGGGGAATATGATGTAGGTGGTGACCTGATAAAGATAGCTGCTCAAACTGGTGGCACTAATGTGCATTTCATGCAACTGTTTCAGTGTCATGATCAGCCTCATATTAAAGTGACTGTTGGGCATGTTAACATGGTGCTGGAGAGGGCACTGATGGCAGAGGGCATGGGTCACATTTCAGTGTCCAGTTGAGTCTATCAGTAGATCGGGTTTCACTAGGCATGGTCTGCACCTCAATAGGTATTTATTTATTTTATTTATTTATTTATTTAGCATCCAATAGATCACACATGTGATATAGGATTTGTCATTTGATTACATGTAACACATGACAACACATACACATAATAAATTGACAAACATATACAAACAGCAAACAAATTACATACACATAGTACATAAGTAGTGTACAAGAACTTATTATGCAAAAACAAAAGTACGTGCTCATGATAAACAATTATAGATCATGGACTACGCCTTATACACAAAACGTATTACGGATATATAACAGATTTTTCCCAAGTACCATAATTACGAAGTTGAAAACATAATTAAATTAGTTTGAATTTTTAAAAAATAAGTACAGGTTTCAACCCACAGTCTGACACAGGTATTCATTTACATTGTAGTAGCATTTTTCCATCAAGTATTTTTTTACTTCACACTTGAAATTATTTTTGCCTTTCAATTCTTTAATTTGAGATGGAAGTGCATTTCAAAGCTTTATTCCTAAGTGGCTAACATGTTTCTGACTTCTAGTTTTTGCTACATAGGGAATGTGGAAGTCTTTACAATGCCTTGTATTGTGATTGTGGTAGCTTGAGTTGGTTTGGAGATCGCAGTTATTTTTACAGATCATTTCCAGGCATTTAAAAATATATATTGATGGTATTGTAAGTATCTTTAGTTGTCTGAATAAGGGTCTGCAGTGAGTTTGTGGTGGGCTGTGTGTCATGATAGGAGTAGCTCTTTTTTGCATAATAAAAATGTCATTTAGTCTTGACCTGGTTTTTCCCCAAAAACTTATGCCATAGCTTGCAACTGATTGGAAATAACTAAAGTACACTGCTCTAATACATTATTTGCTACATACCTTGGATATTATTCTTAAGGCAAAACATGCTGAGCTAAGTTTCTGAGTAAGATATACACTGTGTTCATTCCAGTTTAAATCTTGGTCAATTTGCATCCCCAGAAACTTTGTGGTGCACACTGTTTCTGTTTGTTTGCTATCCAGGATAAGGCACATATTTTCCCCTTGACACTTGCTTCCATACTGTATAAAGTTTGTTTTCTTTGTATTTAATGTCAGCTTATTTGAATAAAACCATGACTGTGTGTATGAGAGCATTTTTTCTGCTGTAGTACACAATGATTCTTTTATATCACTAATTATGATACTCGTGTCATTTGCAAATAGTAGAATTTTGGCTGAGGTGTCTGGAGCTTGTATATCATTGATATAAAATAGAAATAACAATGGGCCCAGAATGCTGCCCTGTGGAACACCTATTTCAATTTGGTTTGGTTCAGATATGAGTTTAAAATTGTGAAGATTGTTGGATGACCTCAGCTCAACAACTTGTGACCTGTTTTGCAGATAAGATTCAAACCACTTTTTAACAGTACCCCTGATGCCTATTACTTCAAGTTTCTCTAGTAATATTACATGGTTCACAGTATCAAAGGCTTTGGATAAATCTAGATTAATTCCAACAACCTGTTTATTTGACTCCAAATTTCTTACTATTTCTGTTACGTAGTCCAATATGGCTGTTTCTGTACTGTGCCCTGCTCGAAAGCCATTTTGACTGTTATTTATTAGTTGATGTTTTTCTAGGTATTTTTTAACCCTGATTTTCATTCATTCCTCAAGTATTTTGGAGAAGGCTGGGAGGAGAGATATAGGTTGGTAATTTTCTATTTTATGTCTGTCACCATTTTTGTATAGGGGTATCACTTTAAAGATTTTAAGTTTATCTGGAACTATCCCTTCACTAAGGGACAAGTTTGCTATGTGCACTATAGGTTTGACAACACATGGAGCAATTTTCTTAATTATTGATACAGGTACATCATCCAACCCAGAGGACATTTTGGATTTCAGGCATTTAATGACTTTTAGAACTTCATGCTCATCTGTTGGGATTGCCATCATGCTGGTATTTACCATTGGAGTCATCACTGTTGGACTTTTTTTTTATATATATTTTTCATCTACAGCTGCACAATGTGCAAGAGATATTTGGATTTTTTTGTTAATATTAACAGTTTTACATATAATATACCTTTGTACATAATAACACACAATAATATATCAATTAATGATGAATACTTAAATAAAGTTTTTACACTATATACAGAGAGATAAAATACAAATGTTCTTCTGAATGAGACTACATTGGCTAAACACACCAAAATTTAGTTTTGTAGGTATTCATTTACTGTGTAAAAGCAGTGATCAACAAAGTATGACTTCAGTTTAGATTTGAAGTGACCAATGTTTTGTATGTGTTTAATGGTATCTGGTAAGGCATTGTATAGTTCGATACTAGGATGGATAAGGCTGTTTTGAAATAACTTTGTGTTGGTGCTTTGAACATGTACATCATAGCTGTGTATTGTGTGATTTTGAGTGATGAGTGTTCTTTTTGTATGTAAGCTTTGCTTTAAATACATTATATTTTCAAGTATATATATGCAAGAAAGTGGCAGGATCATCCTTTTTTGAAACAATGGTCTACATGATTTGCGATTATCTACCCCTTCCATTATTCTTATAACTTTTTTTAGAATTTTGAATGTTTTGATGACATCTCCAGAATTTCCCCAGAACATAATCCCATACCGGAGGTGAGAGTGTACAACTGCATAGTATACACAGTGAAGGATGTTGTAGTTGGTAGAATTTTTTAATGTACGCAGCACAAAACAAGAAGTACTTAATTTTTTACCGAGCGAGGTGGCGCAGTGGTTAGACACTGGACTCGCATTCAGGAGGACGACGGTTCAATCCCGCGTCCGGCCATCCTGATTTAGGTTTTCCGTGATTTCCCTACATCGCTCCAGGCAAATGCCGGGATGTTTCCTTTCAAAGGGCACGGCCGACTTTCTTCCCTGTCCTTCCCCAATCCGATGAGACCGATGACCTCGCTGTCTGGTCTCCTTCCCCAAAACAACCAACCAACCAACTTAATTTTTTGTTGATCTGCTCAATATGTGCTTTCCATTTCAAGTTGTCTTGTAGATGAAGTCCAAGAAATTTGGTACAGGCTGTTTTGGTAATTGTCTGTCCGTATAGCTCTAGATTGGGTGATATCAGATTTTTTGTTTGGGCTGTGTGTATATCCATAGCTACAGTTTTGTCAGTGTTTATTATTCAGTCATTGTCATCAAAGTAACATGTTAGCCTGTCAGTGGTTTCGTTTATGTTTTTTACAAGAGTTTCTTCTGAGATTCCTGTAATTAGAACACTCGTATCATCAGCAAATTGAAATATTTTGCTGCTGTCATTGCTTATGTTTAGGTCATTTACATAGAGTAAGAACAGAACAGGACCCATTACTGATCCTTGTGGCACTCCATATTTAACAGTCAGTAGCTTGGAATTATATTTCCTAATGACATTGTCCCTTTCTTGATCTATTTCCACATATTGTTCCCTGTTTTTAAGATAAGAACTGAGCCAGTTGTTAGATGTTCCCCTAATGCCACGAGTTTCTAGCTTGTGTAGCAATTTGTTATGATTTATGGTGTCAAATGCCTTTGACAAATATAAAAATATGCCCATGGTAAGTATTTTGTTGTCTAATGCTATCAGTGCCTCTAATAGAAAGGAGTGAACTGCAGATTCGGTTGAGCGGTTTGCTCTGAATCCATGTTGAGATTCTGACAGAATGCCATTTACCTCTAAGAAGACTGTTAGCCTCTTATTGAAAAGTCTTTCTAATATTTTTGAGAAAACAGAAAGAAGTGCCAGCAGTCTGTAGTTGGAAACATCATCTTTGTTTCCTTTCTTGTATAATGGCTTTACTTTTGCTATTTTCAAACATGAAGGAAAAGTTCCTGTAGCAAAAGGTAGGTAACATAGGTGGGTTAAGGGCTTAGTAATCAAGTCCCCACACTTCTTTATAATGAAATCAGGTATATCATCTACACCTGCAAAGTGTTTCATTTTGAGACTTTTTATTGTAACCTGTACTTCTTCTGCATTTGTTGGGTACAGAAACATCGATCTGCTTGAGACTTTTTTCCCTGTTTCTGTACGCTGTTTTCTATTAGAAGTCTGTTGTAGTAGTTTCTCTGTTACATTTATAAAACAGTTATTAAACTTATTAGCTACTTTCTGTGGGTTATTAATGATTTCCAAGCCAGCCTTTAATACTATATTATTAACTCTACTTTTGTAAGATTTGGTTTCTTTTTTTACAACTTGCCAGATTGCTTTGGTTCTGTTTGAAGCATCTTCTATGTATTTGTCATTGTCTCATTTCTTTGCCTCCTTTATTATTTTATTTAAGATAGATTTATATTTTTTAAAGTAACTATCAAACTCCTGAGTTGTGTTGTAGCTTCTTGCAATATTGTGACGGTACCGCTTTCTAGCACAAGATATCCTTATAGCACTAGTAATCCACTTGTTGCTTTTAGTGGTTTGCGTTGTTTTGGCTTTCAATGGAAAAGCAAGATCAAAATAATATTTAAAAATATTCATGAATGTCTGAAACTTATCAGAAATATTTTCTGTACTATACACTATCTCCCATGATTCTTGTTGGAGATAATTCTGGAATGTTTGTACTGCAGTATTACTGAAAGTTCTGCCCATGTGTGTAGTCTTCCTCATATAATTATAGGATAGATTATTGTTTACACAAAAGCTTATAGCCTGTGCATGATGGTCTGCCAGTCCTGCTTTTATTACAACTGATTTATATTTTGTTTTGGAGCTTATTATTATTTGGTCTACGGTAGTGCTAGGATGATTCGTTTCACGTGTAGGGGAGTGGATTGTAATCTCCAAATTATTGGCTGTCAATATGTTCATCAGCTCAGATTTTGAATTGCTTCGTTTATTAAAGTCTACATTTAGGTCTCCATATATAAGAAGTGTTTTTCGATTTGTTACTACTTTATTTAGTAAAGTATCAAGCTGAGTATTGAATAATTTTAGGTGGGTATCTGGAGATCTATATAAACATATTACAATTAACATGAATGCTGGAATTTCTATCCCTGATATTTCAAAATCTTTCTCAGTGTTTAAGGATTCAACGTTGTCTAAGTTATTGAATTCAATATCTTTCTTTATGTATATGCAGTTCCCTCCACGTGTAAACTTATTTCTACAAGTTTGTGCTGCTAACACATAATCTGTTATTTTCACTGTCTTTAACTAATTTTCTTTCAGCCAGTGTTCAGTTAAGCACAGTATATTAACATATCTGAGTTCACTTGATAGCAAGATTTCAAGTTCTCTTCCTTTATTCCTAAGTGACTGTATATTCTGATGAAGAAGAGTGACCTGGTGAGATTTTAGCTTTGTTCTGATTGTACTTGGTTGACCACTTACCTTTATTCCTGAATTTGAATTTTGTGAGAAATCTTCGTTCTCATCTAGAAGCACGAGTTGGTTTTTTCCATTGGTCATAAGAAAATGTCCTGATGGTGAAAAGGGGCAGTTCTCCATCTCTCTGGTCATTTTACTTGTGTGGTCGATGTTGAGGTGGTTTCTGCTTTTGCTGCAAGGACTGCTACTGGAGGTGGTGTTGATAGGTGCACTAGTTATCCTAATTTGGTCTTGAGGCTTTTTGGGAATAAAAAATCTTGTAGATGACATGGTCGCCTTACATTTCTTCTCACTGGAATCGCTGAACTTCCTCCTGTTGCTGGGGTGGTAGTAGTTGTGTGTTGGTGTTCACTGATACATGTAAAATTGGTTGTCCTTGGTGATACTTTTGAGACTGGATCTGCTGATGTCTTTAGTGGGTCTCCTGTAGGTACTGCTTCTGGTTTCCAGTGCCCACTTCGTCTTGTTGTATCTTGAATATCTTCGGGTGTGGAACTTGGTTCTGCTGCTTTTTTTTTTGGGTTAGATGCTTTTACCGATATCACAGCTTGGTTTAGTGGATGATAGTTTTGTTTCGCTGTGTCTTCTTTGAGTGATGAAGGTGTAGTACAGTTCTTTTTTGCACCTGCTCGTTCATCTTTCATAACTATCGAGTTGGATAAGTCCGTTTCTGCTGCTGATTTTTCTTGTGTTTTCACTGTGATATTTGCTGAAAGGTCTTCACATTGTATGTATGTTAGAGCAGGTATTTGCAGATTGGCACTTACTGCTAGTTGTAAATGTCTGCATAATTTCTCTTTGCCTCCCATTCGCAAGTGAATTCCATGCTTTGTATAATCGCTTCTACTGAGGAATGTATTGACGTCCACTACCATTACATGCTGGTTGTTGCTTAAATTTACTACTTAAAGTAAGGGGAATATTTACAAAATAATTGTTTACATAGTTTGCCATGGCATATTTTTCTATGGGAATATTTTCATTATTTTTAAGATTGATTTCCTGTTCTTTAGTTTGACCCCCAGTTTCTTTTTTATCATTTTCCACATCATTCTGGACTTGTTTCTAGCCTGCCTTACTAATTTATCATTACTTAATAATTTTGCTTTTGCTATTACTTTGCAGTAAGTCTTTTTGTATGTCCTCACATACTCAACAAACTGCTGATCATGACATGTTTTTAACTTTAAACTTAGTAATTTCACGGTTTCACTTGACTTTTTAATTCCGGGTGTAATCCAGGTTCCTTTGGATCCAGATCACCTATAACTCAAAAGCTTTTTTGGGAAACAAATTTCAAAGTATGTCATAAAAGTGGAAGCAAATATATTGTAAGCATTATTTGTGTTTGTTTGTGCCAAGACCTCTGACCAAACTGCATTTTTTAAATTATTTTTGAACTGATTACAATTTTCAGTAGAGAAAATTCGTTTGTACTCCTTTTTATTTTCCTCCTCCTTGGGAGTTGCAGTGAGATTAAAGGTTAGTGTATTATGATCTGATAATCCTATTTTCAAATTCACATTTGTAATTGCAACTTCATGTGTGACCACATTGAGAAGATGTTATCTATTAGGCTTTCACTGGAATCTGTTGTTCTAGTGGGAGCTGATATGTGGGGGAACATGTTGAAGCCTTTTAGTATGTCTAAAAACCCATTTTTTACTGGACTCTGGACCAATAGATTAATATTAAAGTCACCACAAAGAATTATGGTAGAGTTCTCATTTGAGAAAATGTTGGGCATTTTTTCCAAATTTTTAAGAAAGACTTCAGTATCTCCAGATGGTGACCTGTAAATTGCTCTAACAATTATTTTCTTCTTTAAACTATATAACTGAATGGCTACTGCCTCAAAATCCTTTTCTATGATTAATGGTTTAGCCACATATCTTAACTCAAATTTAAGCTTGGGATTTAGATAAACGCATACACCACCACCTTTGGCATTTTGCTGACAGTACTGACTGGCAAGTTTATATTGGCTTAAATTTATGCTGTTTAATTCACTGTCCCTGCAACAATGTTCCATAACACATAAACAATCAATATGGTCACTATTTGCTGCTACCTCAAGTTCAAGGTACTTGTTTTTAAGACACTGAATGTTCAGACTCATAATTCTTAGCTGATTTGAACAATCCAACTGACCTGTGACTTTACACTCTGTTGATGCATTTTCTCTTACACTGTTACAAGATTTCATACCTTGTTGTAGACTCCTCTGCTTGCAAATATTTACCTGTTTCCCTGTTATGTGCTGTTGTTCACTGTTTTTCGCCAGCAAAAATCCTGGCTTCTCAAGGGTGGCTGCCTTCTTCTGGTGTGATGACTGCTCCTATTACCACTGCTGCTGCAGTGTGCTGTTGCAGTGAATGCCAGTGATTCTGGTTGCTTGGTTATTGATGTTGGAACTACTGCTTCTGATGTTGCTGTGACTGCTAATGATTCTGGTTGGTTGGTTTTTGATGCTGTAACTATTGCTTCTGTTGTTAGTTCTGCTGCTGCTAATGTTGGTTCAGTAGTAGGTTTCTCTGTTGCTACTGTTTTTTGGATGGTCCATTTGCGTGCTGCTGCTGTTTGTGCTAGTGTTTCTGCTATTGGAGATTTATACCATTCCAGTTCAGTGGCTGTCACTTTGTAATTGCATTTAATTGCTTCCCTTATTAAGGGAAGGGGAGGCTGGCACAGCTTATAGGTGACAGTGTAGTGGGTGGTGGTGGGATAACTCATGGAAAAATTCCTGTAGTAGTTGGTGTCAGAGCTGCACCTTTTTTAGACTGAAGTCAGCTGATAGGTATACCTTCATAAAGGAAGTCTCTGTATCTAAGAGATTCTCCCTTGGTAACCCATTATTTAGATTGTTGTTTGGTTTCAGGAGTATAGTAATGTATCCATGTTTCATCCACAGTGATGAAACGATGCTTAAAGACCTGCAGATTCTTCCTGAACAGCTGTGAACCATCCTTGCAACACTTCACATGAGCCCATTTTTGGTCAAGCATGAGCAATCGTGGTACCCATTTTGCGGATAACTTTCTCATGTCCAAATGTTTATGCAAAATATTATGTACCCATTCATTCAAGATGCCCACAGCACTAGCAATCTCATGCACCTTTACTCTTCTGTCACCCACCTTATCATGGATTTTGTCAATGATTGCTCGAGTCGTAACCTCCACAGGGTGTCCAGAATGTTCAGCGTCACTTGTGCTCATATGACCACTCCGAAAATTTTGAAACCACTTATAAACTGTTCTGATCGAAGGTGCTGAGTCACTCTAATGTTTATCAAACTTCTCTTTAGTCTCCTGGGGCATTTTGCCTTTCATAAAGTAATGTTTAATCAACACATGAATTTTTTTTTCATCCATTTTTTGACAATCGCTCAACTTCTTTGATTCGTACGAATCCCAAACACAAAGAAATAGACCAATATGGCTGAAACTTGGTGTGCATTCTTTCCAAAGATGCTACTAACTAAACATGACCTCAATACGTGCTGGTGGTGCCATCTCTAGGACTTTGCACAGACTTTTCAAACGCCCCTCGTACATTTGTATTAAAATTAGAAGTTGTGTCAGAAATACATTAATTCATCTTCATCTTCTCTTCAGGTATTAGGCAGGAATTGCCTGTTATGGTACCCATCTCTGTTGGGGTCTTCTCACATGGCACTTATAATTTGTTGCCTTTAAGGGGAGTCTCTCACTCTCCATTCTTTGTAGATGTTCATTCCATGTTCTTCTGTAATCTCAAATTTCATCATTGAGGCTAAAGATCTGCGGTTCTTCTCTAATATCTTGATTTATTAATCTGTCTTCTCTTGTGCAACCTTTAACATCTCTATGGAATTTCATTTCATGTGCCTGAATCCGGCTTTCTTGCTTCTTGGTATTCAGCCATGTCCCACTTCCATAGAGCAACGTAAGAACTTCAAGAGTTTCATAAAATTTAATTTGAGTGTCTTTCCTGGTTTTGTTTTTTAGGTTTCTGTTAATTGTTCTGGATACCTGGCTGAATTTACTAAGCTTAATTCCAATATCTCTGCTGTAGCCATATGTCATTTCACATCCAAGGTAATTGAAATGGTTTACTTGCTCTAAAATCTTCTGATCTATCATTTTTTTGGTTACACTTGGTTCTTTCCCAATGAAGGCCACTGTCTTGGTTTTTTCTTTTGAAATTTCCATGTTTTAGCATGTAGATTCCTTTGTGAAGGTCATCTTCCTTATCTGCTAGAATCACTGCATCATCAGCATATAGTAAATTATTTAAAAGAATGTTCCTGTCTAGGTAGATGCCTTTCTGAAATTCTGATTTACATATATGTATTATTTCATTACTGTAGATGTTGAACAAATTTGGAGAGATGCAGCAGCCTTGTCATTTCCCTTTGTTAGTTGGTATCTCATTAGTTGTTTTACCATTGGGACTAGAGTGATATTTGTGTTTTGATATAAACTTTTTATCGAATTTACTAAATGCTTTGGATATCCATGATTTGTCCTGATTTCCCAAAGCTTCTGTCTATTGACATTGTCAAAAGCTGTTTTAAAGTCAATGAAAGCAATGTGTGTTTCTTTATTATACTCTCTCCATTTTTCTGTTACTTGCTGTAGAATAAAAACTACATCTATTGTGGAGTGTCCTTTCCTAAAACCCATTTGTTCCTCATGCAGTACTGCTTCTGCTACGTTTTTAAGTCTTGTATTTATAATCTTAGCATACACCTTGTATGCTGAGTTCGGTAAACTTATTCCTCAGTATATACTGTATAGGCTTTTATTTCCTTTTTTTAAAATTGATATCACTCTAGCTGTTTTCCAGTCTTTGGGAATAATCTTATTCTTCCAACATTCGTTGAAGATATGTAGCAGTCATTGGTGTAGCATCATTCTTCCATATTTTAATAATTCAGCGTTAATGCCATCTTTTCCTGCTGCTGCTTTTCTGTTCTTAAGTGATGTTAGTGCAGATGTTAATTCGTCAGACTGTATTTCATCTAATCCTTTCTCATCTAGTTGTTCAATTTCAGTTTTTGTGCTGTATAATCATACCACAATTCACTGCAAAGATTTATCCACTGTTCTTCAATACTATTTACTTGTATCTTCTATCTTTCTGATGTGTTTAAAGTTTTTAAAACCTTATACGTCATTTGTTGTCTTCCATGGATATCATGTTTGATATTAGAAATAAATCTATCCCAGTGTTCCTGATGCGCTTTCCTTCCTATGCATTTAGCATAATTTCTTTTATCCTTATAGTATTGTTTGTTCTCAATAGTGGGGTTGCTTAAGTATTTTATACATGTACCCTGTTTTTCTTTGACAGCTTTCATTATATCCTCATTCTAAATTTTTAGGCCTTTTCTTTTCCTTCTCTCTCTCTTTTTATTTATTTTATTTTATTTTTTTAAAGTTTGCCATTCTTCTTCTATATCGTCTTTAATTCGTAAGTTTTCTAGTTCTTCATTTAATCTCCTTTGGTACAGGTGTCTGATACTGTCCTCTTCAAGCAAGTATACCTTATAAATGCTTTGACCTTGCTGGTTTGTTACTTGTTTAGTTATTTTCTTCCATTTTGTAAAAAGATCTATTCTGGAAATTAGTAAGAAATGATCTGATCCTATATCTTGTCCTCTATAAACTCTTGTATCCCTTGTGGGGCCTGCTAGCTTATCATTTACTAAGATGTAGTCGATTATTGGTCTAAGGCCTCTGCTGTCCAAAGTATACTTGTGTATATCCTTTTTCTTAAAAAGTGAATTTGTGATTTTTAAATTGTTGTAAGTGGCAAAATCTCTTTCCATTTTCATTACATATTGGTTCTCCAAATGGACCTATAATGTTTGTTACTGGGATATTTCCTATTCTGGTATTGAAATCTCCCATCATAATAATCTCATCAGTAGCACTGTATTTTCCCAGTCTTCTATGAAGAACTACAGTTCTTCATAGAAGCTTTCAGACTCATCTTTTTCCCCTTCTTCAGATACATATACACTTATAAAGGTGGTGTTACCTCTTATCAGTTTCAACCTGACTGTAAGTATTCTTTCACTTATGTATGTACACTCTTGAATGTCTTTTACCCTTTTTTATGCAGGAGTGGCGCTACATCATTTCTTGCTCGTCTGTGTTGTTCAATCCCCTACACATTTATTTCCTCTTAATTTCTTTTTAGTTTCTGTAAGTGCTACAGCATCAATATTCATGTTGCTTAGTATATTTGCTAGTTCTTACTCCTTTTGGGAAATTCCTTTCACATTGCAGGTTGCTATTTTGATGTGTCCATTTGTCCATTTTCATTTGTCCTTTTTCATAGCCTTGTCATTTACCTTTGAGACCGTCCTGTTTCTGAGGCTCATTTGGGTACTGGGAGTAGTCTGTCTTTCTTCAGAGTTGGTTAGCAGCCATCTGCTCAACCCCCTTCTGGGAGGACCAAGATTTTCTTTCGGGGTTAACTTTATTTTTCATTTTATCTGCAATACCAACATTTCAGATGATAGTTAGAAAAAAATCTCTAATTTGTGCATGGGTCCCTCAGAAAAACGCGGGCCTGTGTTGTTACACTGTTTACACATGCCTAAGGCTGGCTCCACCCTCAATGATGTATGAATTCAACCCATTTGTGATTTTCAAAAACCCTCTACATTGTCACAGCAGAATGACACTACCCACGACTGAATGGATTCATCTATATGATAAATTCAATGCTAATTGCAGTCATTTTCACTAGAAATACTCAAACCCTCTATGGAATTGGACCAACACACAATTTGCAGTGTTGACTTATCCCCCCCCCCTCCCCTCCACCACGCAACTAAAAATCTTAAACAAAACTGAATCCACATATCTGCAAGAATGTACATTCCAGAATTTAATTTACACTAGCTATGCCATACCACATACTGTTAATGAAAGAATGAGATGGCAGCTACATCAAAATATACAGCCAGTAGAAGATATTGTAACCAAGCATTTTGATGCATGCTGTTTGTTCTTTTTTCCTCTCTCTACACAATCCCCTGCATACTAATGTAACCACATAACAAACAGTCTCTTCACAAGGCTTCATTGTAACTGACTGTTCATACAATACTATAGAAAAAACGAATACAAATTGAAATGGTTCAATTCTTCTTGACAATATATGAGAAATAATTGCAGATCCAGCCTACAGCAGGAAAATGAATGATGTTATGTTGTTACTGGTACATGCTGACGGATGTCACTTTTCAAAAACATTATCCCAGTGCAAATATTAACTATTACAAGAGACATTGTCAGGTACTGATGGTCTAACATATAGTAATTACAGTGATAGGACACATGTACCATTCATAATAAGGCCAATCTGAATTCAGTTTTTATTTTGACAGCACACGTTGCAAAAAACAGGAGCAAATAAGAAACTGTTTCTGCTTTGGCAGACATAAAGCTACAATGGTTTCTTATTCAGTGATAAAACAAGAACACTGAATGATGGATGATGCAAAAGAAATTTTCAAGGTTTTTTTAAATATATTTTTTATATAGAAAAGATAATGTACCCTTATGTAAGTATATCACTACATAAGTCTCCATGGTCAAATCTGATCATATGATACATCCATGCAAATGAAACATCAGAGCTGAATTAGTGAATATTTTTATAGATGAACACAAAACACACCATTGATAGGCTATGGAACACCATAAAAGAGCTTAATATGTTAACAGGCTAGGTGATGGACCTTGAAAGTAGAATTTATTATGTACTAGCTTCTTTTTATCTACAGCCTCACTCCAGTGTGCGTAAGTGACATATATTTCAGATAAATTTAATACATCTCACACATATTTGTACACATATTCCATTTGCATCTCTGGCAAATTTCGCCCTGTAGTTTTATCTGTACTCTAGGGAAACTTGTCATTCTGCTAGGAATACTTGTTGTTGTGAGAAAAAGAACTGTTGCTGACAACTGTTAGATTCTATGCTGTTTTGTACCATACAGTTCTAGAGAGGCTGTTAAAGTATTTGTGGTATTGAGTTGGGAAGCATGATCTTTGGCCCCCAAATATGCTGGCAAAATTATTGGCATGCTGAAGCACTATTTCTCACAATGTGGCTGACATGTTGAACAGTGAAAATAAAAGAGAGATGACAGGAAGGAAATACCAGAAATTCATTTTCAGACATTTCTCCATGTCACCCCTTCTTATCCTCAACTCCACCCCTAGTGGTTGGAGGGGTATCTTACAATATGTTTTTATACAAATTATGGATTTTACATGTATCAGATTTGGTTGAAATTGCTCCAGACATTCCTGGGTTTTGTTTCTGTGTCACTGCTATTCACCTAAAACCCTCAGCCATAGCGTAATAGGAGCGACTTCCTCTCACAGTGAATTTTTTCAGATAGTAAGTGATCAGTCTGCCAATTTTGATAGATATTCCTTCAAGCATCACAGAGATATGCTGCTATGTCACTAAATTTGCGCTCCCCTACCACCAACTCCAGGCGTGAAACTTCATAGCGACTGTGACCGATAAGTTGAGTGACACCAAAAGCTATTGATTTCATACTAATATCCATTGTTATTGAATATTTCCACCTGTCACATTTTCTTACTGCCACCCATGCCCTTAGAAATGGTTGAGGTATATTACGCCCACAATATTTCTGTATAATAATGTACAGAAAGTTCTGGTTGATAATTATGAATTATTTAGGAATGAAGGAGATGACTCACTGAAAGGCGGAAGTGCTGCGTCACAATAGGTACACAAACAAAAGGTATAGAGCTTTGTTAGGTTCCTTTTGCAAGCTTGTATCTGTGTGTTTATTTTATTTTCTTTATTTATTCGGTATGCGTATTCCATGAATCCGTACATGCGAGTGATTTGCCTGGATGGGGAACGTGTCAATAGAATTGTACAAATACAATTAATGCTACAGAATAGTAATATAATTCAATGATATAGATATTAATAAGTATCACTTTTCCTCATTTACAAGCTGTCATTACCTAGTATAGCAATTCACTCTGTAACATTAACATTAACACTAAAACATTAACATAATATTGTATCATCCATCTAATAACTAAGAGACTAAACACATCTATTATTAGGTGAGTGCATTATTTCTGGAAAAGAATTCATCTAAGGAATACAGTGGATGGTGAAGCAGGTATTTTTTTAACGTACCTTTGAACAGCATTTCATTTTCTCTTGTACATATAATATAATTAGGCAATGCATTAGAATTCTTTATAGCAGCATACTTTACTCCCTTGTCTACAAGTGATAAATTTTTTAGTTCAACATGTAGATCATCTTTACCTCTAGTATTGTAGTTATGGTATGAACAATTTGTTTCATACTGAGCACAGTCTTTATTGACAACATTCATCAGAGAGTATATGTACTGACATGTTGTAGTCAGTATGTCTAACTGTGTGAAAAGTTTTCTACATGAGATTCGTGGAGGAACCCCACACATGATTCTGACTGCTCTCTTCTGAGCAGTTAAGATTTTTTTTTGAGGCTGGTGAATTACTCCAGAAGATTATTCCATAACTCATTAATGAGTGAAAGTATCCAAACTAAGCTGATTTTAAATTGTTAATGTCCCCAAAATGAGTAATGATTCTTAAAGCAAAAGTTGCTGATGAAAGCCTTTTTAGAGTAAGGGACGCATGCTGTTCCCAGCTGAGCCTACTGTCAATGTGAACCCCTAGGAATTTAGTGAAGTGCACCTGTTCTAGTTCCCAGTTGTCATGAGCAATTACTATATTTCCTGGAGTTCTTTTTGTGTGGAACTGTATAAAATTAGTTTTTTTTATATTAAGAGAATTAATTGAAAACCAAGCTGTAACTTCTCTGAGTATGTCATTAACATCAGTCTCCAGATCAGCAGTAGACTTACCATCTACTACAATGTTTGTATCATCAGCAAACATTGTGAATTCACAATTTTTACTAATGGACAGTGGTAAATCATTAACATACATTAAAAACAGAAAGGGTCCAAGGACTGATCCCTGGTGAACTCCATGCTGTATTTTGCCCCATTCAGAATCCACTAGATTAGAAGATCCTTTGTTGCAGCCATTTAGGACTACCTTTCGTTTCCTGGCTTCAAGATATGATTTTTGCAGTTACCTATAGACCCCCTTTGATTCCATAATGATAGGCCTTCTCCAAGAGTATCTTGTGGTTTACACAATCAAAGCTCTTGGAAAGATCACACAAGACACTAACTGGTGACTTCTTACTATTAATAGACTCCAAGACATCATTTGTGAGTGAGTAATGGCACGCTCTGTGGTAACCCCGTTTTGAAAACCAAACTGTCTATGGTTAATAATATTATCAAGCTGTGCCACAATCCTGTTATGTGCATGTTTTTCCTAGAAGCTTGTAAAAGGAAGTTCATTCCAAAAATTAGCAAAGCTCTGTATCTTGGTCTGAATACCTATCAATGACACTGTGCTTCTGCCTTTTGGTGAGTTGTCTACTTTATTCCTAAATTATTCATAATTTTATACAAGTTATTATAAAACTATGTCATGTATATACAAAATTTGATAATAATTGCTCCAGACATTCCTCAGTTAAGCTTCTATGTCACTCCCTCTTCAACCCCTGGTTTACAGGTACAGAAACCTTCATAGGCCATTGCACATCTCACCAAAGTTTCACTGTAATCGGATAAATGATGTAGGAACACAGAAGGTGAACAAATGAACAAATATTCATTTTTATATTTCAGATACAAAAAAACAGAGGTAATTATGCCATTATATGTTTCATTAAGGATAAATCCATATGTGTGTCTAATCTTTAAACAGGGAGGGTACATATGTTGATACAAAAGTTGTAACCATTAAAGAGAAACTAAAAGGTACAAGTATCAGTGCAGAAACCATACTAGGGCTGTTGACATAAAAGTAGATAGGTATGATTGGTAGATTAGCACAAAATTCAAGGAATTCTGAAAGACAATATGCTGTCTGCAAGAGTAAAAACAAAAACCTTGTGATTAATGAAAACACATATATGAGTTACGCACCATTGCAAGGTCTGTTTAGTTTGTAACAACATCTTGCCAATACTCAAAGTTAGTAAAACTTTCAAGACCATCTGGCAGAAGTTACAATTGCTTGAAACAAAGCAGTTTGATGGAAATGTTTAAGCCCATTATTGAAACATTTCAACAACTATCACAAATAAGTAATACAATAAATAAGGAGGATAATATCAGTGATCCCATTAAATGTCATAGCAATGCTGAGATGGATGGAACGTATGGTGTCAGTGAGGATGAATCAGGCATGGTAAATGCGAAACCTACAGGTTTAACCAAGCACAAAACTCATGCAGGGATGGAGAATCTAATCTTAACAGAATCTTATATTCTTAAAAACTTTGAACTGTGATGAATATTTACTGAAAGAATTAAAAATGTATTCCAAAATACCATGTGTGACAAATGTATGTAGAAAAAACAACTCTCCAAAATGTGGATTAAGAAGCCCATGCAGTAAGAAATACAGAAACGTTATTAATTGATATCTGCATTATATGATGACCTCAACAAAATAGTATCATATCAATCATTTCAGAGCTGCAAGAAAGATGTATGATCAAATAATAACCATGGAGGCTGTGGTTGCCACAAACTGGTTTATAAAACATTCCCACACAGGTGTGTTGTAAGATGACTTTAGGATGATTTATGGCAGGTTGATCTTGTGGGTATGAAGCAATATTTACAGAAGAAAATAGATTTCAAATTTGAGTGGTAATTGATACACATTCCAAATTTGCTTGGTCTTTACCTGAAAAAACAAAGACAGAAACTGCCGCTGCACAGGTGAAGGAGCAATTGCTGTAGATGGGAACAAATTGCTGTCCCAAAAACCTACAAATAGATCATTGTGGTGAACTGTATAACAGATATTTTAAGACAGTACAAAATACACCACTAATTGCTGTGCTGAAAACCTACAAACAGATCAAGGTGGTGATTCGTATAACAAATGTATTAAGACAATACTGGAGCAGTACAACATACACCACTATTTAGCATTTCCCAGATGAAAGCATGTATCATGGAAATTTTAAATGGAACAATAAAATCTCATACATGGATTCATTTAAGTCTTCACAGACCCTTAAAACTGATAGTTATTTTTTCGCAAGTCGCTTAGTGGTGCCACTGACCTGTATGTCAGACAATACACATGAAACCAACTGGGGTTTGTAATAGTGAGTTTCAAATACTGTTTACTGTCATATTAAAATGTATATCCCTGCAAACAGCAATTTAATGTAGCTGATTTGGTATGTATTTCAAAATACAAGGCAACAAATTCAACAAATCACACCTACCAAATTGTTCAACAGAAATATTTACTATATCCAAAGTGCAACATAAGAATCTGAGAATGTACCTTCTAAAGCATAGTAATAGTAAAGAGACAGCAGGGAGTTCTTACACTGAATAACTGCAGAAAAGTATCAAGCCAGATGTATTTCTCATAGAGAATGTCATTAGACAGTAAGGAAACGAGGTGTTTGTTTGGTGGTATGATTTTCCTTCATGACAAAATAGCAGGGTAGACGCTGAAGGAGTAATATATAACGAGATTTGCAAACCATCAAACCATACAGTACCATAACTTGCATGGTAGGAAGCACATTGGTGGTAGTATTCTCAACAAACTATCAGTAGCATTACACATTCCTACATATGAGGGCCATTTTTTTGTTCAACCTCCAATAGGCTATAAATAAAAGACAAGTTCACAGAAAACAATTATTTTATTACCAAAAGTTTTGTACACTTAAGGCTACTTTTCAACATAATCACTGAAAAGATTCAGACATTATCGTACCTGTGGACAAATTTTGTAATACCCTCTTCAAAAAATGTTGCCGCCAATAAGCACTGACATTGTTTTGAAGATATTCATTGGTTTGAAAGTGCTGACCTCCAAGACATGTCTTCAGTTCAGGGAAAAGATAAAACTTGCTGGGTACCAGGTCAGGACTGTACAGTGGATGATCGAAAATGTCTGACTGAAATTGTTCGTGAAGCCATTGGGTCGTGCCAGCAGTGTGTGGATGAGCGTTGTCATCAACACAATTCCTGGAGTCAGCATTCCTCTTCATTTGTTTTGAACGGCTGTCCACAAACATTGTAAAGATTCACAATAAGCAGCTGCATTGATAGTGATTCCGTGCTGCATAAACTCTACAAGCAACACACCTTTTTGGATCCACAACACAGTAGCCATAACCTTTCTGTTGTTGAATGTTTGTTTGAATTTTTTTGGCTTGTTTGATGAATTTGGATCTACCCATTGTTGTGATTGTCATTTTGTTTTTGGTGTGTTGTATTGGATCCAAGTTTCATCTCCAGGAACAATTGATTTCAAAAAGTTCCGTGATAAAGGTCAAGGAAATTCAAAGCTGACACCATTCGCTGACTTTTGTGGGCATCCGTCAACATTATTGGAACCCAAGCACAAAGTTTTTTGTAGCCTAAATGTTCAGTAATGATGGAGTATATAACTGATCTTGAAATTCCGGAACTTCCATAGAAAAAGCAGTTATGATGAACCTACGATTTTCTCTAACCATTCTGTCAACTTGTTCAGCAAGGTTGGATGTGACGACAGACTTGTATCCTTGGCTCCCTTCATCATGCACATCATTTTGGCCATCTTTAAACTTTTGGCACCATTCACACACAACACCATAAAATATGAAGTTATCACCATACATTCGGTTCATTCTCCAATGAATTTCTGCTCCACTATTCACTTCTGCTTGCAGAAACTGAATTACACTTCGTAATTCACACTTGGTGGGAGCAACAATGATGGCAGCCATGTTTATGTGGATGTAGTGCAATGCAGACTGATGCCTAGAGGTCGGAAATGGTGGAGTGTGTAGTGCGAGAGTTGCGCAGTAGCCTACAGTGCATGTGCACTTTCTGCCTTTCGCGTAGCTTCTATACTAAGTGATCGGATGTTGAAAAAAAAAAAATGGCCCTTGTATAACTCATATATTATGGACTGGGAACAAAACTGGAAAAAAGATTAAGTAGGTATGAGCGTTACTTGTTAACCACTGAATAACAAGAAGACGAAAAAGATCTAAAAATATGCATCTGATTATATATAGTACAATGTAAAAGACAATACTGAGCTTAACTCTATTCATTACAGAGAATGGTTTTCAATATAATATGCAGTTCTAAATGTTATAAATTACAAAAGTTAATAGTTCTATACATTTCTCGTAGTTCAAGTATTCACTTACTGAATAGAAGAATTGGTACAGTAGATATTCTCTAAAGAAATCTTTCAAAAGGATTGGTATTTAGTATGCATTTTACATCATTTGGCAGTTTACTGGATGTTTTATTCCCATACAGGAAATACCTTTCCAATACAAACTTTTTTGGCTTGGACTAAATGCAAGTCACCTTTTTATCTAGTGTTGCAATTACGCAAGTCACAATTTTTTCTAATACAATTATTATTTCCAATAACATTTTTAAATATATATTACTGTATCAAGAATAAACATGCATGGTAGTGGGAGCACTTTCATTGTTTTAAATGTTAGTATACATGACTGTCTAGCTCTGCTTCCTGTAATAATCCTAATCACTCTTTTCTGGTTTCTGAAGGTGCCCAGAGCTGCTTGTGAATTTTCCCAGAATATGAGTCCATATTTTAAATGTGCATTAAAATATGCATAATAGCACACATTAGTGCCTGTGCATTTATGCAAGATTTTAGGGTCCTTAAAAGGTAGCAGCCTGTACTCAGTTAGGCGTTAATGTGTTCAATATGTTTGCCCATTTCAGGTCACTCTGAATCGAAATGTCAAGAAACTTTTTTATCCCTTTATAGACAGTGGGTTGTTGTTAGTATCTGAATAATGCAAGGTGTTTTTTTGACGGTTATGGAAATTTAATGTTACTATTTTCCTGTTTGCTTATTATAATGTGATCCATTGTTGACCATTTACTTAACTGATTTGTAATAGAATTTACTCATGTTGAATATCTTCACATTTTACCACTTTTACTAATATTGTTGTGTCACCAGCAAATATAATTATTTTGTGTGATTTAGCTTGCAGATCCAGAACATTGATATGTAGCAGGAAATGAACAGGTCCCATTACTGCACGTTGAGGTAATCCATAGGTACTTGGGCATTTGTCTGACAGGTATTCTGAAACTATTTGGGCTTTTTCATCTACAAGTCTAATGCACACTTCTGGCTGGTGGTCATGAAGAAAGGAATGAAACCATTCATTAGGTAATGCCCTGATGCCATAGTACTCAAGCTTGTTTAGAAGAGTTCTGTGGTTTGCCATATAGAAAGGTTTAGTTAAATCTAAAAATATACCTTCTGTTTGCTGTTTTTCATCAATGCCTTTTAAACAGTAGTTATGCTTTCATAGGTTGCTGTCTCAGTTACTTTCTTACTTTGGAAAGCATGTTCAGAACTGGCTAATACTTCATCGTTGCGTATAAACTTTATTAACTAATTGTACATTATTTTTGCCAGTATTTCTGAAAACAGCATGTTACTGTAATGGGGCAATAGTTTATCACTTTATCTTGGTCACAAACTTTGAATGTAGAAATAACTTAAGATGTTTTTTAGCTGATCAGGAAAAGAACCCATCTCTAATGAGCAGTTACATTCGTGAGTGAGAGTGTCAATTATACACTCCTGGAAATGGAAAAAAGAACACATTGACACCGGTGTGTCAGACCCACCATACTTGCTCCAGACACTGCGAGAGGGCTGTACAAGCAATGATCACACGCACGGCACAGCGGACACACCAGGAACCGCGGTGTTGGCCGTCGAATGGCGCTAGCTGCGCAGCATTTGTGCACCGCCGCCGTCAGTGTCAGCCAGTTTGCCGTGGCATACGGAGCTCCATCGCAGTCTTTAACACTGGTAGCATGCCGCGACAGCGTGGACGTGAACCGTATGTGCAGTTGACGGACTTTGAGCGAGGGCGTATAGTGGGCATGCGGGAGGCCGGGTGGACGTACCGCCGAATTGCTCAACACGTGGGGCGTGACGTCTCCACAGTACATCGATGTTGTCGCCAGTGGTCGGCGGAAGGTGCACGTGCCCGTCGACCTGGGACCGGACCGTAGCGACGCACGGATGCACGCCAAGACCGTAGGATCCTACGCAGTGCCGTAGGGGACCGCACCGCCACTTCCCAGCAAATTAGGGACACTGTTGCTCCTGGGGTATCGGCGAGGACCATTCGCAACTGTCTCCATGAAGCTGGGCTACGGTCCCGCACACCGTTAGGCCGTCTTCCGCTCACGCCCCAACATCGTGCAGCCCGCCTCCAGTGGTGTCGCGACAGGCGTGAATGGAGGGACGAATGGAGACGTGTCGTCTTCAGCGATGAGAGTCGCTTCTGCCTTGGTGCCAATGATGGTCGTATGCGTGTTTGGTGCCGTGCAGGTGAGCGCCACAATCAGGACTGCATACGACCGAGGCACACAGGGCCAACACCCGGCATCATGGTGTGGGGAGCGATCTCCTACACTGGCCGTACACCACTGGTGATCGTCGAGGGGACACTGAATAGTGCACGGTACATCCAAACCGTCATCGAACCCATCGTTCTACCATTCCTAGACCGGCAAGGGAACTTGCTGTTCCAACAGGACAATGCACGTCCGCATGTATCCCGTGCCACCCAACGTGCTCTAGAAGGTGTAAGTCAACTACCCTGGCCAGCAAGATCTCCGGATCTGTCCCCCATTGAGCATGTTTGGGACTGGATGAAGCGTCGTCTCACGCGGTCTGCACGTCCAGCACGAACGCTGGTCCAACTGAGGCGCCAGGTGGAAATGGCATGGCAAGCCGTTCCACAGGACTACATCCAGCATCTCTACGATCGTCTCCATGGGAGAATAGCAGCCTGCATTGCTGCGAAAGGTGGATATACACTGTACTAGTGCCGACATTGTGCATGCTCTGTTGCCTGTGTATATGTGCCTGTGGTTCTGTCAGTGTGATCATGTGATGTATCTGACCCCAGGAATGTGTCAATAAAGTTTCCCCTTCCTGGGACAATGAATTCACGGTGTTCTTATTTCAATTTCCAGGAGTGTAGTTTGGAAGGAGAGCTCTAAGATTTTGCTGGGTATACCATCAGGTCCTGCTGAGAATGTTGTTTTTTAGTTTTCTAACAGCCTTGACTGTTTCCTCCCTGCATACATGATTCATACACATTGATAATCTGCAGCTGTTGATCTTGTTTTCTGCTGGCTGCTGATTCCAGCAAAAATGGTTTTTACTAATTTCTCATCTATTTTAGTGAATTAGCTGTTGAATATATTTGCTCTGTAATTTTTCTACTGCCATGCAACAAGACAATATTCTCATTGGTTTTCTTATTTTTGCGTTTTCTTTTTTGTGATGTCCCAGATAGCTTTTGTTTTTTTTATGTTTCTATCATTGTGTATTTTTTACCTGTTTTATAATTTTTTGTAAAATTTTTGTGTATATTTTGTAGTGAATAAGTGTGTCTGCTGTGACGTTATTTTCCTTGCAGATATGGTTTAGTTCTCTTATTCCTGGCAATACATTCAAATCCCTTTAGCAATTTCTGATATTTACCATTTTAGTGGGAAGGCTGTATCAAAATGCTGTATCAGTTTTCTAAAAATATGTTCAATTTTGTGTCCAGGCATTGTGTTTCACAGACAGCAGACCAATCTTCACCATGCAATAATGAATTAAAGTGGTTTATGCTCTCCTGACATAAGATCCTTATTTTGACCTTAAGAATATTGTTGTTTCCCTGTCCCCCTCCAATGGTGATGGTCATTACTAAAGATTTATGGTCACTGAATCTGACACTGAATACTTTTACAGATGACTTACATTTCTTTTTATCAGTCACAATTTGATACAAGGCTGTCTGACTGTTGGGTGCTATTCTCATTGCAAGGTTTATTGTGACAGTAAGATTGATTAGAGAATCTCTCTCTTTGCATTTACTAAGAAGGTCTGTGTTAAACTTAACACAAACTGAAGCATCATACCTTGCTGTGCTTACTTCCAGAAATAACTCAATCTTTCTTGATAGAGAATTGTATACTGTGGTATTTGTTGTTGTTGTGGTCTTCAGTCCTGAGACTGGTTTGTTGCAGCTCTCCATGCTACTCTATCCTGTGCAAGCTTCTTCATCTCCCAGTACTTACTGCAACCTACATCCTTCTGAATCTGCTTAGTGTATTCATCTCTTGGTCTCCCTCTATGACTTTTACCCTCCACGCTGCCCTCCAATACTAAATTGGTGATCCCTTGATGTCTCAGAATATGTCCCACCAACCGATCCCTTCTTCTAGTCAAGTTGTGCCACAAACTTCTCTTCTCCCCAATCCTGTTCAATACCTCCTCATTAGTTATGTGATCTACCCATCTAATCTTCAGCATTCTTCTGTAGCACCACATTTCGAAAGCTTCTATTCTCTTCTTGTCCAAACTATTTATCATCCATGTTTCACTTCCATACATGGCTACACTCCATACAAATACTTTCAGAAATGACTTCCTGACACTTAAATCTATACTCGATGTTAACAAATTTCTCTTCTTCAGAAACACTTTCCTTGCCATTGTCAGTCTACATTTTATATCCTCTCTACTTCGACCATCATCAGTTATTTTGCTCCCCAAATAGCAAAACTCCTTTACTACTTTAAGTGTCTCATTTCCTAATCTAATTCCCTCAGCATCACCCGACTTAATTCGACTACATTCCATTATACTTGTTTTGCTTTTGTCAATGTTCATCTTACATCCTCCTTTCAAGACACTGTCCATTCCGTTCAGCTGCTCTTCCAGGTCCTTTGCTGTCTCTGACAGAATTACAATGTCATCGGTGAATCTTAAAGTTTTTATTTCTTCTCCATGGATTTTAATACCTACTCCAAATTTTTCTTTTGTTTCCTTCACTGCTTGCTCAATATACAGATTGAATAACATCGGGGAAAGGCTACAACCCTGTCTCACTCCCTTCCCAACCACTGCTTCCTTTTCATGTCCCTCGACTCTTATAACTGCCATCTGGTTTCTGTACAAATTGTAAATAGCCTTTCGCTCCCTGTATTTTACCCCTGCCACCTTCAGAATTTGAAAGAGAGTATTCCAGTTAACATTGTCAAAAGCTTTCTCTAAGTCTACAAATGCTAGAAACGTAGGTTTGCCTTTCCTTAATCTAGCTTCTAAGATAAGTCGTAGGGTCAGTATTGCCTCACATGTTCCAATATTTCTACGGAATCCAAATTGATCTTCCCCGAGGTTGGCTTCTACCAGTATTTCCATTCGTCTATAAAGAATTCGCATTAGTATCTTGCATTCACGACTTATTAAACTGATAGTTCGGTAATTTTCACATCTGTCAACACCTTCTTTCTTTGGGATTGGAATTATTATATTCTTCTTGAAGTCTGAGATTATTTCGCCTGTCTCATACATCTTGCTCACCTGATGTTAGAGTTTTGTCATGACTGGCTCTCCCAAGGCTGTCAGTAGCTCTAATGGAATGTTGTCTACTCCCGGGGCCTTGTTTCGACTCAGGTCTTTCAGTGCTCTGTCAAACCCTTCACGCAGTATCATATCTCCCATTTCATCTTCATCTACATCCTCTTCCATTTCCATAAAATTGTCCTCAAGTACATCGCCCTTGTATATACCCTCTATATACTCCTTCCACCTTTCTGCTTTCCCTTCTTTGCTTAGAACTGGGTTTCCATCTGAGCTCTTGATATTCATGCAAGTGGTTCTCTTTTCTGCAAAGGTCTCTTTAATTTTCCTGTAGGCAGTATCTATCTTACCCCTAGTGAGATAAGCCTCTACATCCTTACATTTGTCCTCTAGCCATCCCTGCTTATCCATTTTGCACTTCCTGTCAACCTCATTTTTGAGACGTTTGTATTCCTTTTTGCCTGCTTCATTTACTACATTTTTATATTTTCTCCTTTCATCAATTAAATTCAATATTTCTTCTGTTACCCAAGGAGTTCTACTAGCCCTCTTTTTACCTTCTTGATCCTCTGCTGCCTTCACTGTTTCATTACTCAAAGGTACCCATTCTTCTTCTACTGTATTTCTTTCCCCAATTTTTCCCCATTGTTCTCTAATGCTCTCCCTGAAACTCACAACAACCTCTGGTTCTTTCAGTTTATCCAGGTCCCATCTCCTCAAATTCCCACCTTTTTGCAGTTTCTTCAGTTTCTGTGGTACTTATCAAACTTAATTTGGAAACTTTTATCGCTGCCATCTTGAAGTCTTTTTCACAGCTTTGGAGTGTAACCTGTATATTATCATTTTTGAATACGGCTGCTACCTCGTAGTGACTACCAGGGCTATAATAGTTGACAACCAGAGACAAATTTTGAAGGGAGACAGATTTTTAAAGGGAGACAGATTTTATTAAAGTCTCATCAAGCCAATGCTCTGAAAGACACATTACAGAAATATCTGCTTTTTCATGTATTATTAGCATATTCAAATCCTCAACTTTCTTTGTATGAGGAATGAATACTTTATCGAAAGATCTTGTGGAAATATTTACAAGTACTACTTACCTTCAGTTTAAATGCTGCTCATTTGGAAGTGCTGTAACTGCTGCTTTTGGCAATAAAAAGTACTTCAGATGACTTGGCTCCCACATGTTCCATCCAACTGGGCATGCTGAACCTCCTTCTACTGCTGGGGCAGCTTGTTCAGATGTTAAAATTGTTACAGTTGCTGTTGGTGAGGTTGGTGTTGATAGCTGTGAAGTTGTTACAGATCCTGTTGAAGTGTCTTCTGCTGATGCTTGAGTGGTTGTTGCCCTTGAGATTGTAGGTCCTGCAACAGAAGAAGATTTTTCAGTCACTAGGACAACATTTTTGACAAAGGCAATAGGTTCACAGCTGCCCTGATTGACATCTTGATCTCTTCTTTCCTCTGTGTAGTTTCTTTAGTCCAGATCATTGTTAGTTAATCAGATATCTATATTCTTCTTTTCTGTTGTGCTGAACCACTGATCAGCCATAGTTTACACTGTTCCAGTTACTTTCTTTCCTAAGTCTTCTGCCTTTTTTCTCAAAATCCACTTATCAGTTGTAGTTTTCAGTATTTTATTCATTATCTTTCCTATGCCTTCTGCTTTCTCCTTTCCCACTCCCCTGTCTGCAGCTTTCTGAGACTTAACATTAACACTTGGGATTTTTGCTTTGTTCTTGCTAACAAGAAAAGCAAGTCTTCGAAAATCTCTTTCTTTCCTAAGCAATCACCTTCTGGTAGATTTCTTCCACTTGTAATTCCTGAACTTTTAGTTTTCAGGTCTTTATAGCTGGTGGAGCTATGTCCATAGGTCAGACAGTAAACAATACAAAAAATGCTCAAGAACAGTTCATTTAAAAAAATCTTATTGCTGTACCGCCCAAAAGACTGCTTACAAATACAAATTGCTCGAATTCAACAGAAATTTTTATATTCCAAGTTTACATGGAATGTGTATGTGAAATACGCTACATAAGTATGTACGGAAATTCATAGCGTGGAACTGAAAATTTTGATGTTGTTGGAAGACCTGGAACTCACTAGGTGGCATATGTTAAGAAATTGATTCATTTGCACACCAATGCCAACCCAACAAATTATGTCTCCATTATGCCCACAATAATGTGTTCTGCAATGTTCAATGACATCAAGACATTAATTCATACATATGTTTACAGTTGTGTCTCATGTTCCTCCTGGGAGCTGCAAAGAAGAAAATATATATATATATATATATATATATATATATATATATATATATATATATATATATATATATATATATATATATATATATATATATATATATATAGGGAAACATTCCACATGGGAAAAATATATCTAAAAACAATGATGTGACTTACTGAACGAAAGCGCTGGCAGGTCGATAGACACACAAACAAACACAAACACACACACAAAATTCAAGCTTTCGCAACAAACTGTTGCCTCATCAGGAAAGAGGGGAAGGAGAGGGAAAGACGAAAGGATGTGGGTTTTAAGGGAGAGGGTAAGGAGTCATTCCAATCCCGGGAGCGGAAAGACTTACCTTAGGGGGAAAAAAGGACAGGTATACACTCGCACACACGCACATATCCATCCAAACATATACAGACACAAGCAGACATATTTAAAGACAAAGGGTTTGGGCAGAGATGTCAGTCGAGGCGGAAGTGAAGAGGCAAAGATGATGTTGAATGACAGGTGAGGTATGAGTGGCGGCAATTTGAAATTAGCGGACATTGAGGCCTGGTGGGTAACGGGAAGAGAGGATATATTGAAGAGCAAGTTCCCATCTCCGGAGTTCTGACAGGTTGGTGTTGGTGGGAAGTATCCAGATAACCCGGACGGTGTAACACTGTGCCAAGATGTGCTGGCCGTGCACCAAGGCATGTTTAGCCACAGGGTGATCCTCATTACCAACAAACACTGTCTGCCTGTGTCCATTCATGCGAATGGACAGTTTGTTGCTGGTCATTCCCACATAGAATGCATCACAGTGTAGGCAGGTCAGTTGGTAAATCACGTGGATGCTTTCACATGTGCCTCTGCCTTTGATCGTGTACACCTTCCGGGTCACCGGACTGGAGTAGGTGGTGGTGGGAGGGTGCATGGGACAGGTATTACACCGGGGGCAGTTACAAGGGTAGGAGCCAGAGGGTAGGGAAGGTGGTTTGGGGATTTCATAGGGATGAACTAACAGGTTACGAAGGTTAGGTGGACGGCGGAAAGACACTCTTGGTGGAGTGGGGAGGATTTCATGAAGGATGGATCTCATTTCAGGGCAGGATTTGAGGAAGTCGTATCCCTGCTGGAGAGCCACATTCAGAGTCTGGTCCAGTCCCGGAAAGTATCCTGTCACAAGTGGGGCACTTTTGTGGTTCTTCTGTGGGGGATTCTGGGTTTGGGGGGATGAGGAAGTGGCTCTGGTTATTTGCTTCTGTACCAGGTCGGGAGGGTAGTTGCGAGATGCGAAAGCTGTTGTCAGGTTGTCGGTGTAATGGTTCAGGGATTCCGGACTGGAGCAGATTCGTTTGCCACGAAGACCTAGGCTGTAGGGAAGGGACCGTTTGATGTGGAATGGGTGGCAGCTGTCATAATGCAGGTACTGTTGCTTGTTGGTGGGTTTGATGTGGACGGACGTGTGAAGCTGGCCATTGGACAGGTGGAGGTCAACGTCAAGGAAAGTGGCATGGGATTTGGAGTAGGACCAGGTGAATCTGATGGAACCAAAGGAATTGAGGTTGGAGAGGAAATTCTGAAGTTCTTCTTCACTGTGAGTCCAGATCATGAAGATGTCATCAATAAATCTGTACCAAACAGGGTTGGCAGGCCTGGGTAACCAAGAAGGCTTCCTCTAAGCGACCCATGAATAGGTTGGCGTACGAGGGGGCCATCCTGGTACCCATGGCTGTTCCCTTTAATTGTTGGTATGTCTGGCCTTCAAAAGTGAAGAAGTTGTGGTTCAAGATGAAGCTGGCTAAGGTGATGAGGAAAGAGGTTTTAGGTAGGGTGGCAGGTGATCGGCGTGAAAGGAAGTGCTCCATCGCAGCGAGGCCCTGGATGTGCGGAATATTTGTGTATAAGGAAGTGGCATCAATGGTTAAAAGGATGGTTTCCGGGGGTAACAGATTGGGTAAGGATTCCAGGCGTTCGAGAAAGTGGTTGGTGTCTTTGATGAAGGATGGAAGACTGCATGTAATGGGTTGAAGGTGTTGATCTACGTATGCAGAGATACGTTCTGTGGGGGCTTGGTAACCAGCTACAATGGGGCGGCCGGGATGATTGGGTTTGTGGATTTTAGGAAGAAGGCAGAAGATAGGGGTGCGGGGTGTCGGTGGGGTCAGTAGGTTGATGGAGTCAGGTGAAAGGTTTTGCAGGGGGCCTAAGGTTCTGAGGATTCCTTGAAGCTCCGCCTGGACATCGGGAATGGGGTTACCTTGGCAAACTTTGTATGTGGTGTTGTGTGAAAGCTGACACAGTCCCTCAGCCACATACTCCCAATGATCAAGTACCACGGTCGTGGAACCCTTGTCCACCGGAAGGATGACGATGGATCAGTCAGCCTTCAGATCACGGATAGCCTGGGCTTCAGCAGTGGTGATGTTGGGAGTAGGATTAAGGTTTTTTAAGAAGGATTGAGATGCAAGGCTGGAAGTCAGAAATTCCTGGAAGGTTTGGAGAGGGTGATTTTGAGGAAGAGGAGGTGGGTCCCGCTGCGACGGAGGACGGAACTGTTCCAGGCAGGGTTAAATTTGGATGGTGTTTTGGGGAGTTGGATCATTAGGAGTAGGATTAGGATCATTTTTCTTCGTGGCAAAGTGATATTTCCAGCAGAGAGTATGGGTGTAGGACAATAAATCTTTGACGAGGGCTGTTTGGTTGAATCTGGGAGTGGGACTGAAGGTGAGGCCTTTGGATAGGACAGAGGTTTCGGATTGGGAGAGAGGTTTGGAGGAAAAGTTAACTACTGAATTGGGGTGTTGTGGTTCCAGGTTGTGTTGATTGGAATTTTGAGGTTTTGGAGGGAGTAGAGCTGGAAGTGGGAGATTGAGTAGATGGGAGAGACTGGGTTGGTGTGCAATGAGAGGAGGTTGAGGTTTGCTGGAAAGGTTGTGAAGGGTGAGTGAGTTGCCTTTCCGGAGGTGGGAAACCAGGAGATTGGATAGTTTTTTGAGGTGGAGGGTGGCATGCTGTTCTAATTTACGGTTGGCCTGTAGGAGGATGCTCTGAACAGCCAGTGTGGATGTGGGAGAGGAAAGATTAAGGACTTTTATTAAGGATAGGAGTTGACGGGTGTGTTCATTGGCTGAGTTGATGTGTAGGTGAAGGATTAGGTGGGTGAGGGCAATGGATTGTTCAGTTTGGAACTGGTATAGGGACTGATGGAAAGAAGGGTTGCAGCCAGAGATGGGAACTTTAAGTGTGAGGCCTTTGGAGGTAATGCCAAATGTCAGACAAGCCTGAGAAAATAGAATATAGGAGCGTAATCTGGATAGGGCGAAGGCATGTTTGCGGAGGGAATGTAAATAAAACTTAATGGGGTCGTTGTTGGGGTGTTGTGAGGGTGACATGGTATTAGAAGGTGGAAAGGGTAACATGAGGCTGAAATGAAAATGAAAATAAAAATATATGGGAAGAGATAAAGGTGGACTGGAAAGTAACTGGAGATCTGGTGTGAAAAAAGGTGAGAAGAAGGTGTTCGTTACAGCTGGGCTATGTTGGACTTGGGTTGGTAGACAGCGATGTGCACAAAGGTTAGGTGGTTGTGTTGCCGCCAAAACACGTTATAGGACGGAGAAATTCGGGAAAATTTCGAAAAAACTGCGTGTAATATATTAAAAGGAGTGGTTTTGTGGTGGTAGATTATGAAAATGAGGCTAACAATTGTCTGACGAGGAAATAACGACGTTAAAACCTGTGGGAAGCGGATAAAAATTATCAGTGATGTGGGAAAAACGGGAATGGAAATAAAGCGAAAGTTATTAGAATTAGCCGAAATGGTTGTTTAAAAGGTGAAAGGAACTGTTTGTGAACTAGAAATGGTGGATTTTATAGCGGCGGTAGTGTTGAAAGCGGTAAAAAAATTTTTTGGTTATGGTTTGGAAGTGGGTTACGTATTATTAAGTATATATAGGCGGAATAAAATTGTATAGCAGATTACGGTAAAAAGGAGAAGGTGAATACAAAGTGAAACTACTGGCAAAAACAGAAAGAGAAAATAAGACGACAGAAAAGATTTCGAAATGCAACAGTGACAATAACAAACGTAATTGTTGGGTTCAAATTACTGATATCAATATAATAGAGGGAAACATTCCACGTGGGAAAAATATATGTAAAAACAAAGATGATGTGACTTACCGAACGAAAGCGCTGGCAGGTCGATAGACACACAAACAAACACAAACACACACACAAAATTCAAGCTTTCGCAACAAACTGTTGCCTCATCAGGAAAGAGGGGAAGGAGAGGGAAAGACGAAAGGATGTGGGTTTTAAGGGAGAGGGTAAGGAGTCATTCCAATCTCGGGAGCGGAAAGACTTACCTTAGGGGGAAAAAAAGGACAGGTATACACTCGCACACACGCGCATATCCATCCACACATATACAGACAAAAGCAGACATATTTAATAGCCCGGTCCACACGCAACGATCTGTCTGCGCAGACATCGGTGCAGATGTCTGTACATGCAAAAGATCGCTGCAAATGTGGTGTGTTCACACGACACAAACCCCAATCTACTACTCGCCCGCCATCCGTCGGTGTAGAAAAGAAATATCAGTGGCAAGCGACTACGCTCCCCGTAAACGTCAAACATTTAATTCAGTTATTTTGAAATATAGAAATGGAGGAAGTTCTGTTTGTGGTCTGTGTTCGCAACTTGTGTTGCTAAAAACATTCAGACCAACCGCAGGAAACAGAGAAAGCGGGCAAAATGGTGTAGACAGTGGCTGCTAAAGCGAAAGCAGTTTTCTCACGTAAATTTACTGAGAGAGTTGCAGGACGAACCTAACGACTGGCGAAATTATTTGCGGATGGATGTCGAAACTTATAATTATCTCTTAAAGCTTGTAACCCTTCATATTATGAGAAAAAATACTTGTATGGGAAGGGCAATTTCTCCTCATGAACGGCTGGCGGTAACATTGACACTCCAATTTCATCTTCAATTGTACTCCTGCTTGGTCTTGGTGTTTCTTGATCACTAAGAAAGCCAAGCAGATCAAAATACCATAACGTTGGCTGGTATACTTGATCTACTCCTACACCAGATCTAGATTTCTGAACTTTGGATAACTCAATTAGAGCATTGTATGCTGCAGTCTTTTTGTCTCGGTCACTATATTCTTTACTTTTAATCTTCCACAAACATGGGTGGTTTCTACATATTTCAATGAATTCACTTACAAACTCTCGAGAACACTGACGAGTATCAGCCAATTTAATGCCCGGTGTGCACAAATACAAACACTAGACTGAGCAAACAGCTGTTTCGCGCCAGATTTGCGGCGATCTCCTGTCCACACGCTCCAACTTGTCTGCGCAGATGTGGTTTGAACCCACAGATTTGAGAGGTTTCGCTCAAACCTCCAATTCCAACTTCCAGGTTTGCACACACCTCAGGTTGGTGCAAATCTTCTGTCCACACGCAACGATCTGTCTGCGCAGATGTGATGTGCGCAGACATTTGCGCAGACAGATCGTAACGTGTGGACGGGTCTAAAGACAAAGGGTTTGGGCAGAGATGTCAGTCGAGGCGGAAGTGAAGAGGCAAAGATGATGTTGAATGACAGGTGAGGTATGAGTGAGGCAACTTGAAATTAGCGGAGATTGAGGCCTGGTGGGTAACGGGAAGAGAGGATATATTGAAGAGCAAGTTCCCATCTCCGGAGTTCGGATAGGTTGGTGTTGGTGGGAAGTATCTAGATAACCCGGACGGTGTAACACTGTGCCAAGATGTGCTGGCCGTGCACCAAGGCATGTTTAGCCACAGGGTGATCCTCATTACCAACAAACACTGTCTGCCTGTGTCCATTCATGCGAATGGACAGTTTGTTGCTGGTAATTCCCACATAGAATGCATCACAGTGTAGGCGTGTCAGTTGGTAAATCACGTGGGTGCTTTCACATGTGCCTCTGCCTTTGATCGTGTACACCTTCCGGGTTACAGGACTGGAGTAGGTGGTGGTGGTGCATGGGACAGGTTTTACACCGGGGGCAGTTACAAGGATAGGAGCCAGAGTGTAGTACACTCGTACTCTCTGCTGGAAATATCACTTTGCCACGAAGAAAAATGATCCTAATCCTACTCTTAATGATCCAACTCCCCAAGACACCATCCAAATTGTACCCTGCCTGGAACAGTTCCGTCCTCTGTCGCAGCGGGACCCAGCTCCTCTTCCTCAAAATCACCCTCTCCAAACCTTCCAGGAATTTCTGACTTCCAGCCTCGCATGAATGTCCACAGGCAGACAGTGTTTGTTGGTAATGAGGATCACCCTGTGGCTAAACATGCCTTGGTGCACGGCCAGCACATCTTGGCACAGTGTTGCGCCGTCCGGGTTATCTGGATACTTCCCACCAACACCAACCTATCCGAACTCTGGAGATGGGAACTTGCTCTTCAATATATCCTCTCTTCCCGTTACCCACCAGGACTCAATCTCCGCTAATTTCAAGTTGCCGCCACTCATACCTCACCTGTCATTCAACATCATCTTTGCCTCTTCACTTCTGCCTCGACTGACATCTCTGCCCGAACTCTTTGTCTTTAAATATGTCTGCTTGTGAGATGTCTGCCTGTGTGTGTATATGTGTGGATGGATATGTGTGTGCGAGTGTATACCCGTCCTTTTTTCCCCCTACGGTAAGTCTTTCCACTCCCGGGATTGGAATGACTCCTTACCCTCTCCCTTAAAACCCACATCCTTTCGTCTTTCCCTCTCCTTCCCTCTTTCCTGATGAGGCAACAGTTTGTTGCGAAAGCTTGAATTTTGTGTGTATGTTTGTCTGGCAGGTCGATAGACACACAAACAAACACAAACACACACACAAAATTCAAGCTTTCGCAACAAACTGTTGCCTCATCAGGAAAGAGGGGAAGGCGAGGGAAAGACGAAAGGATGTGGGTTTTAAGGGCTGGCAGGTCGACAGACACACAAACAAACACAGACATACACACAAAATCCTAGCTTTCGCAACCAATGGTTGCCTCGTCAGGAAAGAGGGAAGGAGAGGGAAAGGCGATAGGATGTGGGTTTTAAGGGAGAGGGTAAGGAGTCATTCCAATCCCGGGAGCGGAAAGACTTACGTTAGGGGGAAAAGGGACAGTTATACACTCGCACACACACACACACACACACACACACACACACACACACACACATATCCATCCGCAATTACACAGACACAAGCAGACATTGTAAAGGCAAAGAGTTTGGGCAGAGATGTCAGTCGAGGCGGAAGTAAAGATGCAAAGATGTTGATGAAAGACAGGTGAGGTATGAGCAGCGGTAACTTGAAATTAGTGGAGGTTGAGGCCTGGCGGATAACGAGAAGAGAGGATATACTGGAGGGCAAGTTCCCATCTCCGGAGTTCTGACAGGTTGGTGTTAGTGGGAAGTATTCAGATAACCCGGACGGCGTAACACTGTGCCAAGATGTGCTGGCCGTGCACCAAGGTATGTTTAGCCACAGGGTGATCCTCATTACCAACAAACACTGTCTGCCTGTGTCCATTCATGCGAATGGACAGTTTGTTGCTGGTCCTTCCCACATAGAAAGCTTCACAGTGTAGGCAGGTCAGTTGGTAAATCACGTGGGTGCTTTCACATGTGGCTCTGCCTTTGATCGTGTAAACCTTCCGTGTTACAGGACTGGAGTAGGTGGTGGTGGGAGGGTGCATTGGACAGGTTTTACACCAGGGGCAGTTACAAGGGTAGGAGCCAGAGGGTAAGGAAGGTGGTTTGGGGATTTCATAGGGATGAACTAAGAGGTTACGAAGGTTAGGTGGATGGCAGAAAGACACTCTTGGTGGCGTGGGGAGGATTTCATGAATGATGGATCTCATTTCAGGGCAGGATTTGAGGAAGTCGTATCCCTGCTGGAGAGCCACATGTAGAGTCTGATCCAGTCCCGGAAAGTATCCTGTCACAAGTGGGGCACTTTTGTGGTTCTTCTGTGGGAGGTTCTAGGTTTGAGGGGATGAGGAAGTGGCTGTGGTTATTTGCTTCTGTACCAGGTCGGGAGGGTAGTTGCGGGATGTGAAAGCTGTTTTCAGGTTGTTGGTGTAATGGTTCAGGGATTCCGGACTGGAGCAGATTCGTTTGCCACAAAGACCTAGGCTGTAGGGAAGGGACCGTTTGATGTGGAATGGGTGGCAGCTGTCATAATGGAGGTACTGTTGCTTTTTGATGGGTTTGATGTGGACGGACGTGTGATGCTGGCCATTGGACAGATGGAGGTCATCGTCAAGGAAAGTGGCATGCTATTTGGAGTAGGACCAGGTGAATCTGATGGAACCAAAGGAGTTGAGGTTGGAGAGGAAATTTGTCTAGCCTTCGAAAGTGAAGAAGTTGTGGGTCAGGATGAAGCTGGCTAAGGTGATGAGGAAAGAGGTTTTAGGTAGGGTGGCAGGTGATCGGCGTGAAAGGAAGTGCTCCATCGCAGCGAGGCCCTGGACGTGCGGAATATTTGTGTATAAGGAAGTGGCATCAATGGTTACAAGGATGGTTTCCGGGGGTAACAGATTGGGTAAGGATTCCAGGCGTTCGAGAAAGTGGTTGGTGTCTTTGATGAAGGATGGGAGACTGCATGTAATGGGTTGAAGGTGTTGATCTACGTAGAGAGAGATACGTTCTGTGGGGCCTTGGTAGCCAGCTACAATGGGACGGCTGGGATGATTGGGTTTGTGGATTTTAGGAAGAAGGTAGAAGGTAGGGGTGCAGGGTGTAGGTGGGGTCAGGAGGTTGATGGAGTCAGGTGAAAGGTTTTGCAGGGGGCCAAAGGTTCTGAGGATTCCTTGAAGCTCCGCCTGGACATCAGGAATGGGATTTCCTTGGCAAACTTTGTATGTAGTTTTGTCTGGAAGCTGACACAGTCCCTCAGCCACATACTCCCGACGATCAAATACCACGGTCGTGGAACCCTTGTCTGCCGGAATAATTTCGATGGATCGGTCAGCCTTCAGATCACGGATAGCCTGGGCTTCAGCAGTGGTGATGTTGGGAGTAGGATTAAGGTTTTTTAAGAAGGATTGAGAGGCAAGGCTGGAAGTCAGAAATTCCTGGAAGGTTTGGAGTGGGTGATTTTGAGGAAGAGGAGGTGGGTCCCGCTGTGACGGAGGACGGAACTGTTCCAGGCAGGGTTCAATTTGGATAGTGTCTTGGGGAGTTGGATCATTAGGAGTAGGATTAGGATCATTTTTCTTCATGGCAATGTGGAATTTCCAGCAGAGAGTACGAGTGTAGGACAGTAAATCTTTGACGAGGGCTGTTTGGTTGAATCTGGGAGTGGGGCTGAAGGTGAGGCCTTTGTATAAGACAGAGGTTTTGGATTGGGAGAGAGGTTTGGAGGAAAGGTTAACTACTGAATTAGGGTTTTGTGGTTCCAGATTGTGTTGATTGGAATTTTGAGGTTTTGGGGGGAGTGGAGCTGGAAGTGGGAGATTGACTAGATGGGAGAGACTGGGTCTCTGTGCAATGAGAGGAGGTTGAGGTTTGTTGGAAAGGTTGTGAAGGGTGAGTGATTTGCCTTTCCGGAGGTGGGAAACCAGGAGATTGGATAGTTTTTTGAGGTGGAGGGTGGCATGCTGTTCTAATTTGCGATTGGCCTGTAGGAGGATGCTCTGAACAGCTGGTGTGGATGTGGGAGAGGAAAGATTGAGGACTTTTATTAAGGATAGGAGTTGACGGATGTGTTGATGGGCTGAGTTGATGTGTAGGTGAAGGATTAGGTGGGTGGGGGCAATGGATTGTTCAGTTTGGAACTGGTGTAGGGACTGATGTAAAGAAGGATTACAGCCAGATACAAATCAGAGGGGAGCCCAATAATGGAATACAACTGAATTAGTGCCTGAATTTTGTGTGTATGTTTGCTTTTGTTTGTGTGCCTATCGACCTGCCAGCACTTTCGTTCAGTAAGTCACATCATCTTTGTTTTTAGATATATTTTTCCCACGTGGAAAATTTCCCTCTATTATATATATATACCATATATGTGTGGATGGATATGAGTGTGTGTGCGAGTGTATACCTGTCCATTTTTCCCCCTAAGGTAAGTCTTTCCGCTCCCGGGATTGGAATGACTCCTTACCCTCTCCCTTAAAACCCACATCCTTTCGTCTTTCCCTCTCCTTCCCTCTTTCCTGATGAGGCAACAGTTTGTTGCGAAAGCTTGAATTTTGTGTGTGTGTTTGTGTTTGTTTGTGTGTCTATCGACCTGCCAGCACTTATGTTCGGTAAGTCACATCATCTTTATATATATATATATATAAAGCTGTACACATCTGTTCCCCACATGAGCTTTAGATGCAGTGTTGTATGCTCTGATTGGAGTATTGCATTGGCTGCTTTGGAGATGTGTAACAGATTTCGTAATATCACATTGTCAAAGTGTAAACTATATATTGAAGATGGTAAAGTTGCATACATTTGATATGGTGGATACAATAATGTTGATCTAAACACATATTTAGAACAGTCTTTACGAGGGTTTGAGTTACATGCAAATGTCAATAGACTTAAGACTAAAATATGAATAACAAATGAGTCAATAGACTTCAAACAGGAAGGTTCTATACAGTCTCTTTTATGTTTCTCAAAGGAACAGAATTTTAAAGCCAATCCTGAAAAATTCTATGAGTCACCTCAACTGATTAATTCAATTTGAGTCACAAGCAATAGTGCAACAAATACATATCTCAATGACAAACTGATTCATACAATTTATGGATTTTTCCCTACAGTTGGTCTGGTGTATAAAATGAATAACATATCTGAAAAGACCATATGACTTCCACTTATAGTCCAAACAATAGACAATCTTGAATTGAATACTATACATGAAGACAAACACCTCATTTTCTTCTGTGACAAAGAAATCATAATATGTGTACACTTAAGGCAGGAGAAATTGGGAATATGGTATAAAACTTATATACACAGCCACCAGTGTACCACTTCACAGCAGAACACAATTTCTAACACAGAACTACAACTCACTTAAAACTATAGGTTTGAAACTGCACTATGATGTCATTTGATATTACTGTTCCAGAAGTCTATGAGGAAGAGGTTATATGATATGAATATTTCTGACACATACCTTTTACTTCAGCGATGTTTAATAACAATGATAAACTAGAATGCTGTAATACAGTACCAGCATGTTTGAACAATTCCAAGCAATAGTTCATTACACTTGGAAGGAAAATTTTTGCACATGGTTGGAGAAACTACAACAACATCACATCTAACATGGAAGACCCTCGTACTCTTATTTCAGTAAGATATGAAATATGAATAATGCAAGGCTGACATCTACCCTCACAAATATGTTTCTGCATCAAAATCAGATCTGAATAGCTTAGAAAATGCAGGATGAGTTGCTGACAAATGAGAGGGGAGGCCAATAATGGAATACAACTGAATTAGTGCCTGTCTACCACTCAAACTGCTAATTAGGTATTTGTAAGACGTGAAATGTGTTGTAATCAATGTAAAGTAAGGATTCATTCTGATGTGAAGTAATGGATGCTAATTCTTATAACATATATGTGAAATCCAAGCATAAAGTGAATAAGATTGTAATTGATAAACTAATATGGAAGATACCACATATTTCAGCAACTGATGAGAAACAATTAAAGCATTTAGAGATACTGAGCTCAGGAATGCAACTGTCATTAAGTTTCTGTACTACTGAAAACTACTTGACAACCATTGACTATCAAAGTATCAAAACATCAGTTTAGCAATGTAGGAAAAGACAGATTGCTACCTACCATAAAGAAGACACGTCAAGTTGCAGAGAAACACAATTAAAGTGCAGTTCAGAAAAGTTGGTGGTGGGGGTAAGGATCCAGATATCTTAGGTAGTGAACAGCCATTGAAATCAAGTGTGCTATGTTCAGCTGTATGTTGTGCCACACGGTGGTCTGCTTTGCTCTTGGCCACAGTTTGGCGGTGGCCATTCATCCTGGTGGACAGCTGATTGGTACTGATACCAATATAAAAAGGTGTGCAATGACTGCAGCAGAGCTGGTAAATGACGTGGCTGCTTTCACAGGTGGCCCAACCCCTGATGGGGTAAGATAAACCTGTGACAGGACTGGAATAGGAAGTGATGGGTGGGTGGATTGGGCAGGTTTTTCACCTGGGTCTTCCACAGGAATATGATCTTTGTGACAAGGGGTTTGGATTGGAAGTGGCATAGAGATGGACTAGGATGTTGTGGAGGTCGGGTGGGAGACTGAACACCAATTTAGGAGGGGTGGGAGATATCTCTCGTAGGATGTCCCTCATTTCAGGGCATGATGGCAAGTAATCAAAGCCCTGGCGAAGGATGTGGTTCAGTTGTTCCAGTGCAGGGTGGTACTTGGTGATGAAGGGGACATTCCTTTGTGGTTGGTTCTTGGAGGGGGGGGGATTGGGGGTATGAGGGGAAATGGCACAGGAGAGCTGTTTGTGGACTAGGTCTGGGGGAAAATCAGTTGAATTAGAAACACCTCATTTCATCATACTTACATTGCAAACTGACAAGAAGGCAAATCTGAAGTGTGATTTAAGTGATTTTGATAATTGTGAACTAACTAATGCTGAAATTTACATTAGTTCAGAGTTCTGTCCATATGATAATTTGCAACAAGATGGGAATAATAGTGTATACAGCTCACTGTTCAATTTGGAACATGATTTCATGCTTCATACCATGAGAAGATGGGTGCATGCTAAGTCGCTGAGAATTTAGAGATACTGTACCCATCATCATAACAGACTGCTCAAAACAAAATTAACCTGTAAAATCAGGTCCTGTTGATGTTCACGTATAATCTGAAGCTTTGGAAAAATTTCCCCAAAACACAATGACATGTGCATCAATATTACTTGACCATGTTGTGAATTTATCACAGCTCACATGTTACAAAAACTTGTATAAACAATATCTCAAAGTACAAACATCATTATTGATACCCAGGGATTGTATGACTAATATGGTTGATTCATGATTAAGAATATAGTGTCCGCTGCTTTCACAAATGATAGACATTTTATTACCACCTTCAGCGCAAGTGTGTTGCAGAAGCCATTCAGAGATGTGAACTGTATCAAGACATGAAAAACTGTAGTATGGTAAACACATAATTACCATGGAATACATTGGAACAATCTGGAAATAGCCTACACAGCTATAGTAACAATGCTCAGGGTCTTTGAATGCTACTGCTATTTATGTGAAAGGTGGCGGGAAAGGTGCCTGGATGCATCGGGAAAGGTGCCTGGATGCATACCATATATGCAAATGCCTCAGTGAGGAATTTGGAACAATATGGATGTCATGCACTAGTATTTTGAGAAAGAATAATAACTTTATATTACTTATGATAATATGCAATTAATATTAGTTTGGACAATGAATAAATGATTTTTTAAAAAGAATGATATTGCGTATTTACCAGCATGTAGTCTCCTATCTGGATCCCTTATGCAACATCCTTCTCATTGACTGCCTTCACGCATAGCAACACAGCACACCCATGGCAACACCTCAACAGCATACAGCACAAAAGGAGGCCAGTTTTGTGGTTTTTTAATCACTGACATAGAGAAAGGTATCACAGTAGCAAGGATTTAGCTAGCTGCAGCAGCAGTCAGCAAACACAGCAGTAAGTGGAGTGTAAGTACTGAAATATATTTTTTAACTTGTATGTGTATTCACAATGCAAGAATTCTTTCCATATACCATACTACAGTCAATAAGCTGAAGGAAGACTTGGTTATGGACCTGTTTAACTGCCTTCATTAAACAGAAACAGCTGGTAAGTGATAAGAAACCTTTTTATATTAATAATTTGTTAATTTTATAGGGTTTATACATGATATGTATTATTACATATGATGACCAGATGCAGATGCTGCAGCAGTAGCAGGTAGCGTTGGGTGTAAGAAGTGAAAATATTTTTTGAGCTCATGTGTGTATGTCTGTGTATATTCATGAGCTCTGCACTCTGTCTATATATTATAGATGAGTTATAACTGGTGACAAGCCAATTATCATCAAAGCTCAATTGATAGTTGCCTACTTTCAATGAGTTCTCCCATAAATAACAGTTCATAAAAGTCTCAGAAAAAGTCATGCTGACACAATGCTTATCTGGTGGTTTATTCCTTTCTAGAAAATTTAATTATTATGAGGTTCTTACATCACCAGTTATGTATTTTCTATTTCTAATGATGTTTATTAGAAAAGTCCTTTATAATTCCTTTTATATTACCTCTCACTTTTAAAATTACATGTAAAGATGTTACCTAACCTTCTCTGCCAGCAATTATGATTCAATTCCTGTGTTGCCTCTCATTACATACATTATTACATGCATATGGCTGTTTTCCATACTGGTGCCAGCCCTGGCTTAGATCAGCTCCAGTCTTGGCAGTCATTGTGAGCCTCATGTTGTCAAAACAGTCTTACACCTTTGGTATGTCTGTATGATATTTTAATTTTCCTGTTTCCCAGTCCTTTGTTTGTCAATATGATTGTCTATTTTTGTAAATAACACTTTACCAAACTTGACTGACAATCATGCAGGCTCTGGTTTATAAAATTTATTTTATCTTACAAGATGAACATAAGTTTCTTCACCTACACTTATCATTGCTTTGTACTTTTACATACATCTTTTTTACCGTTTTATCCTTATTCTAGATTTCCTTTATTGGGATGGTGTTCCAAGCTTTCTGCCATATTTTATCTTGGACTACCAACCTCTTGACAATTGAATTTTTTTAATCAGAATTGACAGAGAATGGTAGGTCATTTACTGGTCATCATTTGAGCTAAACCATGAAATAAGTGTGAGTATATAACTTTTCTATGAAGTTTTGTATATATTTTTACTACTTTCTAGCCAAAACAGTATCTTTATACTTTTTGCCCTTCTTTATAAACAGATATATCCATGAAGATGTGACTCTAACGCCATGAAACAAGTTAGGCCATAAATAAATATTTCTCATTTAGCTGAAATGCTCTTTTTCATCATGATATAATCCTACCACTTCACCCAGATCCAGTATGTGTAGGGACACCTACTGAAGCAAAGAAAGTTAATAAAGTTTAAGAATCTTCCACACAAGTAACGAGTACCTTTTGTAATGAATGCCAACATTGAATGTCTCCTTGTTCCTCTGACTGGCTGTGAGGGTAACCCCACTGCCTTTACACAACTCTTCCAGGACAACACACACTATCTGCTGTAGTGCATTGGGTTTTACTTTCATACTACTCAATTTATAATTATTTTAAATTGTATGACATAGAAGATCTTGCGAAATGACTGCTCTCTGAGCTTCAAGTGCTTGCAGAGGAAGTTGATGAGATTTATCACACCACTATTCCTCTAACTATTAAGCAGAAAGTTTAATCAGTGTATGATAAAGCTGTTGAGTGTTGCATTTGTGAGCTAGCATTAACAAATACCATTGAAAAGTCCATCTGGATCATTACAAGCTAACAGGTAAATTTCATGATGCATTACACAATACATGCAACATAAATTACAAACTCCACATCACACACCCATATTTTTCCACAATTTGAGCGGGTATGATGCTCATTTCATTACTGAGCATTTGATTGGTTTTTGTCCAGGTAGTGAACAGGTTAGTGTCATATTTGTGAGCCCAGAGAAATATGTTTTGATTTCAAAGAGGGCCATCAAACATATAACACTGCAATTTCTAGGTTCTTTGAGATTCATGCAAGCATCACTTCAGAAATTTCGGAAACTGTATGTGAGGAGGATATATATCTCTCATGAGCTACACATACTGATGATGGCAGTTTCCAGTTCATTACAAAGAGAAGGGTCTTCTCATATGAGTATCTGGATTTGGCAGAGAGACTACATGAAACTGTGTTGCTCAGTATATAAGCAGCACAGTTACAGATGATGCCATAACAGATTCAGAAGACAAGCCTGTGACATGTGTTAGGCAGAAGATTAATATCTCTAACTTAGGGAAATATGCAAGGCTTTTCATGGATACTGATGTGTGCTTCCTTGAAGATGTACTTGACAAATCTGAACAATTATGGAATGTATGCATGACACCATACTAACTGGAACCTGCCTACTGCTACACAGTGCCTGGATTATCATGGGTTGTGACACACCAAACCACTTGGGTCAAGCTCAAACTTTTAATCGATGCTGGTATACAATTGTTCTTGGAGCAAGGGATTATAATAATAATAATAATAATAATAATAATTTTATTGTCTTTAAGCCATTACAGCAATAGACAAAGTCATACATATAATACAATACACTACAGTACATGCTATAGAAGGACAGAATTGTTAAGAACTTTACAGTTTAATATCACAGGTCATGAAATCCTTTATATTGTAGAATGGGTTTACAACTAACCAGTCATAAAGTGTTTGTTTGTATTGTTGCTCTGGTAAATTTTGTATACCTTGTGGAAGTTTGTTAAATAATTTGTGGCCCATAAGTTCATAACTGTTAACTGATTTTGACAGTCTGTGGTAGGGCGTATAGATAGAGCTGTTTGTCCTAGTGCTGTAACAATGTATATTTGCCCTTTGTTGTACTTTAGGTAAGTTCTTTTTTGTGTAGATTAAAACATAATAAATATATAGGTTTATTACTGTCATGATTTTTTGTTGAGTAAACAAAGGTTTACAATGAGCCTTGTATGGTGAGCCTGTAATTATCCTAATAGCTTTCTTTTGCAGCAGTAGTATATCATGCACACAAGTGGAGTTTCCCCATAAAATAATGCCATAGGATATGATGTTTTGGAAAAATGAGTAGTAAGATACTCTAACATAATTTTTAGGTACACAGTGCATTAATCGCCTTAACAAATAAATTACCCTGGACAACCTACCGCTAATATACTTTATATGTGGATTCCAAGAAAGTTTATCATCCAAATATACCCCCAAAAATTTAACACAACTAGGATCATCTGATGGGAACTTGTCTTTTAAACTAAATACCATTTGCTGGGTTTTGCTTTCATTAAGCAAGAACCCATTTGCTTTAAACCAGAGTGAAGCTTGCTCAGTTGTCTCTGTAACACATGTTTTAAGGCTATTAAGATCATTACTGCTGTTCAGAAATGTTGTATCATCAGCATAGAGTACTGTTCTGGATTTGATAAATGATGGGAGGTCATTTATCATTATTAGGAAAAGGAAAGGGCCCAGCATGGATCCCTGCGGAACACCTACCTCAACTTGTTCTATACTGGACATTTCTTTCCCAACACAGATGGCTTGCTTACGGTTTTGTAAATATGATCTTAATAGCTTAAGGCTGTTACCTTTAACACCGTAAAAGTCCATTTTTTCGAGTAGTAGTGTATGTTCTACACAGTCAAAGGCTTTGCTTAGGTCACAAAAAGTCACTTGGGCAAAGCATTTATCTTCAAATACTTGATGGATGTATTTAACAACATTGTCTATGGCATCAATGGTTGACAGGTTTTTCCTAAAGCCATACTGTGATCCACTTATTAATCCTATGTTATCAAAGTAAACAGAAAATTGTTGGTAAATTATGCATTCTAGAACTTTTGAGAAAACTGGGACTATGGATATTGGCCTGTAACTTGAGACAGAATTTTTATCTCCTTTTTTATATGTACTGGAACTACCCTAGACAGTTTAAGCTCATCAGGGAAAAAACCCTCCAGTATACACTTGTTTATACAATATGTTAAGGGGTACACTATACAGTCTATTACTTTCTTAAGCATGTTGCAAGACAGGTCATATATGTCTACACTGTCTGATGATTTTAACAGCTTCACTATTCTTAACACAAAAACCAGGTGAGACCTCAGAAAAATTGAAGGTACTTGTGTTTGTTGATGACCTAGCAATATTTTTTGACAGTAACTGTGATGAGCTGATTTCAGGTTTAATTATAGCACTTCCTACTTCCTCAACTTATTTAATAAAAGTCATTAAATTCCTGGGGAGAGATACTAATTTTGTCACTTCTTTTATCTTTGGCGACACTATTTATTAGAGTCCATGCTGCTTTGCACTTATTGGTGGATTTCTCAATACTTCTGAGATTGTGTGCTTGTTTGGCTTCCACAATTGCTTTTTTGTACTCATTCCTAGATCTAACATAGGCTAGTTTAGCATGGTTGGTTTTCAGATTTTTATAAATATTGTACAACAACATAACTTGATTTTTCATAGTAGACAGCTGTTTTGTATACCATATATTTTGTCTATTTGGAACTTTTGCTTTTAGGACTCTGTCAGTTACTTAGCATTTCTTTATTGGTATGCAGTCATTAAAGTGTCCCAAAAATGCTTTGAGAAACCTATCAAATAGTACCTTTGCTGGCAGATAATTGCTTAGAGTATAATGTGTCTCATCATAACACAGGCCAAACCAATCTCTGTTAGAAAGGGACGTACGAAACCTGTCAATTTTATCATCTGTGACTGGTCTAGTGAGCACAACCTCTGGGACAAGCTTATTTACATAACTCTTATCAAGAGGGAACCTACTTGTATAATTTAAAGATACTGAATCATGATCAGAATATAGAAATACCGTCACAAAACATGATTCTTCTGTTGGTTTAAAATTTACAAAAATATTGTCAAGACATGCATGTTCTCTCGTAGGTTTGTTATTGACTGAATGTAAGTTGCACTGTCTTAGTAGGTTTTGGAGCTCAGTGACAGTATGTTTTTGTGTTGTGACATTGAATTCAGCATTCACATCTCCACCTATCACAATATCATAATGTATCCATCTAGTATCTGTAAGTACATGTAACAGCAGGTCCAGTTTTTCTAAAAATACATTGGTTATACCCTTAGGTGACCTGTACAGGGAAATTACAACTAACTTAAAACTGTCTATTACTATACCAGCATCTTCAAAATTCTGTTCATCACACAGAAAATCTAGATCTAATCTATTGAATGTACTGCTAAGTGACTTTTTAACATATATTGCCATACCACCTCTTAAATGCAATTTTCTGCAGTAGCTACTGGCTAGAATATAATTATCAAATTTAATAAATGTAAGTTCACTCTCACTAGCCCAGTGTTCACTTAAACAAAAGATATCAAACTTACACTCCTGGAAATTGAAATAAGAACACCGTGAATTCATTGTCCCAGGAAGGGGAAACTTTATTGACACATTCCTGGGGTCAGATACATCACATGGTCACACTGACAGAACCACAGGCACATAGACACAGGCAACAGAGCATGCACAATGTCGGCACTAGTACAGTGTATATCCACCTTTCGCAGCAATGCAGGCTGCTATTCTCCCATGGAGACGATCGTAGAGATGCTGGATGTAGTCCTGTGGAACGGCTTGCCAAGCCATCTCCACCTGGCGCCTCAGTTGGACCAGCGTTCGTGCTGGACGTGCAGACCGCGGGAGACGACGCTTCATCCAGTCCCAAACATGCTCAATGGGGGACAGATCCGGATATCTTGCTGGCCAGGGTAGTTGACTTACACCTTCTAGAGCACGTTGGGTGGCACGGGATACATGCGGACGTGCATTGTCCTGTTGGAACAGCAAGTTCCCTTGCCGGTCTAGGAATGGTAGAACGATGGGTTCGATGACGGTTTGGATGTACCGTGCACTATTCAGTGTCCCCTCGACGATCACCAGTGGTGTACGGCCAGTGTAGGAGATCGCTCCCCACACCATGATGCCGGGTGTTGGCCCTGTGTGCCTCGGTCGTATGCAGTCCTGATTGTGGCGCTCACCTGCACGGCGCCAAACACGCATACGACCATCATTGGCACCAAGGCAGAAGCGACTCTCATCGCTGAAGATGACACGTCTCCATTCGTCCCTCCATTCACGCCTGTCACGACACCACTGGAGGCGGGCTGCACGATGTTGGGGCGTGAGCGGAAGACGGCCTAACGGTGTGCGGGACCGTAGCCCAGCTTCATGGAGACGGTTGCGAATGGTCCTCGCCGATACCCCAGGAGCAACAGTGTCCCTAATTTGCTGGGAAGTGGCGGTGCGGTCCCCTACGGCACTGCGTAGGATCCTACGGTCTTGGCGTGCATCCGTGCGTCGCTGCGGTCCGGTCCCAGGTCGACGGGCACGTGCACCTTCCGCCGACCACTGGCGACAACATCGATGTACTGTGGAGACCTCACGCCCCACGTGTTGAGCAATTCGGCGGTACGTCCACCCGGCCTCCCGCATGCCCACTATACGCCCTCGCTCAAAGTCCGTCAACTGCACATACGGTTCACGTCCACGCTGTCGCGGCATGCTACCAGTGTTAAAGACTGTGATGGAGCTCCGTATGCCACGGCAAACTGGCTGACACTGACGGCGGCGGTGCACAAATACTGCGCAGCTAGCGCCATTCGACGGCCAACACCGCAGTTCCTGGTGTGTCCGCTGTGCCGTGCGTGTGATCATTGCTTGTACAGCCCTCTCGCAGTGTCCGGAGCAAGTATGGTGGGTCTGACACACCGGTGTCAATGTGTTCTTTTTTCCATTTCCAGGAGTGTATTTTCTAATCCAAAGTCATTGACAATAAATTCTTTATCCCTTACTCCTTCAATGTTAAGATAACAGATTATGAAATCAAATCTGTCTTTCTTTACAGATGCACTATTTTGCTGAGAGGCTATTAAATCTCTGGCACTATTTATCTTATGGGCTTCTTCCTCTTGCTGCCTTCTACTAAAAAATCATTTAGACGTAATGGAGGTACAGTTTTCCGTTTGCCCGCTACACTTGATACTGCTTCTACTCTTGGAGGTCTCTTCGCGTCTTCTTGTTCATGGCATGATCTAAGTGGCTGGGTTCCCACTGTAGGTAGTTCAAATGTTGCTGCAGAATGGACAGCTGGATCACCTGTTGGTACACTTGTTGCTGAATATGCTGCCACTTTTGCTGTTTCTGTTATCTTAGTTCCTGAATGAGGTGCTCTACCTGTTGTAACTGTAGTTACAGCTTCCTCTCTCCCAGCACATTCTTTTGTAATCAGTGATACCTGATGTGTTACTGCTGCAACTGGAGTACATGGTAGGGAAGATACTTTGCAGGCGTCCTTTACCAGTGGTAGTGGAATAGGATCACTTTTCTTACATCTAGGAGAAACAATATCCACTACCATTTTGATCTTTTGACTGAGCAGCGATTTGCCCCATTTATTTAAATGCATACCATGTGTTGTGAAGTGCTGTCTTTCAAGATCGTCAATACTGAGGAAAAAAGCATTTGAAGTGGTCTTGCAGATATTTTCATACTCCTGTTTGCTTTTTGGATTTCTCTGTCCACACAAAAAGATTCAGTAAGATCATGTCTGTGTGGAATGCCTACAACAATAACTTTTTGATCCTCTGTTGTACGTAGCGCATCTCTTAGCACTCTGTTTGCTACTATTAGTTCATTCTTATATACATCGTTTGCACCGCCCAATATTACAATGCATTCACTTTGTGTCACGTGATTATTGTTTTTATATAGTTTTTCAAAACTTCTTTTAGGCCTGCTCCAGGTTTCACAACACTTGTCACATTGAGATCCTGCTGGAAACGAAGAATTCCTGTAATTACTCTTCCGTGGCTGTCAGCAAGCAAAACTGTAGGCCTACTAAAGTTTTTAGGAGTCACTTTGTTTGCAACATCGAGACAGTTACGTTTTACTGACTTATTGCGCTTTGTAAATTTCCTGTCCGCCGATTCCGATTCGTAGTCTTGGTGTGAGTTGCTTGTTTCAACATTTTTAAGTTCACAATCCGTAATAAGATGTTGAAATCGATTTCTTAACGAAACTTTTAACGCACTGAAAACAAATTTGCGTTTTGCACATTTCTTTGGTTCACTGTACACTTGAAGTTTACCGAGTTCTTTATGTGATGGGTCAGATAGACTTTTAATAATGTTTTCCAACAACAGAGCATGTTCTCTTGTGGCTTTCAGTTCTTTCTGCAGTGATTCGAGTACTATGATTTCACGATTTGCGCGGCACATTTCACTCGCTGCCAGACGTCCGTTACACTTTGTTCCACACGTACACGAGATGTTTTCTTGATTTATTTTCGCGAAGCACTGCGAATGATACCAAATATGCAACACTGAACAAATTCTAATGCCACTTGATTTTGTCGCATAACTTGCACCTTATTGACGCTAAATACTTGCAATTTATGGACCGATTTACTACCACATCTATATGCGTCGCCATCTTAACATAGGGGACTTTGTCAATGTGTTCATAGACACACCAAGGCAAACAATCTATATATGGGCAAATTGTTCAATGAAACTTCTACTGATTCAAATTACATCCTGCACTTGGATCTTAACAATTTATGTGACAATTTCTGCCTATTGGGGGGTTTCAGTGGCTGACTCATGCTGAAATCTATGGACTGGATTTCTCATCTGTGGCAGGTGATTCTGAAGTTAGGTTTGGCCTATCCTAATAATTTGCATAGAAGGACAGCAATTTAGCATTACATACAAAGCATCAAGTTTCACGACATGGTTCCACCCCAAGCTGATGACAATGCTGGGGATAAAATAAGGTATGTTGTACATTACAGAAACCTCTGGAAATGACTCAATTTGCATTTGGAATTGATTACAATCAGCCACATGATTCATTTCGAACCAGAGCCCCTGCTTGAGGAAATATACAGATTTGTACTCCAAACAGGGTGTCATCTGTGTCATGTGTATTCGAAAAAGATTTTTATAAGTTAATGAATAACTTGATTTGTTTGGCAAGAAACTGGAGAGTATTAGGAAACATAATGATATTAAATTATTCAGTTGTTCGGTTGGGAATTGTGTGGTAGGACAGCTGACCACAAAGCCATATTTTAAATGGGCTACCATCATCATGAAGAACTTGTGCCTTTGGATATGCAGATGCTGAAATGCAATTCAAGAAATCTATTTATCTTGGCATGTGTGTATTAAATTTATCAAAATTCCTCATGTACCACTTTCATTATGAGTTTACAAAATTCAATTTAAGTTCCAAAATTGGTTTTCGTTTACTGGGTAAAGGGTTGTGATCCATATAAACTATATGAACTGCTAAGTCTCACTGACACATCAACAATGGATACTGAAATGTGTGAACTGTTAAGTCTCATTCAACATGTCTGGATATAAAGATGATAATCCTTATGGCATTAAGCCAGATGACAATAAGATTAACAGTTTAATGAAAGATAAGCTGAATGAATCACAGATTGTGGAGTGTGTGGGTTGCAATCAAAAATGCACATATACCATGTAAAGTCAGGTGCCATTCTAAGATAGGCAAAGGTGTGCAATGTACAGACAAGTGGATTGAAGTTACCTGACATGCTTGTATCAGGGTGCAGGTGATGCTCCACATGTGGTGCATCAGGTTAATTTTCAGTCTGAAGGCCATATGGTTCATACTGCAGTGCAACCGTAATTTAGTCTGTCTTGCCATAACAATAAGTGAGCCATTCATGATGGTGAACTGAAACCCTACTGTATTTGCAGTATTCACTGGGGTGAGACAGATAGTGGATGCACAGTTTGCATATTATATTTATATATAAATAGTGTGTGTGTGTGTGTGAGTGTAAATTAGCTTATATAAAGTAGCATAGCGTTTGCGCAAATGTTTATTTTATTTTTTTATAAAGCATAGTCTTTGGTGTTTACACACAACATATTTCTCTCTTCCTCTCTAAGTTTTCTTTGCTACTGCTGGCCATATATATGTAAAATTTACTTTTGAGGCACACAATTAGCCATCATCTATTTTTTCATGTAATATGTATTAACTGTTAAGTTTCTCGGACATAGCAGCAACTGAATGCTAAAATGTATGAACAGCTGTTTCATCAACTAGGTTCTTATATAAACTATATGAACTGCTAAGTCTCTCTGACACATTAACAATGGATATCAAAATGTATGAACTGTTAAGTCTCATCACATCTTTTCTAATGGGAAATATATGTAACTAGTGAATCTGGCAAAGCTTCACATTTATTAATATGTGTGGAAACCAAATATGCACCATAATCTCCCCTCTCTTTGTCCATCACCTCCTCCTCCCTCCCACTCCATTGCCTCCTTCACCTGCTCACTGCCCATATCCTCCCTCCGCCCTCTCTATGCCCATTTCTCCCCCCCCCCCCCCCATCTATCTCTTCTTCCTCCCTCGTGAGTCTTGTTTATAGTTATTGCAAATTCAGATTCTATAGTAGTATTCTAATCATAAACCATAAATACAACTTTCTTGTTTTCTGTGAAAACTGACTTTGAGGAAGAAAACAAAGCCACACATTTTCTTTCCTGAAGTTGGTTTTAACAGAAAACATTTACATCGTTGTTTGGTAAAATATACAGTCTATGTCAATTTGAATGTTTATTAGAGTAGCATGTAAAAATTGGAAGTAAATCAGCCCAGAATTTTTTAGAACAACATTACATGTATATTTAAAAAATACATAGCTTATGTCCATCTGAATATTCGTTAGAGTATTGTATAAGCATTTGAAGTAAATTGGTCAAGAACTTTTTGAGACTTTTGTAACGATGTTTCCCCTTTATGTATTAGATATATATTTGCACATTACGTATATTTAAAAAATACAGCATGTGTCTGTCAACATTTTCATCAGAATATTATGTAAAAAATTGAAATAAGTGGATCAATTTTGTACTTAGAAAAACAGTCTAGATCACACAATTGCATTTATTAGTAACTCGTTTCAGTCCAAAAGCAAACCATCTTCAAGCTGTACACCAAAGCTAATGTGTGGAGCTGGATCCATGAAGCAGGAACTGCAAAAGTCTTCAGATGTTGTAACTGCAGTTGAAGAGTGCTTTAACATGTGTGCCAATGACAGTCTGTTTATGGCAATCAATAATGCACTGTAAAAACCATGCAGGTCAACAACACTTGAATGTTTTTAACAGACACAGTGCTCCAACTTTTCTGATGCTAACGTAATTGTAGTACCTCCATATATACTGAAGATGGATACTTTTTTGCTGAAGATATTGATGTCTGAAGAAAGTAGATCATACTCAGGAGTCATCAGACCTATAATATGTTTCAACTTGCTATGTAGATAGTTCCGTTCTGTCTTGGTGAACTGCACCATACTACCTCAAACATTTTCAGCTTGTATAATCTCCTTGCCATCTCTGTACGCTGCTAATTCAACATTAACACATTGCATCCCATTAGATGTCACTGTACATGTAGTGATAAACAGCATTCTGAAACAGGATAAAACTGCTGACTGCTGAGTCTTACTAACATACACACTCTCTCTCTCTCTCTCTCTCTCTCTCTCTCACACACACACACACACACACACACACAAACCTTCTCTGTGGTGGTGCTAGTGGTGACCACTGAAATCGTTTACGGTGATGATGGAACTCGAGCCCAAAACTCACTGTATCCAACTCCATTTTAACTTAGGGCAAGTGGGCTATTTCTGCCATCTTGGATTGGTAAGAGTGGCTGTAGAGGCATTATACTGGCTGTAACAGGTCATGGCTGTGCTTGAATAGGCACAAACACACTACTTTCACTTCTACCAATCACTCCTGTTGTACTCCCTGCAAATTATCGATAAATGTTTGCTTGTGTGATGCAAACACACATGCTTTAAGAATCTTCCATAAGCTGGTGGGATACTCAGATTTTATTCAGATTCATTAGATTATGAAGGACATTTTTAATTATTGACATTTGCCATGCATAATCACTGTACATAATCATGTATGAGCACGAAATAAAAAAAGAAAATACCATGGTGGGATGTAAAAATGTGAAGAGAATAAAAAATATAGAATAACAAAGTTTCTTAGTCACTATTAATGTGGCTGCATTGACCAGCAACAAAGAAAACAACATCATTAACCACAAAGGTAAAATTTTTTAACATTAACTAACACAAACATGCATAATATTACGCTAAAAAATCAAAGAAATAAATGACAAAAAAAGAACTCTTTCAGTGTTTAACAGAGCTTGCAGATTTCAGTTAGACTTAATAGTTAAATAAAAATTGTAAATTATTCTGGTGAGTCCCTTGTGGCACAAAAAAAGGAAGGTAAGCAGAAGGCATAGTTGGCTATCAATGAGCACACAACTGGCAGGTATGTCAATGGTGGGAGTTGGTATTCTCCATGACAGATAGAACTGTCATCAGAGTGCATTAGTATTGTTGATGTCCAGTGTTGTTTCCAGGTCTGGAAAAGATATATAAAAGTCCTGAACAGCATTAGATGCTGAGTGACTACTGTGAAGGACACAGAGATGCTGTATACCTGGGTGAGATAGCATTATCAGCACTTGACAGAATTTGAAATGTGTCTCATTGGGGCCTATATATGGCTGGCTTGCCAAATCTTTCAATATTCAGATCTGTAAGGCATTTGGATGTGACTGTGGCCTGATGTTGGGCTGTATAGAAATGTGAGGGCAAGCATACTTTTTGTGAAATTTCCTGTCAACCATGTCTGACCACAACAATGAGGGAGTGCCATACTGTGCACCAAGTACACTGTAACCCCTTTACATCAGTGCCTGCCATCTGAGAACAGTAATGGACTCTGTGCAATATTCTGTGCCATACCACACCACCTTTGGGAGACTGGCAGATGCTGGACTAGCGACTACTGTCCCGTGCCTAGGCTGCCCTTAACACACAACACAAATAGCTGTGTTTGGAGTGGTGCTGGGATGCACAGACTGCTGATGACTGCCACTGAACAGTGTTCACTGATGAACTGCGTAATATACTATTATATAGTGCCACAAATAACTATGGTGGGTGAGTATGCTGGTGACCTGGAGGGAGATCCCCATTCTCCCAATTTGTGGAGATTGGAGTAACTGTATTACTCCTGATGTAGCGGAACGGTTTGTAGAACCACTGGGTATGACTTTAGATCATGCCTGGTAGTGACTAAGGGAATTCTGATGGCAATATGTTACCTCCTGGATGTTCTGCATCCTCATGAGTTACCTCTCATACAACAGTATCACAGTGCCATTTTTCACATGAACAATGCTTGTTCACATATGACGTGTCTCTAAGAACTATCAGGTTCAAGACCTTGCTCAGTGAGTTCTTCTAAGATAAGGCCAAAACCAATAGATCCAATGTGTTGAACTGGAAAGCCTGACCTTGTCGTGTGAAATTGTAGACAATTCAGTTGTATATGACCTTCCAGGAGCAGTGCTGTTATGAATAACTACTTGTTGACACATTCACCTTGAGTAAAATATAAATTCCTTGATAAACTAAAGCAGTCATCACTATGAAGACTGGTTTGAACATCACAGTGTTTTTACTGGCCATGGTCCTGTTAGAGGTGGTATGCCTTTGATTTCCTCTGACATTTGAACTGACTTACCCGGCCAGTTATATGGAGACCTACAGTTTAATGTGGATTCCAAACAATGATGCATCTCTGCATTTTCCACATCTACAAACGTTGCCATAGGTGAAAGAAGTGATATGTGACAGATAAAATTCCTAGGACTGACTGTATAAATTATGTAACACATGTATAAAAAAAGGTCAAAAAAGCACTTTAAGGTCTTTGCAAGGCCAGAACCAATTAATAAATTTAAAGCAACAATTGTGCACCCAATGATTGATGCTATATCTCCACAATTAAATACGCTTTTTGAAAGAATGAAGGTAGAGATGGTTACAGATGAATATAACTTTTGTTCATACCTACATATACATCTACATCTGTGTGATTACTCTGCTATTCACAATAAAGTGCTTGGCAGAGGGATCAATGAATCACCTTCAAGCTGTCTCTCTACTGTTCCACTCACGAACGGCACACGGGAAAAACAAGCACTTAAATATTTTTATGCAAGCCCTGATTTCTCTTATTTTATTGTGATGATCATTTCTCCCTATGTAAGTGGGTGCCAACTGAATGTTTTTGCAATCAGAGGAGAAAATTAGTGATTGAAATATCGTGAGTAGATCCCGTCGCAACGAAAAACACCTTTGTTTTAATGATTGCCACTCCAATTAATGTATCATGTCTGTGGCACTCTCTCCCCTATTTCGTGATAATAGAAAACAAGCAGCCCTTCTTTGAACTTTTTCAATGTCATCTGTCAGTCCCACCTGATGCGGATCCCACACTGCATGACAATACTCCAGAATAGGGCGGACAAGTGTGGTGTAAGCAGTCTCTCTAGTAGACCTGTTGCCATTCTAAGTGTTCTGACAATGAATCACAGTTTTGGTTTGCTCTACCCACTACATTATCCATGTGATTGTTCCAATTTAAGTTATTTGTAATTGTAATCCCTAAGTATTTGATTGAATTTACAGCCTTCAGATTTGTGTGACTTATCACGTAATTGAAATTTAGCAGATTTCTTTTAGTACTCATGTGAATAACTTCACACTTTTCTTTACTCAGGGTCAATTGCCATTTTTTGCACCATACATATATCTTATCTAAATCATTTTGCAAGTCGTTTTGATCATCTGATGACTTTACAAGACAGTAAATGACAGCATCATCTGCAAACAATCTAAGACGGCTACTCAGATTGTCTCCTATGTCATTAATATAGGCCTATAACACTTCCTTGGGGAACACCAGATATTACTTCTGTTTTACTCGATAACTTTCTGTCCATTACTACGAACTATGACCTTTCTGACAGGAAATCACAAATCCAGTCGCACAACTGAGGCGATACTCCGTAGGCACACAGTTTGATTAGAAGAAGTTTGTGAGGAACGGTGTAGAAAGCCTTCCGGAAACCTAAAAATATGGAATCAATTTGACCTTCCCTGTCGATAGCACTTATTACTTCATGAGTATAAAGAGCTAGTTGTGTTTCACAAGAACGATATTTTCTGAATCCATGCTGACTATATGTCAATAAATCATTTTGTTCCAGGTACTTCATAATGTTCAAATACAGTATATGTTCTAAATCCCTACTGCAAGTCGACGTTAGTGATATAGGCCTGTAATTCAGCAGATTACTCCTACTTCCCTTTTTGCATATTGGTGTGACTTGAGCAATTTCCAAGTCTTTAGGTAAGTATCTTTCTGTAAGCGAGTGGTTGTATATAACTGCTAAATATGGAGCTATTTTATCAGCATACTCTGAGAGGAACCTGATTGGTATACAATCTGGACCAGAGGGCTTGCCTTTATTAAGTGATTTAAGCTGTTTTATTACACCAAGGACGTCTACTTTGATGTTTCTCATCTTGGCAGTTGTTCTTGATTGGAATTCAGGAATATTTACTTCGTCTTCTTTGGTGAAGGAATTTTGGAAAACTGTGTTTAATAACTCTGCTTTAGTGGCACTGTCATTAGTGACTTCACCGTTGTTATCATGCAGTGAAGCTATTGATTGTGTCTTGCTACTAGTGTACCTTATGTATGACCAGAATCTCTTTGGGTTTTTCTGCCAGATTTCGAGACAGAATTTCATCGTGGAAATTATTGAAAGCATCTTGCATTGAAGTACGCGCCATATTTTGAACTTCTGCAAAACTTTACCAATCTTGGGGATTTTGCTTTCTTTTAAATTTGGCATGCTTTTTTCGTTTCTTCTACAACAACGATCTGACCCGTTTTGTGTACTATGGGGGATCAGTACCATCACTTATTAATTTATGTGGTATATATCTCTCAATTGCTGTTGATACTATCTCTTTGAAAACATTCCACAACTTTTCTACACTTACATGATCAGATCAGAAGAGGTGAATACTGTCTCTTACAAAGGCGTTAAGAGCATTTTTATCAGCTCTTTTAAATAGATGAACTTTGCGTTTCTTTTTTATGGTTGTGAGTGTTACTGTATTCAGCTTAGCCTTGTGGTCCCTAATCCTTGTATTTGTCATGATACTCCCTATTTGCCCAGGATTATTTGTTGCTAAGAGGTCAAGTATGCTTTTGTAACCATTTATGCTTTGAGTAGGCTCATGTACTAATTGTTCAAAATAATTTTCTGAGAAAGCATTCAGTACAATTTCGGATGATGTTTTATGCCTGCCACCAGCTTTAAACGTATAATTTTTCCAGCATATCGAGGGTAGATTGAAGTCACCACCAACTATAATTCTATGAGTGGGGTACTTATTTGAAATGAGACTCAGGTTTTTTTTTGAACTGTTCAGCAACTATGCCTTCTGAGTTGGGGGGGTCAGTAAAATGATCCAGTTAATAGTTTAGTGCGATTGTCAGGTATAACCTCTACCCATACTATTTCACATGAACTATCTACTTCAATTTCGCTACAAGGCAAACTACCTCTGACAGCAATAAATACTCTGCCACCAACTGTATTTAATCTATCCTTTCTGAACAGTGTTAGATTGTTTGGAAAAATTTCAGCTAAACTTATTTCTGGCTTTAGCCAGCTCTCTGCACCTACAACTATTTGAGCTGCAGTGCTTTCTATTAGGGTTTGGAGCTCTGGTTCTTTCCCAACACAGCTACGACAATTTACAACTACAATACCAATCGTTTGTACAACTACCTTACTGTGTTTTACCTGCCCACTTTCTGACGGATGCCCCTTTTGTGGTTCCCTGAGACCCTCTAACCTAAAAAACCACCCAGTCCCTTCCACACAGCCCCCACTACCCATGTAGCCGCCTCCTGTGTGTAGTGGACTCCTGACCTATTAAGCGGAACCCGGAAATCCACCACCCGATGGCGCAAGTCAAGGAACCTGCAGGCTACATGGTCACAGAACCACCTGAGCCTCTGATTCAAACCCTCCACTCCGCTCTGCACCAAAGAACCACAGTCGGGTCTATCGATGATGCTGCAGATGGTGAGCTCCGCCTTAATCTCGGAAGCAAGACTGGCAGTCTTTACCGTTTCTGCTAGTCGCGCGAAACCAGACAGAATCTGCTCCGATCCAAAGTGACACACGTCATTGGTTCCGACAGGAGCCACCACCTGCAGTTGACTGCACCCTGTACTCTTCATGCCATCCAGAAGCACCCTTTCCACATCCGTAATGACTCCCCCCGGCATGCACACAGAGTGCACCCTGGCTTCCTTCCCCTTCTTGGCAGCCATGTTCCTAAGGGGCCCCATTACACGCCTAATGTTGAAGCTCCCAACTACCAGCAAACCCACCCTCTGTGAATGCCCAGAACTTGTGGGCTGAGAAGCTTCCTCTGGAACAGGGTGGACAACTGCATCAGGCTCAGAGACATCATCAGCCACAGATAACGCCCGAAACCTGTTTGTCAAATGAACCAGGGATGCCCTATGATCGACCCCACGGAAAGTTTTTCTCTGTCTGCCACACTTTGGAATGATCTTCCACTCGACCACGGGTGAGGGGTCAACCTCAGTGCAGGCAGTACCTGGGGAGGTCACAGCAGTGGGCCAATCGGAGGACACATGGGACGTGCTCAATGTCCCTCGCATTCCCGTGTCCGATGCCCCACAGTGACGCCCCTTGGCAACAGCCACAAGCTGTGTGACAGAAGCAAACGCAGCATGAAGCTGTGAGTTAAGAAAGGTTGCCAGCTCAGCTTGCATCTGTACACAACAATCACAGTTCCTATCCATTATTGCACTCCTCCTGTTTGAAGCTCGTAAAAATATGTAACAAGCGAACGGTGTACTCGCCTTAGTAGTAGCAGGAACTAGTGGTGTGCTCTCTTTGGTGGTCTAACTGATACTGAGCTGTTCTAACCAAACAAAAGCCTGCATGATACGAGAATAGATACAATGGTCGATAGCAACGGTGGTACTGTACACTACACTGTTATTGAAATAAAAGGTTGTGCCTAGTAAGCACTCGGACACGTAAGAAATTACAAAAATAAACTAGTAACTACAGAGATAACTGAAAATGAGTCGCTCCTGTTTGAAGGTCGTAAAAATATGTAAAAAGCGAACGGTGTACTCGCCTTAGTAGTAGCAGGAACTAGCGATGCGCTCTCTCTGACAGTCTAACTGACACAAATACATGTCAACTTCTTAATCTATCAGCTTTGTGATCCAAACACTAAAAGTTATTTCTGTTAATTATTTTGACAGAGTTACATTTGTACTGTACAATTTTATGATGTTCATTAGATACAGTTTATTATAACCATAAATAAACATACATTACAGTAGAGCTGTGTGCACAAGAAAGGGTATTTGTGTGATTACATACACTCCTGGAAATGGAAAAAAGAACACATTGACACCGGTGCGTCAGACCCACCATACTTGCTCCGGACACTGCGAGAGGGCTGTACAAGCAATGATCACACGCACGGCACAGCGGACACACAAGGAACCGCGGTGTTGGCCGTCGAACGGCGCTAGCTGCGCAGCATTTGTGCACCGCCGCAGTCAGTGTCAGCCAGTTTGCCGTGGCATACGGAGCTCCATCACAGTCTTTAACACTGGTAGCATGCCGCGACAGCGTGGACGTGAACCGTATGTGCAGTTGACGGACTTTGAGCGAGGGCGTATAGTGGGCATGCGGGAGGCCGGGTGGACGTACCGCCGAATTGCTCAACACGTGGGGCGTGAGGTCTCCACAGTACATCGATGTTGTCGCCAGTGGTCGGCGGAAGGTGCACGTGCCCGTCGACCTGGGACCGGACCGCAGCGACGCACGGATGCACGCCAAGACCGTAGGATCCTACGCAGTGCCGTAGGGGACCGCACCGCCACTTCCCAGCAAATTAGGGACACTGTTGCTCCTGGGGTATCGGCGAGGACCATTCGCAACCGTCTCCATGAAGCTGGGCTACGGTCCCGCACACCGTTAGGCCGTCTTCCGCTCACGCCCCAACATCGTGCAGCCCGCCTCCAGTGGTGTCGCGACAGGCGTGAATGGAGGGACGAATGGAGACGTGTCGTCTTCAGCGATGAGAGTCGCTTCTGCCTTGGTGCCAATGATGGTCGTATGCGTGTTTGGCGCCGTGCAGGTGAGCGCCACAATCAGGACTGCATACGACCGAGGCACACAGGGCCAACACCCGGCATCATGGTGTGGGGAGCGATCTCCTACACTGGCCGTACACCACTGGTGATCGTCGAGGGGACACTGAATAGTGCACGGTACATCCAAACCGTCATCGAACCCATCGTTCTACCATTCCTAGACCGGCAAGGGAACTTGCTGTTCCAACAGGACAATGCACGTCCGCATGTATCCCGTGCCACTCAACGTGCTCTAGAAGGTGTAAGTCAACTACCCTGGCCAGCAAGATCTCCGGATCTGTCCCCCATTGAGCATGTTTGGGACTGGATGAAGCGTCGTCTCACGCGGTCTGCACGTCCAGCACGAACGCTGGTCCAACTGAGGCGCCAGGTGGAAATGGCATGGCAAGCCGTTCCACAGGACTACATCCAGCATCTCTACGATCGTCTCCGTGGGAGAATAGCAGCCTGCATTGCTGCGAAAGGTGGATATACACTGTACTAGTGCCGACATTGTGCATGCTCTGTTGCCTGTGTATATGTGCCTGTGGTTCTGTCAGTGTGATCATGTGATGTATCTGACCCCAGGAATGTGTCAATAAAGTTTCCCCTTCCTGGGACAATGAATTCACGGTGTTCTTATTTCAATTTCCAGGAGGGTATTTATGACTGAAGGCACTGTTTTTCTTTTCCTGTTTACAGATTGCAAAATTACATAAAAGGGATGAATAACTGTATTGAGTTTGCTCATTAAGTAGTAAATACGAGGATGCACACATCCGTTTTTTAAATTTCTAATGTTGCTAACCATGTGAGCTTTGCACTCCTTCCCTCTATGTATAAGGCTTCTACATCTGACTGCATATTTGTGGTTCTGGTTTAAGCAATGTTCAGCAAAGGATGGATCTGGCTTCTCTAATCTGCAGCTTCTATGGTGTCACAATTAATACATTTATACAAAAGAACAGCTGATTTATTACAGTCAACCAGATGGTCTGGCAGCGTGTTCACCCTTATACCCATTCGTAGCGGAATTTTATTTTATTTTATTTATTTATCCATCCATAGACAATAAATATTGTATGGATGTTTACGAAAAGTACATGTAAATTTATGGGAAATAATCTGTGCAAAAGGAACATACAAAATTTTACATTAAGTAATACAAATAATAATACATACAAAATTGTACAAAAAAAATGTTCAAAGAATAATACTTGGTCATACAAGGGACAGTAATACAACTTTTTATACATGTATACTACCAGTATTGTAATTGCATAGTCTGTTTGCCCTAAGGCTTTACTTTTGTCTTCCCTACACAGGAAGCCCTTATATTCACTACAATAATTCAGTGAAGATTTTGCCACACTCAGCAGCTGTACATCAGATATACACAATTAACAGAAACTTCAGGGGATGAAAGACAGTGTTTTCAGTTTTAATTCAATTCAATTTATTATCATCCATTTTATCATATACATGATATAGGAATTGTCATATAGAAAGAGAGAGAGAGAGAAAGAGACAGCATGATTTATATTTTCAACAGTTAAGGGAAATAACATTTTCTTATTGACACTTTACATACTTTGTCTTCTTTTTACATGCAAGATGAAAAAATACAAGGTTTATACAAAAGAAATCCATTAAGAGAAATAACATTTTCTTAATCACACTTTAATATTTTCTTAGTTACACTTTACATATTTTGTCTTCTCTTTACATGCAAGTTGGAAAAAACGAAGGTTTATGCAGAAAAAAATCAAAAGATGAGCACTATCTGTTTAGATAGCAAGGAAATTCATCAACATTATAGAAAATTTGACCTAATAGTAACCTCTTTAATTCTTTTTTAAATATACAAGTTTTGTATGCTTGTTATTTCTTTTGGTAAGGCATTGAAGATTATTTTGGGTAGATATGTCACACTATTTTGGTACAGGGATTTTGAATGTATGTTTCTATGGAAATCATGCCTGTTTCTGGTTTGATAACCATGTACTTCACTGTTTAGAGAAGAGAATTCTTGATCTGACTTCAGGAAACATACTGATTCATAGATGAATAAACTAGGGAGGGTCAAAGTTTTCAACTCCTTAAAGAATCCTCTACATGGCTCTCTGTAGACAACACCCTTCGGAATACGAATAGCTCTCTTTTGTAGCTTAAAACAGCTTTTTGTGAAACCTGCATTCCCCCAAAATATAATACCATATCTTAGATTACTGTGTATGTAAGAGTAGTAGGCACACAGTACTGTTTCAAAATTGCAGTTTTCTTTAAGTTTTCTTAATATATAACAGTATTTACTAAGTTTTTTATTCAATAGTTCAACACGTTTTTCCCACCTCAAGTTATTGTCCAGTCATACACCTAAAATATTGTAAATGAAGTTTGTTCTATCAGACATTTCCCAATCTCTACTCTTATGTTATTTTTTATGTTGTTCCTTATGTGCCTAAAATCATCCAAGAGGTTTCTTGTCATTTATAATTAAGTAATTGTCCTTGAACCATTCAGCTACCTTATTCATTGTTGAAGTTATTTTTTCTTATATATCAGCTTCACTAACTCCGTTGATAAAAAGGCTCCTATCGTCTGCAAAAAGTACTGATTCTGCTCTTGTAAGATGTTTAGGAAAATCATTAATAAAAACTAAGAAGAGCAGAGGGCGTAGATAAGAACCCTGGGGTACACCACAGATGACTTTCAGATATGTTGAGTAATATTTCATGCCATTATGTATTATTTCAACACTTTGATATCTGTTGCACAGATATGATTGAAACCACTTGTATGCTTTTCTGCGTACTCCATAGCAATACAGTTTCTCTAGCAAAATATCATGGCTGATGAGGTCAAGTGCCTTGGATACATCTAAAAATATTCCACAGTTTGAGCCCTCATTATCCATTGCAGTTAATACCTGGTCCAAGAAGAATTCTGTAGACCTGTTTTTCCTGAACCCATTCTGTGCATTGTTTAGAATTTTGTTTAGGAAACTCAACAGTCCCTCATACATAATCCTCTCAATTACTTTAGCAAAACCTGACAGTTGTGACAATGGTCTATAATTTTGCATGGTATATGTTATAACCTTTAATCACTAATAAATTGCGTGGATATACAAAAGTAGAAACAATAGCGGGGTACATGCTATTAACTCCGTATCTGTCATTCGTCTGCCGTGCCGTGACATGCGACCGGCGCCGTTCATAGCCAGGTGGCGCTCCCGCGCTCGGCCGAGCTGCGGAGCGCCTCTATCGCCGTGTTCCCGTACTGACGTAGCGGCACTTTTAAATCTCGTGGCACTGTCACAACACTTTTCCCCCCTTGAAAAAAAAACACTCACTTCCTTGGAGACACGGACAGTGCGGAGACATCCATGGCTTCTTGGGAGGCCCCGAGAAGCTCCCGCGGAGAAACACGAGAGTATGATCGAAAATGTCCAGGACGGAAGCTTGCGCGTGGAACGTGCCTCCTGGACGAGATGATGGGTGAAAACTCCGGAGCAGCATCCATAGGTGTCGTGGACCTGAGGGTGTGCTCCAGCGAGATGGGTCCCGGAGAAGGCGGCGTCGCGACTGGGGCCGGTTCCGGCGTACTCGGAAGCGGTAGCGACGTCGGCTGCAGCAACACGCCCGGAAGATCGGCAGCAGCGACAGGACTGGCTTCTCGGGCTGGTGGAGACGAAAGAAGGGGCGGTGGCACCGGCGTGGCCACCACTCGTGGGCGCATCTGGTCGTAATGGCGAACAACCATGCCGTCGTCCGTACGTATTGCAAAAAGCCGGCGGCCGCGAAGAGCCTGGACCACCCCTGGAATCCATTTAGGGCGAGATCCATACCCTCGTGCCCACACGTCGGCGCCCACCGAGTATTTTCCCGCACTAGGGGACACAGTACAAGGCCTGACATGGTGAAGCAGGTGCAGTAGAGTGCGCGGTTGGCGGCCATGCAAGAGTTCAAAATGGCTCTGAGCACTATGGGACTTAACATCTATGGTCATCAGTCCCCTAGAACTTAGAACTACTTAAACCTAACTAACCTAAGGACATCACACAACACCCAGCCATCACGAGGCAGAGAAAATCCCTGACCCCGCCGGGAATCGAACCCGGGAACCCGGGCGTGGGAAGCGAGAACGCTACCGCACGACCACGAGATGCGGGCTGCAAGAGTTCAGCAGGGCTGCGATCACCCAGAGGCGTGAAGCGATAAGAACTCAGAAATTGCAACAGAGCGTCATCTGTGGAAAAATCACTAAGGAATTTTTTCATTTGGCTTTTGAAAGTGCGGACAAGGCGCTCGACCTCCCGATTCGATTGCGGATGGAAGGGCGGTGCTGTAACATGATGAATCCCTTGTCCAGTACAAAAATCACGGAAGGCCTGCGAAGAGAACTGAGGGCCATTGTCCGTGACAATCGTGGATGGAAGACCTTCTAGCGCAAAGATTTTGGACAAAGCCAGCGTCGTCGCCGCAGTGGTGGGCGACGGACATCGAACAACAAACGGAAACTTCGAGAAGGCGTCAATCAACAGGAGCCAATAAGTGCCGAGGAAGGGGCCGGCAAAGTCAGCGTGCACCCGTTCCCACGGCTGCGCCGGATCAGGCCACGGAGAGGGCATAGTACGAGGTGCAGCCAGTTGTTGAGCACACTGACCACACGCAGCGACCATGTGGGCGATGTCCGAATCAATACCGGGCCAATAAACGTGCTTGCGGGCCAGGGACTTAGTCCGAGAAATCCCCCAATGGGCTTCATGCAATAGTTTGAGAACAGCTTTGCGAAGAGAGGCTGGCACCACGACCCGTGGAGATGCGCCATCCGTGGCCAGAAGAACGACACCCTCACGAACAGACAGACGAAGGCGCAAGGCATGGTAGTTGCGAAGGGGATCCGATGCCCGGCCCTTGGTCCTGTCCGGCCAACCCCGTTGAACAAAACCGATCACCTGACGCAGGACCGGGTCCCGCGCAGTAGCCGACGCGACCTGCGAACCTGTAAGTGGAAAACCCTCGACAGCACGACGTTCTTCCTCATCAATGTGGAAACAGAGTAGTTCATCTCGATCGAAAACCAGGTCGGGGCCCATCGGCAAACGCGACAACGCGTCAGCGTTGGCGTGCTGGGCCGTGGGGCGATAGTGAATCTCATAGTGAAAACGAGACAAGTATAAGGCCCAATGTTGCAGGCGGTGAGCTGCCTTATCTGGAAGCGACGCCGAGGGGCTGAACAGAGAGACCAGCGGCTTGTGGTCGGTGATGAGGTGAAACTTAGAACCATACAAAAAAACGCTGAACTTTTTTAGAGCATAAATGATAGCGAGCGCCTCCTTTTCGATTTGAGAGTAACGCCGTTAGGCATCGTTGAGGGTCTTGGAAGCGTAGGGGCGAGAACAGCCCCTAGGCCATACTGTGACGCGTCAGTCGCCAGAACCAAGTGCTGACCCGGACGGAATGTGGCAAGACAAGGCGCCGACTGTAAATGAGCCTTCAGGCGGACAAAACCCTGCTCACAGTCGTCGGACCAACAGAAAGGAACGTTTTTGCGTAACAGCTGATGCAGAGGATGAGCCACCGCCGCCGCGGAGGGAATGAATTTGTGGTAATAAGCAATCTTGCCTAGAAACGCCTGAAGTTCTTTGACCGTAGACGGCCGGGGTAGAGCGGTAATGGCCGCAACGTGCTGCCGTAGAGGACGTATACCCTCACGGGACAAGTGGAAACCAAGATAAACAATGGAGGGTTGGAAGAACTGTGACTTGTCCAGATTGCACTTCAACCCAGCCGAATGCAGAACCCGAAACAGTGAACGCAAATTGCGAAGGTGCTCCTCAGTGGAGGCCCCCGTGACAACAATGTCATCCAGGTAGTTGATGCAGCCGGGAACGGAAGCCGTGAGCTGTTCCAAAAACCGCTGAAAAATGGCCGGCGCGCTAGCGATGCCAAACGGTAACCGCTGGTACAGATACAACCTACAAGGAGTGTTGATGACGAGAAATTCCTTGGAAGACGCATCCAACGGCAACTGATGGTACGCCTCCGATAAGTCAAGTTTGGAAAAGAACTGGCCCCCAGCGAGCTTGGTAAATAACTCCTCAGGACGGGGAAGAGGATAAGTGTCAATGAAGCTCTGAGCGTTGACAGTGGCTTTAAAATCACCACACAATCGCAGACTCCCGTTTGGTTTAGAAACCACCACGATTGGCGATGCCCATTCGCTGGAGGTAACAGGAAGGAGAATCCCTGAAGCTGTTAACCTGTCTATCTCAGCCGCGACAGGCGCACGCAACGCCATCGGAATAGGGCGTGCCCGGAAAAACTTAGGGCGAGCTGTAGGTTTAAGAGTAATGTGGGCTTCAAAATCCTTGGCACGACCCAGACCAGCAGAGAACACGGACGAGAATTCAGAACACAATCCATCCAGCTGTTGATACGGAATATCCTCAGATATGAGGTGCACATCATCATCAATGGAGAACCCGAACAACTGGAAAGCATCATAACCGAACAGGTTTTCCGTGCCCGCATGATCCACCACATAGAACGTGAGGGGCCTAACAACAGACTTGTAGGCAGTGGAAGCATCAAACTGGCCAACGATAGGAATTTTCTGCTTATTATAAGTTCGCAGATTTCGCGTAACGGGAGACAAGGGAGGGGAGCCAAACTCCAAATACGTGCGAGAATTAATGAGAGTTACTGCAGAGCCAATGTCCACTTGCATGCGAATGTCTTTATCCAGAACACGAACAGTAACAAACAACTTATTTGTTTGAGAAAGCACGCAGTTAACATCCATGTCCGATGCCTCGTCCTCGTCGACAGGAACTTTAGGGGACTGACACACAGAAGCAATGTGGCCTTTTTTCCTACATGAATTACACGTGGCCCAACGTTTTGGACACGCGGCCCTGTCATGCTGTACGAAACAACGTGGACAAGAAGGAAGTGCGGAACGAACCTGCTTCTGTGGTTGCTGTTTTCGCTGCGAGCGTGGTGGCCCAACGCAACGTTGTGGACGCGAGTGAACCGCCGCCACATCGTCGTTCCCCTGTGAAACAGGCAAATTGTCCGCGTCGAAAGTGGTCTGTACAGCGCCCACATCACACCACGCGTCTATTTGCGCACCAGCAGCGTGAGACACTTCAAAAGATTGAGCGATGCTGAGAACTTCCGACAACGACGGGTTTGGCAGTTGTAAGGCACGTTGCCGAACTTCTTTATCAGGAGCAAGCCGTAGAATAGCATCCCTAACCATTGAATCAGCATAAGACTCATGATGAGTGTCCGTGACAAACTGACATTTCCTACTCAGACCGTGTAGTTCCGCCGCCCAAGCCCGGTAAGATTGATGGGGCTGTTTACGACACCGGTAGAACGCCACGCGGGCGGCAACGACGTGGGTGTTTTTCCGGTAATAGTTAGACAATAATTCACACATTTATTGGAAGGACAGAGAGGCAGGTTCCCGCAGAGGGGATAACTGAGATAGCATCTGATAGATCCGTGGGGAAATCCAAGATAGAAATAACGACTTACACATAGGAGCGTCGACAACGCCGAAAGCCAAGAAGTGTTGCCGCAAACGCTTCTCATAATCCTCCCAGTCTTCAGCGGCCTCGTCGTAAGGAGGGAACGGAGGCGGAGAAGAGGAAGACAGACGATGAGTAAGTGACGTCGACAACGCCTGAATAGCAGCCGTCAGCTGTGTTTGTTGTTCAATGAGCGCTGGCAGAAGCTGTTCCATGTCTGCCCCGACACGAAAACCGAAGTCCAAAACGCAGGAAAAAAAATATCTGACCTCGTCGCCAAAAAGTGTTATAACCTTTAATCACTAATAAATTGCGTGGATATACAAAAGTAGAAACAATAGCGGGGTACATGCTATTAACTCCGTATCTGTCATTCGACTGCCGTGCCGTGACATGCGGCCGGCGCCGTTCATAGCCAGGTGGCGCTCCCGCGCTCGGCCGAGCTGCGGAGCGCCTCTATCGCCGTGTTCCCGTACTGCCGTAGCGGCACTTTTAAATCTCGTGGCACTGTCACAACAGTATATGGACAGTCTTTTTTATAAAGTGGCTTTATTATTGACTTTTTAAGTGCAGGAGGGAATCACCAGTTTTAAATTATGTATTAATAATATCAACTAGTTCAGTTATTATTTCGTTTACACTATGTTTTATGACCTTATCAGGAACAGCATCACATCCACAGGACATCTTATTTTGCCACTTATTAATTGCATTTCTTGCTTCTGAATGCGTAACTGGCTACAAAAAACATTGTCTTTTCATTTGCTGGAACTTTTGATTTACTACCTTTTGAGTTCCCCAGGTTCTTGATAAGATTTTGAGCACTGTTAATGTAGTAGTCATTGAACATATTGGCAACACATTGAGGGTCTTCAACAACTTTTCCTCCCTTTTTTATGATAAGATTATTGTTTGTCACTTTGGATTTGCCAGTGTTATGGTTTATGACCTTCCAAACTGATTTTGTTTTATTGCTGCCTTTTTCAATAATTTAGAACATTGTTCAGTTTTTTTTGCTGCATGAATCCCTTTTCTGTAAACTTTTCTGTAGCATCTAAGATATGGCTTTAATGTGCATTACGCTTTGAATAACCCAGATTTCTAAGAGTACGTGCAGATTTCTTAATTCCCGCAGTTAACCATGAATTAGATTTGAGAGAGATTTTTACTTTTTTGAGGGGGAAAACGACATCAAAGCAGTATTTATAATCAGAGAAAAATGACTCATAATTAGAGTCTACAGTTTTGTTTGGGTCTCTGTCCCATTCAACACCATGCAACATCGTATGAAAATTCCAAAGGCTACTTTCATTAATTTATCTTGTTTCTATACAGTTTCCACTGCCTTGTTTTTTCCTAACCATATTTTTTAAGTAAGAGCTTGATTGCCATGTGGTCAAAGAAGCCAGTATCAGCTACTTCAACCTCATAACTATAAGTCTCTTTGTTAATAAACACCTGAACAATTGTTGTCTCACACCCATCTCCATACCTGGAGATATAGTTACTGTGGCTTCTAAATTATATGAGGAGAAGAGATTTAGCAATTTATCCTTGTGTGCATTATTATTACTTCTAAAATTAACATTGAAATCACCTAGTACAACTGTTGATTTTTACCTAAGTCTTAATTCATTCATTAGATCCTCAAGATTTTTCTAAAAATAAAGGAATGTTCCCAGAAGGTGACATATATATACAGACAATTACCAAAGCACGGTCAGTCACTTCACAGACACAGTATTCAAATTCTTTTTCTATACTCTTTACATTGTTTAACTTTACTTCTTTAGAATTAAGACTGTCTAACATAAATAAAAACACCTCCACATCTATACTTTTCTCTGCAAATACTGCTTATGATTTTAAATATGGGAAGGGCTGCTGTACATATTTGAGAGTTTTGTAACCAGTGTTTGCCGACACATACAACAGATATTTGGTTAAAACTGTCACTTAAAAAGACTTCGTGTTCACCCAACTTATTACATAAACCTTGTACATTCTGATATAGGACTGAAAACTGATTATGAGATGCAAAATTAAATAAATTATTATTTATCTTAATGCTCTTTCTTGAGGCTCTTTGACACTAAAAAATCCTTGAGGTGATTTGGCTGCCTCACACTACTCGTAATTTGTAGCCCAGAAATTATTGCTGCTGCTGCTGTTGGTTCTGGTGAAGTGGTTACTGAAGCTGGTTGTGGTGTTGGCTGGACTTCTGGTATTGTTGCTAAGACTGTTTGTAGGAGTTCCTGGAGTACTCATTGCTGATACTGTTGGTGGTGCTGCAGATGAAGCTGATTGTGATGTTTGTTGGGCTTCTGCTGTTTGTCAGCTGTTACTGGACTAATTGGTAGCCCAGAAATTATTGCTGCTGTTGCTGGTGCTGCAGCTGGTTCTGATGAAGGGGGTACTGAAGCTGGTTGCAGTGTTGGTTGGGCTTCTGCTGTTGTTGCTAAGACTGTTGTGGTGGTTCCAGGATTACACATTGCTGACACTGTTGGTGGTGCTGTAGATGAAGCTGGTTTTAGTGTTGGTTGGGCTTCTGCTTTTTGTGCTGCTACAGGACTGGGTACTGCTGCTGACGTTGGAGTACCCACTGTAGCAATGGTCTCTTATTTCTTCTTTTGTCTAGCAATTGTACAAATTTTATGTCCAAGGGGTGACTTTCCACTTGCATGCAAATGCAAACCATGTTTCGTAAAGTCTTCTCTCTGAAAGAAATCAACAAATAAGAAATATTGGTTTAATATAAACATTATCAGAATTATTTATTGGCCTAAATAGTCATTTACGGAGTAAAAACAGTTCAAATAGAAATTCTTTAAAGTCATCGTTAAACCTTTTCTCATCTTCTAACTTTCTGATGTTGGTAGGCAGTATGTTGCAGACTTTTGTACCAATATGGTTCATATGCCTTTGTGTGTGTGTTCTTTTTGTTTGCTGAGTATGGAGTGCTGAGCTATTTTGAGTATTGTAGTTATGCAAGTCGGCATTTGTCTGAAAATCTGCAAAGTCGGCCCTTATATATATAAACAAAGATGATGTGACTTACCAAATGAAAGTGCTGGCAGGTCGACAGACACACAAACAAACACAAACATACACACAAAATTCAAGCTTTCGCAACAAACTGTTGCCTCATCAGGAAAGAGGGAAGGAGAGGGAAAGACGAAAGGATGTGGGTTTTTAAGGGAGAGGGTAAGGAGTCATTCCAATCCCAGGAGCGGAAAGCCTTACCTTAGGTGGAGAAAAGGACAGGTATACAATCGCACACACACACATATATATATAATTGAGCGAAACATTCCACGTGGGAAAAATATATCTAAAAACACAGATGAGGTGACTTACCGAACGAAAGTGCTGGCAGGTCGATAGACACACAAACAAACACAAACATACACACAAAATTCAAGCTTTCGCAACAAACTGTTGCCTCATCAGGAAAGAGGGAAGGAGGGGGAAAGACGAAATGATGTGGGTTTTAAGGGAGAGGGTAAGGAGTCATTGCAATCCCAGGAGCAGAAAGACTTACCTTAGGGGAAAAAAGGACAGGTATGCAATCGCACACACACACATATCCATCCGCACATACACAGACACAAGCAGACATTTTTCAGTGCCTGCTTGTGTCTGTGTATGTGCGGTAGGATATGTGTGTGTGTGCGAGTGTATACCTGTCCTTTTTTCCTTTTTTCCCCCTAAGGTAAGTCTTTCCGCTCCTGGGATTGGAATGACTCCTTACTCTCTCCCTTAAAACCCACATCCTTTCGTCTTTCCCTCTCCTTCCCTCTTTCCTGATGTGGCTACAGTCTGTGTTTATATATATATATATATATATATATATATATATATATATATATATATATATATATATATATATATATATAAAAACAAAGATGATGTGACTTACCAAACAAAAGTGCTGGCAGGTCGATAGACACACAAACAAACACAAACATACACACAAAATTCAAACTTTCGCAACCAACGGTTGCTTCGTCAGGAAAGATGGAAGGAGAGGGGAAGATGAAAGATTGTGGGTTTTAAGGGAGAGGGTATGGAGTCATTGCAATCCCGGGAGCGGAAAGACTTACCTTAGGGGGAAAAAGGACATGTATACACTCGCACACACACACATATCCATCCGCACATACACAGACACAAGCAGACATTTGTAAAGGCAAAGAGTTTGGGCAGAGATGTCAGTCGAGGCGGAAGTACAGAGGCAAAGATGTCGTTGAAAGACAGGTGAGGTATGAGCGGCGGCAAATTGAAATTAGCGGAGATTGAGGCCTGGCAGATAATGAGAAGAGAGGATATACTGAAGGGCAAGTTCCCATCTCTGGAGTTCTGACAGGTTGGTGTTAGTGGGAAGTATCCAGATAACCCGGACGGTGTAACACTGTGCCAAGATGTACTGGCCGTGCACCAAGGCATGTTTAGCCACAGGGTGATCCTCATTACCAACAAACACTGTCTGCCTGTGTCCATTCATGCGAATGGACAGTTTGTTGCTGGTCATTCCCACATAGAAAGCTTCACAGTGTAGGAAGGTCAGTTGGTAAATCACGTGGATGCTTTCACACGTGGCTCTGCCTGTGATCTTGTACACCTTCCGGGTTACAGGACAGGAGTAGGTGGTGGTGGGAGGGTGCATGGGACAGTTTTTACACTGGGGGCGGTTACTAGGGTAGGAGCCAGAGGGTAGGGAAGGTGATTTGGGGATTTCATAGGGATGAACTAAGAGGTTACGAAGGTTAGGTGGACGGCGGAAAGACACTCTTGGTGGAGTGGGGAGGATTTCATGGAGGATGGATCTCATTTCAGGGCAGGATTTGAGGAAGTTGTATCCCTGCTGGAGAGCCACATTCAGAGCCTGATCCAGTCCCGGAAAGTATCCTGTCACAAGTGGGGCACTTTTGGGGTTCTTCTGTGGGAGGTTCTGTGTTTGAGGAGATGAGGAAGTGGCTCTGGTTATTTGCTTCTGTACCAGGTCATGAGGGTAGTTGTGGGATGCTCCTACCCTAGTAACTGCCCCCGGTGTAAAACCTTGTCCCATGCACCCTCCCACCACCACCTACTCCAGTCCTGTAACCCAGAAGGTGTACAAGATCACAGGCAGAGCCACGTGTGAAAGCATCCACATGATTTACCAACTGGCCTGCCTACACTGTGAAGCTTTCAATGTGGGAATGACCAGCAACAAACTGTCCAATTGCATGAATGGACACCCATATCCAACCACACATACACAGACACAAGCAGACATGTGTGGTTGGATATGGGTGTGTGTGCGAGTGTATACCTGTCCTTTTTTCCCCCTAAGGTAACTCTTTCCGCTCCCGGGATTGGAATGACTCCTTACCCTCTCCCTTAAGACCCACATCCTTTCGTCTTTCCCTCTTTCCCGATGAAGCAACAGTTGGTTGCGAAAGCTAGAATTTTGTGTGTATGATTGTGTTTGTTTGTGTGTCTATCGACCTGCCAGCGTTTTCGTATGGTAAGTCACATCATCTTTGTTTTTAGATATATATATATATATATTTGGATAGCTCTCTTCTGTAACAGATAGGTTTGTTTTAGATGGCAAGTGGGGGAAACCCAAAATATTATTCTGTCTCTTGCAAAAGACTGAAAATAGCCAAAATATGCTTTCCTGGTACCCTCTGCAGTACAGACTTTTGCAATAATTCTAAGAGCAAAACAGGCTGAGTTAAGTTTCTGCACAAGTTTCATTACATGGTCATTAAAATTAAGATTTTCATCCCCAGCAACTTTATTGATGCCATTCTATCTATGGCCTTGTCAGCCAACAACAGATCATTTTGACATATTTTCCAAAACTGCATATAATTTCTCTTATTTGCATTGAATGTCAACTGGTTTGCATTGAACCAAGTGTGGACATTCTTTATTACTTGATCAGTGGTTGTTTGCAGCATCTGATTTGGTGCACCTATTATGACATTAGTGTCATCTGCAAATAGTATGGACTTTGCTGCTCCGTCTGGGGTGCGGAAGTAGACAAGGAACGATAAGGGACCTAGAGTACTGTCTTACGAAACTCCTATTTCCACTTCTTTTTTTTTTTTGCATCTGATACTAAATTAATTTTGTGGTTGGAGTAATCTGACATCAGTCCTACAATCTGTGTTCCGTTTTGTAGGTATGATTCAAACCACTTTTTCCCTGTCCCATGAAAACCTAATACTTCCAGCTTTTGCAAAAGAATGCCATGATTGACAGTGTCAAATGCTTTGGAGAGATCTAAATTTATTCCTGCTATGCTTTTGTCTTTTTCTAGATTTTTGATTGTTTATTCATGGTGTTTTTGTATTTTTACCTGCCTTGAAGCCATGCTGATTTCTATTTAGTAACTTATGGTCATTTAGATATTTGTTGATTCTGTGATTCAATAATTATTCTATTATTTTGGAAAATACTGGAAGAAGGGATACTGGCCGATAGTTTTTTTACCTTATGCTTGTCACCATTTTTGAATAATGGTTTCGCTTTTGACATTTTCATCCTTTCCAGAAACACTCCTTCACTAAATGATAAGCTGGCTATGTATGCCAAGGGTCTTGCAGTTTGTGCAGCTGTCATTGTTATGATATAAAGAGGCACCTCATTTAATCCTGCTGACATTTTAGGTTTCAAGCTTTTTATTACTCTGAACACTTCATGTTCATCTGTTGGATCTATCCTCATGCTATAAGCAGCTTTTGGAAATTCAGGTTTTTCTTGGTTTGTAAATTTTGAGCTTAATGAAGTTGTTGCATTTATTAAATAATTGTTGATGTAATTTGGCAAATCTTGGTTTTTAATATTGACATTTTCTGTGTTTTTGAGAATGATATCCTGGTCTTCACATCTCTTTCCTGTTTCAGTCTCCACAATACCCCATATGGCTTTTAATTTGCTTTCAGACTGTCTTATTAAGTTGTCATTACTGATAAATTTTGTCTTGGCAATTTCATTTCATTTTATTATCCTCCTGTAAATCATTTACATGATGTAGGAATTGTCACAACAAAGTTATCATACAAGTACAAGTACTACAAACATAATAATGGAATATCACTTTCAAGGCATTTCTAAAAGTACAATTTAGACATATAAATTAAAATTTTTGGCAATAAATTTACACACAAAGTACTCACCTATGTCTTAGAAACTTTTGCTTAAAAGGTAATTTTTAAGTTCAGTCTTAAATTTTACTTCATCTATTATTTCCTTTATATACACTGGCAGACCACTGTAAAGTTTTATTCCAAAATAACTTACATGCTTTTGGGTTTGTGTTGTCCTTACCCTTTCTACATACAAATTATTATGACTTCTAGTATTATAATTGTGGCGACCCTCTTGTAATTCGTAACATATTCTATGAGCTGTGGATCTGTAGATGTCTTCAATTTTGAATTTAGTCTCTTCAAACTTCCACAAGAAGTTTTGATGCCAGCTCTGATCCAACAACTTGGCTTCGTGTTGTGATGTGAAGTGATTCTTGACAGCTTCTTTGGAAAGCACATTTCGAAATGTCCCACGGAAATTGAAGAAAAAGTATTATATGCATCATTTGTATTTGTTAGGGACAGCACTTGTACCCAGGACTCACTAGTTAGGATATTTGTGAGTTCTACACAGCTTTCAGTGGAAAATTTTCTTTTATATGTGAAATACACTTTTTTTTCTTGCAGTGGCACTGGAGGAATTTTGTGGACAAGAGCATTATGGTCTGATAATCCCAAATCAGTATTTGTTACTTCTACTTCTGTGGATCGCACAATTGAAAATAAATTATCTATAAGACTGTTTGTATTATATGTTATTCTTGTGGGTCTGTGTATGTGTGGAAACAGGTTGAAAGTACATAATAGATTTAGTAATTGATTTTTTAGCCTACTTTCATCCATTAGATTTCTGTTGAAATCCCCACAGACAATTATAGTGGCTCTTCCAGTAAAAATAATGTTAAGCTGTGTTTTTTAATTGATTAATGAATATGTCTGTATCTCCAGCAGGTGGTCTGTATATTGCTAAGACCATGACTATAAATTTTCCCTGTCTTTCACATAATTGTATAGCTGCTGCTGCAAAATGATTTTTCACACTCAATGATTCAGCTTCACATCTTTTTTTTGTGCCTGTTACTTGCTTTAGTAAAGATGCATACACCTCCATTTTTAGAATTTTTTCTACAATACTGATTTGCCAACTTGTATAGATAAATATTAATGATACTTAGTTCAAAACTTCTGCACCAACGCTCCATGTTGCACATGCACTCAATGTTTGCACCATTCATTACTATCTCAAGTTCTAGTAATCAGTGTGATGAATTCAGGGGCTGGCCAGGGCGGAGGGGGGGGGGGGGGGGGTAGTCCCCCCAGAAATTGGAAATCCCCCACAAGAAATTCATATCTATAGTTGTGGTGAATATGAAAATTATCACCTGGTCTGTTAACTTGTAGCGTTGTGACAAAATTTAAACTACGCCAGCTGCTGTTGCTAACGAAGTTTGGAGAAGTCGTGATGACATGCAGTTTTTACAAGCAAAATGAATGTGTAACACAATAGGTGATGGCTGGGTCCCTATAGTTTGGCTTTGTTACTTATCGGTTTGGTTTGGAACACTTAGCGTCGATTGTTCTGTTTTTATTATTATTATTATTATTGCCATCACCAACAAATTAGCAAATTAGCAGTTGCTGTATAATAACTGTGCGGTAAAGCTCAGCGTTGCAAGGTGTGTTGGCAACGCTGATTGTGGAATAAGTCAGCCTCTCCTCTCTCATGTCTTCCCTCACCGCACCTCCATTCGGCCTAACGTGTAAGCTAATCCCTTAGTTGCGCAGTCCACCCTCTCTGCGAACTTTATTCTTATCTGCCACTCATATCTACACTTTATTTGCCCTTAGAATAAACCTGATGTCACAAAATATGTCCCCGGGTATTGCTATAGAATAGGAAGTAGCATATGACATTATAAAAGATTGTTTCAATTTTTTATTGCATTACTGGGAATATTTCCAAGATTTAAAAGGCCATATGGATTTTTCCTAATCGATGAGTCCAAAGCTCAAACCAAATATTTGTGTACACTTGACAATGATTTTAGCAGTGTCAATGGGGATACACAATTTTTGCCTAAAGAAGCGGTACATTCCACCATGAGTGGGATGTTTGGCAACGCTGCTCTACGAGTATAATCTAAGCTTTCATTGTTGTATAAAAACTCAATGCATTGTTGAAACTGTTGTAAGGTTGTAACAGTCAATAGACAGGTTACTATGGCACTGTGATGTGAATATGTAGTGTACTACGTGCAGTCTTCGTCAGTTTATAACATAAAAATAAGTGTTAGTGCCGAAATACAATGTCGACACAACAAACTGTTATTTCTTTCTTTTCTAATAAAAGACAGTGTATTGCAAAAGACAAACGCGAGTGTGAGTCTACTGAAAGAAGTGCTAGTGATTGTGACGATGAACTGTGTAGGTCTACGAAGTCTTCAGTTTCCCTTCCACAGTTTTCAAACGATAAATGTGCTATTTCTTGCCCATCCGTAAATTGCAATTCTAAACGAAGTACTGAACGTGAGATTAAGTATCAGCAAAAAAGGGAGTGTAAGTACAATTGGTTGTACTTTGATCACGAGTGGGGTTGGGATTTCTTCAAATTTTGTGAAATGCATTTAAAAAACGATATCGAAGCTCTACAGAAAACAGGAGGAGTGCTCATTTCTGTACCTTTCACTAAATTTAGAAAAGCTGCTGGAAGCACGGGAAAACTAGAAAAGTACACCAACTCAGAAAAACATGCAAGAGCCGTTGCACTTGAAAATTGTAAATTAGAGGGATTAAACGCTCCAATTCATACACAGGTATTTAAACAAAATGAAAATGAAAAACTTTAAACCGCCAAGCATTGTCATCGTTAATTCGAAGTCTGTATTTCCTTAGTAAGGATGAAATACCCCACACAACAAAATATGAACCTCTAATTCGTAAGGTACTACCACAGTCTAACATAGCAGTCGCGACACTTCGCCTCGATTTTGTTGCCTTCAGCGCCCCAAGCGGCCGGTAGGTTGAACTGTGAGTTCGGCGCGATCGTGAAAGCGAATAGTGATTGTTTATTTTGATTTATACAATGGTTTTACCATCGGGAGCGTTTGTAGCGCAATATATTGCAGCAGCAATAGGAAGAAGACACCACAGCTGTCTTTTTTTAGGTTTCCTAAGGATCCTGAGAGGTATATACCATCATGTTACTAAACTGTATCGTCAGGAGTCACTTGCAAACTGTATGTGTATAAATGATGACTGTTTTGTTTTAGGAGCAAAAAAATGGCTAGTTAATAGCAGACGAGAAGACCTTATGAAGAAAGACCCAGTTTACCTCAATAATAATATTAGGTTTTGTTCGCTACATTTCGAACAAAACCTGTTCATGAACGGAGACAATAACAAACTCGTGTGGAATGCAGTACCCACACTGTTTGACATTCCAAATAAGCCACCTCAACTGACGATGAAGAGGAAACTGCCACAAAGATTCGACAGTCAATCTAAAGCTGTAAAACAGTCCTATGACACAGAAGCAGTCGGTTCAACTCTCCATGTATTAGTGCCAGATTCGTGAGAATCATCAACACAGACCTGCTTTGACGATGAAGTGGTTAGATTAAGTGCAGCTGTTCGTGTCTTACAAAAGCGTGTGAAGTGTCAAAATGTGCAGATCGCTAGACTTCGAGCGAAACTATTATGGGACAAGGAAAGTGCCTACAGACAGATTGTTTCAAAATTATTCAAATATTTGGTTTTTCGTGAAATGCGATGTAATCAGCTCATTATAATGTTTTCAGCATATTTCTCCCACTATTTGTCAGTTGCTTGTCCCACTTAGAATAATATAAAGATGAAGGTCGTACTTGTGGCAACAGGCGACAAAGACAAACACAGTAGGCCTACAGAACGATAAACGAGCTGTCCATCGCTTTTGCATGTAGAGGTACATGTCTGTGCTTCTTACATGTGAATCTGTGTGTTTGTATTATTTTGATATCAACGTGGTAAGCTGCAATTCTGTCCAATGTCACAAGTGTTTCTTCACGAATGTGTTGTAGCCTGCCACTCTATTCATGGTTTTTGTCCATACTTGCGCTTATTTTAGAAACATATATGCCTTCTGATACTACACAAACTCTTGGAGGCAAGAAACTAACTCGAATAATTCGGAAATTACGTAGGAAATGGATGCAAACAAACATTATGCTTACGAAGCGTCTGACGTTCACCTTACCTGCCGCTTGGAGCGCTAGTGTCGCTCTATTTGTTAAACGGCAACAACTTTTACAGCAGTGAGTGTCGCGACTGTTATGTTAGACTGGTAGTACTGAAAAGTGACATTAATCTTGAAAAGTGGTTAAAATTTCAGAGTGAAAGGCCCACATATCTTAGTAAGAATACTGCGTCAGAATTGTTGGCTTGTTTGGGAGAGTCTTTAGACTTTCAAGATGAAACACTTCTCCATGACAAATATTTTTCATTAATGGCAGACGGATCTACACATGTTTCCAACCAAAGTGAACTATCTTTAGTAGTTCGATATGTTGCACCGTCTTCATCGTTTGAAGTGAAGGAAAGGTTTTTATGCCTCGTTGAGTTGAAAAGCACTTCAGCTGAATCCATATTTACAGCAACTGATACTGAACTAAAGAACAGAAAACTTTCTTACGACAGATTATTATCTTGTTCTTTCGACGGTGCTGCTAATTTTAGTGGTTCTATCTCAGGAGTCCGTGCTCGGTTGTCAGAGAGGAAGGGCCATAAGCTGCCATACATTCACTGTAGAGCACATGTTTTGTCAATTGCTGCCACCAACTCTAGGAATAAACACCCCATTATAAAACGCACATTACATGTTAAAAACATTTACAAACTTTGTTATGGTTCTTCCAAACGAGAAAATGTTTTGCATGAAATTCAGTGTGCTTTAGAGCAACCTGTTTTAAAAATATCCGAAGCTGTTGACATCCGATGGTTAAGTACCTATCGCACAGTTCATTCTATTTTTCTAACCTACAAGTCCATTAAATGGCATGTGAACACATACACAAGGACGGCGCGGATTTAACAAGTTTAGCTGGAATAATCTTGTGAGAAATGATGAATTCAAATTTCGTTGTAGGTTTAGTGATTTTAGACGATACGTTAAACGCAGTCTCAAACTTGTGTAAAGTTTTGCAGAGACAATCACTTAAAATTTTGCAAATCCCTTTACTTGTTTCTGGAACTCTGGAACATTTAAGACACATCGACTGTCTTTGTGACTGCGATGGACATAGTGCAGAAAATGAAACTCTTAATAAAATTAAAAAACTGCAGGAGGACGCAACAGAAGTTAAACGTGTGCTATTCACGAACGTAGAGGAGCAGATTCAAGCTATGAAAAGCGCAAGGAAATTTGTTAAAAGTATGATTAATGAAATTGAGCAACAGTGTGATGAGAAGGCAATAAAAGTGATAGATCTAAGTGCATATTTTGAAAGTTTTAAAAAATTTCTAGAGTTTAGTGATAATGATTGTAAATAACTGTGCTTGATTTTGGGGCTTATAAACGTCGACGCTGTTATTGCAGACTTGCATTCTTTTAAGTACGTTGTTAGTAATAAATTAGACGCTACGTCTTCTGATGTTGCTTCTTTCATTCTGAGAGCCGACATCGGCTACGAAGCACTACGGACACTCGCTGAATGTGTACTGTGCATTCCCGTTTCAACTTGCAGTGTGGAAATGTCATTTAGTACAATGAAAGGGGTGATGACAAAATTAAGGAATAGGGTGGGTCAGGAAACGCTCCAAGCTCGTGTGAAGATTTCAACTGAAGGGGACGACGAGCCAACAGAAAGTTTTATTGATGACGTCATCAAGAGATATGTTGTAAAAAAGCCTCAACGTATTAGTTTGATGTAAATGTGAGTTTTTTTGCATGCAATAAAATTATTTTATTATTTAATATAATTAACTTAGGCTTGGCCTAACAGCTTAGTACTTAACCTACATATTATTTAATTGTATATTAGCTATTCATAAAGTTTTAAATATTAATAGCGCTGATACGTCTTTAGAACGGTATCACTTAAATTTTAAGCCTATAACTTTGTCTTCTCCCCCCCCCCCCCCC